>NC_086449.1:339682762-340041205 GCF_028390025.1 Pseudophryne corroboree
GAGGGGGCTAAATGACTGCCTTGTCCCGGGTGCCAAAAATCCTAGTTTCGGCCCTGACCCACTGCATCACCTTCTGCTTCTTTCCATCACCCACTGCTACTACATCACCCACTGCCTCCCTAGTCACCAACTTCCTCTTCATGTCATAAACTGCATCTCTCTGCCATCTTTGCCCATATGTAATAATATCAATAATATCATGGTGCCTAGATGCCTATTTCTTTGCTGTGTTCAATGTTGCTTGAAGTTTATTCAAGACACAAATTATTTGTAAATTCCAGGTTTTATTATGCTGTGATTATCATGTATGGTGTCTAACTGTGCATGCATTATGTGGTTTTGTTTATATATGTCTTCTGACAGTAACTGGGGGGGGGGCCTGCCTAATTTTTCCAATCAAAGGCCCCACAGATTTTGATCGCAGCCCTGTTCATAGACTGAGGGATCCCAGTAAAAGTCCTTCCTGTCATGGTTTATTAGTGTTCAGAATCACGTTCCTGATGTCTGTTGCCTCTCTGCAGTACATAGCATGATGACATTGTGTTATATTTAATTTGACAAAGAGCAGTCTCTTTGATCACCATGCTTCCTATTGCTGGGTCTAATCAGATTCACTTGTAACAGTAGTCCATCTTCTATTGAATTTCTAGATGTTAAGGTGAGCATTATGGAAAGGCGGTTTATGACGGAAATTTATCGTAAAACAACTGATAAAAACACACTGCTACAATTTGACAGCTTCCACCCGCAACCATTAAAGAGGGGTTTGCCCTACTCACAAATGGTGAGGGTGGTTAGGACTACCTCTGATTCAAACAAATTGCCTGAAGCCCTAATAAACATGGGCAAGAAATTTCTTGACAGAGGATATGGAAAGAAGGAGGTAGACGATGCGATACAAAAATGCCTCCAATTGGAGAGGAAAGACTTGCTGGTTCCTAAAGAGAAGGCAGAGCAAGCCGACAGATTGATGCTTTCCAGTACATACTCCATCACATCAGGAGCTATAAGACGGACAATACTTTCTCATTGGCACATTATCCAAAGTGACCCAATTCTGGGACAGGCCTGCAAGAACTTGCCGTTGTTCTGTTATAAAAAGAGCACCAATTTGAAGGATCGACTAGTGTATTCAGATATTAGTCCAAAAGTAATGATTAAAAGTGGCTGGCTGCAGTTACAAGAAGGAGTATACAAGTGCACGGGATGTACCAACTGCAGCTTTATGAATACCGGGACCACTTTTATCAACCCTGCCACAGACAAGAAATATCAAATTAAACAACGGATGACGTGTGATACCAAATATGTCGTATACGTTATTTGGTGCCCGTGCAAATTGATATATGTGGGCAAAACCCAGAGAATGCTTAAGGAAAGAGTGGCAATGCACCGCAGTTCCATTAAAAAAGCATTAACAAAAATTGACACTAGCACACCGCCAGTAGCTCGTCACTTTGCAGCAGCGAAGCACACGATAAAGGACTTGAAAGTTATGCCTATAGAGCAAGTCCCTCCGGCACGTAGAGGAGGAGATAGGAACAAAGTTCTTTTACAAAAGGAAAGTAAATGGATTTATAATCTAGATGCGATGACACCAAGAGGGTTAAATGAAGAACTGTCCTTTACGCCTTTCCTATAGACTCTGATTTACGATGGTCATCTCATCAGTCTGGTGGACGCAATATATTTATTTCCATATTGATATAGCCTGGTGATGATTTACTTGTTCACACTTACCTGTAGGGACACAGTCAGCCTAGCCTTATTGGGATAATGTCCATGACCATATCTCATTCTTGTTGTGTTCATTATTTTTTTGCTTATACTTTACTGCAAGACTTATTGTGTATTCATAGTTTGTGATATGCATTCTTGTCATGTGATTCTGTGGACCTATTGACGAAGATGGGATTATTGATGTTTGATTTTTCTGGCCACTTCCCATATACTGCGCCAATTGTTTACATTTTGTGTGTGTGTGTATTTTAAATATATATACACAGCTGATTAGGGAGGTTTTTCCTCATGACAGCAGCGCGACTACGTCACTTCCGGGTGACGCGTCCCGCTGCCATGGGAACGGTATAACAACAGCGAAATCGCGTCACTTCCGGGTGACGCGTCCCGCTACTAGGTCCCCGCCAACCCCACCACACGAGATTAGTTCCGCACGCCGGAAGTAACCGGCTTTAGATGCATCCGGCCATTGCAGCTATTGTGATAGTGGGTGAGGCGCGCTCTGTAATAATATTCATGTGATTGAACTACTCATGCCCCATCAGCTGACAGTTTATACTTAAGCACACACATTGTTCAGACTTGTATCTTGTTGCCATGGCGTCGGAGAGGTGGGCAGTACCCTAGTCCGGGATTGGACCATGGGATCACATGACTTGTAGCTTGATTAGAATGAACAGGTGTATGTAATTGTTTTTAATTGTCTTTGTGTATATAAGTGTTGTGCTTGGTGATGGTTAGTTATACTGCTGGCTTTCCCTGACGAAGGTGCTGCTGCACCGAAACAGCTGTTGGAGTTGCCAATATGCGGGGTTACCATTGTGAATTGAACTGCTAAGTATACTTATGCACGGTGCACTTTAAAATGAGAATTCAGTAAATTGTTTATTGCTACACAAGGTGTGCTGGTTTTTGTGGATCTTTGTCACAACGTTTGTATATATATATATATATATATATATATATACTGTATAATGTTAATGAGGGGTACTACTATCTAATGTGAATAAGGATGCACTACTGTGCGGCGTAGGTTGGATTTTCTTTCATTTTCTTTCCTAATTTTTAATGTAACGTTTCAGGTTTTTTTGTGTGTGTGTGTGTGTGTGTGTGTGTGTGTGTGTGTGTGTGTGTGTGTGTGTGTGTGTGTGTGTGTGTGTGTGTGTGTGTGTGGGATGGGGCTAAATGACTGCCTTGTCCCGGGTGCCAAAAATCCTAGTTTCGGCCCTGACCCCCTGCATCACCTTCTGCTTCTTTCCATCACCCACTGCTACTACATCACCCACTGCCTCCCTAGTCACCAACTTCCTCTTCATGTCATAAACTGCATCTCTCTGCCATCTTTGCCCATATGTAATAATATCAATAATATCATGGTGCCTAGATGCCTATTTCTTTGCTGTGTTCAATGTTGCTTGAAGTTTATTCAAGACACAAATTATTTGTAAATTCCAGGTTTTATTATGCTGTGATTATCATGTATGGTGTCTAACTGTGCATGCATTATGTGGTTTTGTTTATATATGTCTTCTGACAGTAACTGGGGGGGGGGGGGGGGGGGGGCTGCCTAATTTTTCCAATCAAAAGCCCCACAGATTTTGATCGCAGCCCTGTTCATAGACTGAGGGATCCCAGTAAAAGTCCTTCCTGTCATGGTTTATTAGTGTTCAGAATCACGTTCCTGATGTCTGTTGCCTCTCTGCAGTACTTAGCATGATGACATTGTGTTATATTTATTTTGACAAAGAGCAGTCTCTTTGATCACCATGCTTCCTATTGCCTGGTCTAATCAATGAAGACTACCATTATGTATGTAGAATAACTTAACTATGGTTGGTAGCAGATTCTCAAGATATGACTTGAGAACCACTATATTAAAAAAACCAGGCATTTCCTCTGAACATGCAGTTGGTGGTGCTACTAAGCCACAGTACGCGCTGATTACTGTAATTTACCTTTTTATTTTTCCCTACAAGCATGTACAGTATATAAAGAAAATAATATACCAATACCACACGGAAAAAGACTGAATGAAAAAAAAATTAAATTCTATTTACATTTGCCAGAAATATAAATTCTATAAATATATGAATATTGTGGGAAATGCAGAAAACATAGCTTTGCTTTTTTTAAATTTATATATATATATATATATATATATATATATATATATATATATATACAGGTTGAGTATCCCATATCCAAATATTCCGAAATACGGAATATTCCGAAATACGGACTTTTTTGAGCGAGCGTGAGAAGGTAAAACCTTTGTTTTTTGATGGCTCAATGTACACAAACTTTGTTTAATACACAAAGTTATTAAAAATATTGTATTAAATGACCTTTAGGCTGTGTGTATAAGGTGTATATGAAACATAAATGAATTGTGTGAATGTAGACACACTTTGTTTAATGCACAAAGTTATAAAAAATATTGGCTATAATTACCTTCAGGCTGTGTGTATAAGGTGTATATGTAACATAAATGCATTCTGTGCTTATATTTAGGTCCCATCACCATGATATCTCATTATGGTATGCAATTATTCCAAAATACGGAAAAATCCCATATTCAAAATACCTCTGGTCCCAAGCATTTTGGATAAGGGATACTCAACCTGTATATATATATAAAATAGCAAGAAAGAACCATCACTCGATGCTGGAAACGTTCTGAACGGTGCCCTCAGTGGGATAGATAATAGCAGACATAGAGAACTGCGGCACTCGTAGTTGTATAGAAAACAAGAATGTTTACTGGGTCATATCCAATAAAAATTGGCTATAACGGGCAACGTTTCAGTGCTACAAGCACCGTTTTCAAGGCAGGCATGAAAGTGTAACAATTTGGTAGCACCGAAACGTTGGCCGTTATAGGTAATTTTTATTGGATATGACCCAGTAAACATTCTTGTTTTCTATACCACTACGAGTGCCGCTGTTCTCTATCTTTGCTCTATATATATATATATATACATATATATATTGACTAGTGTCCAGGTCGACCACTATATGTCAACAGTAACTAAGTCGACACCCAAAATAGGTTGACACAATCATTAGGTCGACATGACAAAAGGTCGACATGAGGTTTTTAAATAAAAATTGTGTTGTTTTCTTCGTAGAGTGACCGGGAACCCCAATTAGTGCACCGTGTTCACTCGCCATGCTTTGGACAAGGTGCCTCGTTCCGCTACCGCTGCACTCGGCACAGTTTACCGTTCCCCAAAAAAACTTATGTCGACCTTTTGTTATGTCGACCTTGAACATGTTGACCTAGTAACCATGTTGACCTAGAAACCATGTCGACCTAATGCACGTCGATCAATAGTAGTCGACCTAGTGACTGTCGACCTAAGTGTGGTCGACCTAGAGACCATTATATATATATATAATAAGATTTTGGTTACCTACCGGTAAATCCTTTTCTCGTAGTCCGTAGAGGATGCTGGGGTCCATATTAGTACCATGGGGTATAGACGGGGTCCTCCAGGAGCCATTGGCACTTTAAAAGTTTAATAGTGTGGGCTGGGTCTTTCCTCCACGCCCCTCCCACCAGACCCAGTCCAGTAACTGTGCCCGAGGAGACGACAAACTTCGAGAGAAGGAATTACACAGATAGTGGCGAGATCCATACCAGCTCACACAACAGGCAATTTTTAAGCTAACATGCCGGAACAACTCAGCAACAGCTGAAACAGTAAATAACGCAGAACTTACCTAGGAACCAGGCAGTACTGAACTATAAAACCAAAGCAGGAAAACGCAGCGCTGGGCGGGCGCCCAGCATCCTGTATGGACTACGAGAAAAGGAATTACCGGTAGGTAACCAAAATCCTATTTTCTCTTACGTCCTAGAGGATGCTGGGGTCCTTATTAGTACCATAGGGATGTACCAAAGATCCCAGTACGGGATGGAGAGCGCGGAGGCTCCTGCAACACTGCTTGACCAAACCTGAGGTCATCAGAGGCCAGAGTATCGAACTTGTAAAACTTGGCAAACGTGTTCGACCCAGACCAAGCTGCTCGGCAGAGTTGTACCGCCGAAACACCCCGGGCAGCCACCCAGGAAGAGCCCACTTTACGAGTAGAGTGGGCCTTTACAGATTTTGGACACGGCAATCCTGCCGTGGAATAAGCATGCTGGATAGTGAACCTGATCCAGCGTGAGATCGACTGCTTAGAAGCAGGACACCCAATTTTCTTGGGATCATAGAGGACAAACAGAGAGTCACTTTTCCTATGATGAGCCGTCCTCTTCACATAAATCTTCAAAGTCCTCACTACATCCAAGGCCTTTGAAGCAATTGAGGAGTCAGTAGCCACTGGCACCACAATAGGTTGGTTGATATGGAAATCCGATACAACCTTAGGCAGGAGCTGTGGACGAGTCCTAAGTTCCGCCCTGTCTTCATGGAAGATCAGATAGGGCTTTTACAAGGTAAAGCCCCCAATTCCGACACGCGACGTGCAGAAGCCAAGGCCAACAAAGTGACCGCCTTCCACGTGAGAAACTTGAGATCAGCCTCCTGTAGAGGCTCAAACCAAACAGATTGCAGGAACTGCAACACCACATCAAGATCCCAGGGTGCCGTTGGCGCCACAAAGGGAGGCTGGATGTGCAGAAACCCTTTCAAAAAGGTCTGAACTTCAGGGAGGACAGCCAATTGTTTTTGGAAGAAGATGGACAAAGCAGAAATCTGGACCTTGATGGAGCCCAATCTCAGTCCCATATCCACCACTGCTTGCAGGAAAAGGAGAAAACGTTCAAGTTGAATCTCCACCGCAGGAAACTTCTTGGACTCACACCAAGAAACATACTTTTTCCAAATGCGATGGTAATGTTTAGATGTTACCCCCTTCCTAGCCTGTATCAGGGTAGGAATGACCTCACTCGGGATACCCTTCCGAGCTAAGATCTGGCGTTCAACCGCCATGCCGTCAAACGTAACCATGGTAAGTCTTGATAAGCGAACGGCCCCTGCAGTAGCAGATCCTCCCGAAGAGGTAACGGCCTTGGATCTTCCAGCGGAAGATCCAGTAGATCCGCGTACCAAGCCCTCCTTGGTCAGTCCAGAGCAATGAGGATTGCCAGAACCTTTGTTCTTCTTACCAGTTGAAGAACTTTTGGTATCAGAGGAAGTGGAGGGAACACATACACTGACGTGAACACCCACGGTGTTACCAGTGCGTCCACCGCCACTGCCTGTGGGTCTCTCGACCAGGAACAGTACCTCCGCAGCTTCTTGTTGAGGCAGGAGGCCATCATGTCTATGTGAGGAACCCCCCACCAACCGGTTACCTCCTTGAACACCTCCGGATGGAGGCCCCACTCTCCTGGATGGAGATCGTGTCTGCTGAGGAAGTCTGCTTCCCAGTTGTCTACACCCGGAATGAAGATTGTTGACATCGCCATGGCATGCCTTTCTGCCCAGAGGATAATTTTTGACACCACTGACACGACAGCCCTGCTCTTCGTTCCGCCTTGTTGGTTTATGTAGGCCACTGTGGTCACGTTGTCTGACTGCACCTGAACAGCCCGAACCTGTAGGTGTCCTGCTTGCAGAAGGCCGTTTTACATGGCTCTTAGCTCCAGAATGTTTATCGGGAGAAGGGATTCTTGATCCAACCACTGTCCTTGGAAGGTTTCCCCCTGAGCGACTGCTCCCCAACCTCTTAGACTTGCATCTGTGGTTAGAAGGATCCAGTCCTGAACTCCGAACCTCCGGCCTTCCAGAAGGTGAGGCAGTTGTATTCACCAGAGGAGCGGAATCCTGGCTTTCAGAGACAGACTGATCCTCTGGTGCATGTGTAGGTGAGATCCCGACCACTGATGCAAGAGATCCAGATGAAAGGATCGAGCATGAAACCTTCCATATTGAAGAGCCTCGTAGGAGGCAACCATCTTCCCCAGAAGGCGGATGGACTGATGAACCGAGACCCGGGTAAGCTTTAAGACATCCCGGACCACTGATTGAATCACCAATGCTTTCTCCACCGGCAAAAACACCCTCTGCACTTCCGTGTCTAGGATCATTCCCAGGAAAGTCAGCCTCCTTGTCGGCTCCAGATGAAACTTTGGAAGGTTCAGGATCCAACCGTGCTCCTTGAGCAGATGTGTCGTGAGAGCAATGGATCGCAACAACTTCTCCCTGGACGACGCCTTGATCAGGAGATCGTCCAGATACAGAATTATGTTCACCCACTGCTTTTGGAGAACCATCATCTCCGCCATCACCTTGGTGAAGACTCTCTGTGCTGTGGAGAGGCCAGACGGCAGCGCCTGAAACTGATAGTGAACATCCATCAGAGCAAACCGGAGATATGCCTGATGCGGAGACCAGATGGGAATATGGAGGTACGCATCCTTGATGTCCAGGGATACTAGGAACTCCCCCTCCGTCAGACCTGAGATGACAGCTCTCAGAGACTCCATTTTGAATTTGAACTCCCTGAGATAGGGGATTAAAGATTTCAAGTTCAGAATTGGCCGTACCGAACCATCCGGCTTCGGTACCGTGAAAGGTTCGAATAGTAACCTTTGTTCCACTGATGAGGTGGAACTGGAACAATGACCCTGGACACCACCAATTTTTGGATAGCGCCCAGAAGAATTGTTTTGTCTGCCAGCAGAGCTGGCAAGCCTGACTCGAAGAAACGGTGAGGCGGGAGATCTTGAAACTCCAGCCTGTACCCTCTGGACACTATATCCAGTACCCAGGTCCGACGACACCCAGATGTGGCTGAAATGCCGGAGTCTCGCCCCCACCTGACCTTGCTCCAGGCTTAGCAGTCCACCGTCATGCGGAGGACTTTGGGGTATCAGAAGCGGGCTTCTGGTTCTGGGAGCCAGCGGGAGCAGGCTTCTTTTCTTTAGCATGACCACCTCTGAAGAAGGTGTTCGAAGGCTTGTTCTTTCTAGGCCTTGCGGGCCGAAAAGGGCTGTGATGTGGCTGGTGTAAAAGGCTTTTTCGTAGCCGGAGCAGCTGAGGGGAGAAAAGTAGATTTACCCGCTGTAGCCGTGGCAAACCACGCATCTAGCGCCTCCCCAAAGAGAGCCTGACCTGTATAAGGTAGACCCTCCACACTCTTTCTGGATTCTGCGTCCACAGACCATTGGCGCAGCCAGAGACCTCTGCGAGCCGAGACGGACATGGAGGAGATCCCCGCAGCCATGGAACCCAGGTCCTGCATGGAATCTACCAGGAATCCTGCAGAATCCTGAATGTAGCTTTTGCAATCCAAGCACAGGTTATAGTAGGCCACAGTATAGCCCCTGAAGCCGTGTAAATGGATTTCAGCGTAGCATCCACCTTGCGATCTGCCGGGTCTTTCAACGCGGTAGATCCAGGGACTGGTAATACCACCTGTTTGGACAGCCTGGAGACAGAGGCGTCAACTATCGGCGGAGACTACCATTTTTTTCTATCTTCTTCTGGGAAGGGAAAAGCAACCAAGACCTTCTTAGGGATCTGGAATTTCTTTTCCGGATTTTCCCAGGCTTTTGCAAAGATAGCATTTAATTATTTGGATGCTGGGAAGGTGAGGGGGGGCTTTTTATTGTCTGTGAAAAAGGCCTCCTCCACCTGCTCAGGAGCTGTGTCAGTAATGTGTAACACATCCCTTACAGCTTCAATTATCAATTGCACCCCCTTAGCAAGATATGCCGTCCCACCTCGACACATCCCCGTCACCGTCTGCAGTGTCAGAATCGGTGTCATCCTGCATAAGTTTGGCAAGTGCGCGTTTGTGAGAATGTACCGCAGGGGACCCCGAGGAAGCAGTATCAGACCATACAACCATAGAGGACTGCAGAACTTGAGTGGCATGCTCAGTCCTAGCAAGCCTATCAGAAATCTGAGAAATAGTCCCCCTCAGAGAGGCTAACCATTCTGGCTCTCTAGCTGGGATCTGCGCTACAACAGTGCAATCCTGATTATATGGTATGGAGTCTTCCTGGGAAGATAAATCCTCTGCAGCATATGAAACAGTGTCCCTAGACATGTTGTCACATACACACCAAACACCCCACAAACACACAGGGTACTGGGTAGACAGAGTCCCCCCCCCCCCCCCCAAGAATGGCAGAGAGACACAGAGATTGGAGCCAACCCACACACAGCGCTATTATAGGTATAGGGAGACCCCAACCAGCGCTGACTGTGTCCCTTAATAGGTGACACAGCCTTAACACAGCCTCCCCTCCCTTCTACAACCCCCTGGTACCGTACAGATAGCTGGAGGTGCTCTGGAGGGACCTGTTCATCCACTGGCAGTGAGCTGCTGGCAGGAAAATGGCGCTGAACGCTGCTGGGTCCGCTCTGAGAAGCTCCGCTCCTTCAATGGCACTGACTTCCCGCTCTTGTAAGATTATACTGGCCTGAGGATTTGTTTGCTGGCTGAGATCCGCGGACCCCGACAGGCTGGAAATGGTCAGTGTAGGGTTATGTGCTGGCTCAGGGTGTCCCTCACAGCGCAGCACCACAGTACCGCTGAGCCATCCTGGAGCGCGGTTAATACCGCGCTACTACTCTTAAAGCAACCCTCTTCACACTGACCCCCACGCTTGTAAGGGGGGGACAGTGACTCACTCACCACTTTCAGCTCTGTAAGGGGGTGGCGGCTGGCTGCCGGGGTAAGCGTTCCCCTGTTGCGGGGCGCGATCTGTCCCCTCTGGAGCTCAATGTCCAGTCAGCGGAATCAGTGGCTCAAGACCCCGCAGGGCGGACACTGCCCCTCCCCTCAGTCCCTCGATGCAGGCAGGCTGTTGCCAGCAGCCTCCTGTAAAACATAAACTCTAAGAAAAACTTTTACCAGGAAAGCTCTATAGAGCTCCCCTAGCTGTGACCGGCTCCTCCGGGCACATTTTCTAAACTGGGTCTGGTGGGAGGGGCGTGGAGGGAGGAGCCAGCCCACACTATTAAACTCTTAAAGTGCCATGGCTCCTGGTGGACCCGTCTAGACAGGCCACGTCAGGAGATGGCCTGTTTAACGTGGAGAATCCCTGGATCTGGTCTAGTGCTACTGTTTGGCATATTTGTTTCAAACTGCCTAAAGACATTTTTTGCCCTGTTAAAAAGTAGGGATGTGCACTTGAAATTTTTCGGGTTTTGTGTTTTGGTTTTGTGTTCGGTTCCGCGGCCGTGTTTTGGGTTCGACCGCGTTTTGGCAAAACCTCACCGAATTTTTTTTGTCGGATTCGGGTGTGTTTTGGATTCGGGTGTTTTTTTCAAAAAACCCTAAAAAACAGCTTAAATCATAGAATTTGGGGGTCATTTTGATCCCAAAGTATTATTAACCTCAAAAACCATAATTTCCACTCATTTTCAGTCTATTCTGAATACCTCACACCTCACAATATTATTTTTAGTCCTAAAATTTGCACCGAGGTCGCTGGATGACTAAGCTAAGCGACCCTAGTGGCCGACACAAACACCTGGCCCATCTAGGAGTGGCACTGCAGTGTCACGCAGGATGGCCCTTCCAAAAAACACTCCCCAAACAGCACATGACGCAAAGAAGAAAAAAAGAGGCGCAATGAGGTAGCTGTGTGAGTAAGCTAAGCGACCCTAGTGGCCGACACAAACACCTGGCCCATCTAGGAGTGGCACTGCAGTGTCACGCAGGATGGCCCTTCCAAAAAACACTCCCCAAACAGCACATGACGCAAAGAAGAAAAAAAGAGGCGCAATGAGGTAGCTGTGTGAGTAAGATAAGCGACCCTAGTGGCCGACACAAACACCTGGCCCATCTAGGAGTGGCACTGCAGTGTCACGCAGGATGGCCCTTCCAAAAAACACTCCCCAAACAGCACATGACGCAAAGAAGAAAAAAAGAGGCGCAATGAGGTAGCTGTGTGAGTAAGCTAAGCGACCCTAGTGGCCGACACAAACACCTGGCCCATCTAGGAGTGGCACTGCAGTGTCACGCAGGATGGCCCTTCCCAAAAACATGTAATGACTGATGACGGACCTGCTGGACACTGTCAGCTCAGCAGCACCGCAGACTGCTACAGTAAGCTACTATAGTAGTATGTATAAAGAAGAAAGAAAAAAAAAAAAAAACCACGGGTAGGTGGTATACAATTATGGATGGACGAGCGACTGCCGACACAGAGGTAGCTACAGCCGTGGACTACCGTACTGTGTCTGCTGCTAATATAGACTGGATGATAAGGAGATGAAATTAATATATATATATATATATATATATATATATATAATATCACTAGTACTGCAGCCGGACAGGTATATATATTTATTATGTAATGACTGATGACGGACCTGCTGGACACTGTCAGCTCAGCAGCACCGCAGACTGCTACAGTAAGCTACTATAGTAGTATGTATAAAGAAGAAAGAAAAAAAAAACCACGGGTAGGTGGTATACAATTATGGATGGACGAGCGACTGCCGACACAGAGGTAGCTACAGCCGTGGACTACCGTACTGTGTCTGCTGCTAATATAGACTGGATGATAATGAGATGAAATCAATATATATATATATATATATATATATAATATCACTAGTACTGCAGCCGGACAGGTATATATATTTATTATGTAATGACTGATGACGGACCTGCTGGACACAGTCAGCTCAGCAGCACCGCAGACTGCTACAGTAAGCTACTATAGTAGTATGTATAAAGAAGAAAGAAAAAAAAAAAACACGGGTAGGTGGTATACAATATTATATATATATTATATACAATTATATATATATATATATATATATATATATATTAAACTGGTGGTGACTGGTGGTCAGGTCACTGGTCACACTATCAGCAACTTTCAAGTAGTACTCCTAAGCAGACAATCACAATATATATTATACTGGTGGTCAGTGTGGTCACAATGGCAGTGTGGCACTCTGGCAGCAAAAGTGTGCACTGTACGTTATATGTACTCCTGAGTCCTGCTCTCAGACTCTAACTGCTCCCCACTGTCAGTGTCTCCCCCACAAGTCAGATAATATACAGTCACACTATCTATCACTTCAGCAAGTAACTAGTACTCCTCCTAATGCTCCCCAAAATTACTATTGTGTCTCTCTCTACTGTCTCACTCTCTTCTCTATAAACGGAGAGGACGCCAGCCACGTCCTCTCCCTATGAATCTCAATGCACGTGTGAAAATGGCGGCGACGCGCGGCTCCTTATATAGAATCCGAGTCTCGCGATAGAATCCGAGCCTCGCGAGAATCCGACAGCCGGATGATGACGTTCGGGCGCGCTCGGGTTAACCGAGCAAGGCGGGAAGATCCGAGTCGCTCGGCCCCGTGTAAAAAAACATGAAGTTCGGGCGGGTTCGGATTCCGAGGAACCGAACCCGCTCATCCCTATTAAAAAGGACATTCATCTAATACCCCTTTTACACTGCCAGCTTGTAACACGGGTTATTGCTCATGAGTGTGCATAACCCATGTTGCTGTGAGGGTAAAAGGGCCCAGATGGAATAATCCAGGTCGAGCGACCCAGTATTCCAACTCGGGTAGTTTGCAGGGTTGAACACGGGTTCAACCCGGCAAGTTGTTCTGTGGAAACGGGAAGCCGGGTTGATGCGACCTGTTTCCCATTTACACTGTAGGGACGGGCAGCGCTTGAGATCATGTGATCTTCAAGCGCCGCCCCTGCTGAGTCACCGCTGATGTCACCAAACCGGCAATATGCCAGGTTGGATACAGCAGCTGCGAAGGGCCTGAGGCGGGTCGCGCTCGGAGAGCTCCCATGTCAGGCTCCCGAGTGCGACCCGCTATATTAGCCCTAAAAGGGGTATTACTTGGACTAGCGCACCTGCACATACTATTATCTCATATATATATATATATATACACACACACACACACATATTTATATGTATATACACTGCTCAAAAAAATAAAGGGAACACTAAAATAACACATCTTAGATCTGAATGAATGAAATATTCTTATTAAATACTTTGTTCTTTACATAGTTGAATGTGCTGACAACAAAATCACACAAAAATTATCAATAGAAATCAAATTTATTACCCCATTGAGGTCTGGATTTGGAGTCACCCTCAAAATTAAAGTGGAAAAACACACTACAGGCTGATCCAACTTTGATGTAATGTCCTTAAAACAAGTCAAAATGAGGCTCAGTAGTGTGTGTGGCCTCCACGTGCCTGTATGACCTCCCTGCAACCCACACAAGTGGCTCAGGTAGTGCAGCTCATCCAAGATGGCACATCAATGCGAGCTGTGGCAAGATGGTTTGCTGTGTCTGTCAGTGTAGTGTCCAGAGCATGGAGGCGCTACCAGGAGACAGGCCAGTACATCAGGAGACATGGAGGAGGCCGTAGGAGGGCAACAACCCAGCAGCAGGACCGCTACCTCCGCCTTTGTGCAAAGAGGAACAGAAGGAGCACTGCCAGAGCCCTGCAAAATGACCTCCAGCAAGCCACAAAGGTGCATGTGTCTACTCAAACGATCAGAAACAGACTCCATGAGGGTGGTATGAGGGCCAGACGTCCACAGGTGGGGGTTGTGCTTACAGCCCAACACCATGCAGGACGTTTGGCATTTGCCAGAGAACACCAAGATTGGCAAATTCGCCACTGGCGCCCTATGCTCTTCACAGATGAAAGCAGGTTCTCACTGAGCACATGTGACAGACGTGACAGAGTCTGGAGATGGCAAGGAGAACGTTCTGCTGCCTGCAACATCCTCAGCATGACCGGTTTGGTAGTGGGTCAGTAATGGTGTGGCGTGGCATTTCTTTGGTGGGCCGCACAGCCCTCCATGTGCTCGCCAGAGGTAGCCTGAGTGCCATTAGGTACCGAGATGAGATCCGCAGACCCCTTGTGAGACCATATGCTGGTGCGGTTGGCCCTGGGTTCCTCCTAATGCAAGACAATGCTAGACCTCATGTGGGTGGAGTGTGTCAGCAGCTCCTGCAAGATGAAGGCATTGATGCTATGGACTGGCCCGCCCATTCCCCAGACCTGAATCCAATTGAGCACATCTGGGACATCATGTCTCGCTCCATCCACCAATGCCACGTTGCACCACAGACTGTCCAGGAGTTGGCGGATGCTTTAGTCCAGGTCTGGGAGGAGATCCCTCAGGAGACCATCCGCCACCTCATCAGGAGCATGCCCAGGCATTGTAGGGAGGTCATACAGGCACGTGGAGGCCACACACACTACTGAGCCTCATTTTGACTTGTTTTAAGGATATCACATCAAAGTTGGATCAGCCTGTAGTGTATTTTTCCACTTTAATTTTGAGGGTGACTCCAAATCCAGACCTCCATGGGTTAATAAATTTGGTTTCCATTGATAATTTTTGTGTGATTTTGTTGTCAGCACATTCAACTATGTAAAGAACAAAGTATTTAATAAGAATATTTCATTCATTCAGATCTAGGATGTGTTATTTTAGTGTTCCCTTTATTTTTTTTGAGTAGTGTATACACACACACACACACACACACACACACACACACACACACATACACATGTATATACACAACTTGTCACCTATGATAATGCAAATATAGGATTTTAATTACCTACTGGTAAATCCTTTTCTCGTAGTCCATAGAGGATGCTGGGGTTCCATTTAGTACCATGGGGTATAGACGGGTCCCTTGGGAGCCATGGGCACTTTAAGAGCTAACAGTGTGGGCTGGCTCCTCCCTCTATGCCCCTCCTTCCAGACTCAGTCTAGAAACTGTGCCCGAGGAGACGGACATACTTCGAGAGAAAGAAATACACAGATAGTGGTGAGAATCACACCAGCTCACGCTGAATTGAAAAACCATGCTGACCAGCATGCAACATGGAGAAACCATGCCAACCAGCATGCAACATGAAGAACTCAAGCTAACCCGCATGGAACATGAAGAAACCATGCCAACCAGCATGCAACATGAAGAAACCATGTTAACCAACATGAAACATGAAGAAAACATGTTTACCAGCATGCAACTAACCAGCAGGTACTAGAAGAAACCCTGCTAACCAGCATGAAATAGGAACAGCAACAGCTGAACCAATACTGAACCAAGCAACAATGCAGGAAAAGAAGCACTGGGCGGGCGCCCAGCATCCTCTACGGACTACGAGAAAAGGATTTACCGTAGGTAATTAAAATCCTATTTTCTCTTACGTCCTAGAGGATGCTGGGGTCCAATTTAGTACCATGGGGATGTACCAAAGCTCCCAGTACGGGAGGGAAAGTGCTTAGGCACCTGCAGAACAGATTAACCACACTTTAGGTGCTCAGAGGCCAAAGTATCGAACTTGTAGAACTTAGAAAACTTGTTCGATCCTGACCAAGTAGCTGCTCGGCAAAGCTGTAAAGCCGAGACACCCCGAGCAGCCACCCAGGAAGAACCCACTTTTACGAGTAGCGTGGGCCTTAACATAATTTGGATACGGCAATCCTGCCGTAGAATAAGCATGCTGGATAGAAAAATTGATCCAGCGAGAAATTGTATGCTTAGAAGCAGGGCACCCAACCTTGTTGGGATCATAAAGAACAAACAGAGCGTCCAACTTTCTGTGACGAGAAGTTCTCTTCACATATATTTTCAAAGCCCTCAAAGCCCCCACTGGCACCCCAATAGGTTGGTTGATATGAAAAGCCGACACAACCTTTGGAAGACATCGCTGACGCGTTCTGTGCTCAGCTCTATCCTCATGGAGAATCAAGTAGGGGCTCTTGTGCGACAATGCCCCCAACTTGACACACGTCTCGCAGATGCCAAAGCCAACAGTGTGACAGCATTCCAAGTAAGAAACTTTACGTCCACCTCCTGCAAAGGTTCGAACCAATCCGATTTCACCTTTTTAAGATCCCAAGGTGCCGTAGGAGGCACAAAAGGTGGTTGAATGTGCAGAACTCCTTTCAAGAATGTCTGAACTTCAGGGAGGGCAGCCAATTGTTTCTGGAAGAAAATGGACAAGGCCGAAATCTGGACTTTTATGTAGGCCAAGCGTAGGTCTATATCCACACTTGCTTGCAGAAAGATGAGAAAACGTCCTAGATGAAACTCCACCGTAGGAAGCTTCTTGGATTCACACCAAGACACTTTTTTGCCAAATCCGATGGTAATGTTTTGATATTACTCCCTTCCTAGCCTGTAAGAATTACCTTTTTCGGAATGCCTTTTCCGAACCAAGATCTGGCGTTCAACCTCCATGCCGTCAAACGTAGTGGCGGTAATTCTTGATAAGCGAACGGCCCCTGTTGAAGAAGGTCCTCGCGAAGAGGAAGAGGCCTCGGATCCTCCAAGAGTAAACCCAGAAGATCCGCGTACCAAGCCCTACTCGGCCAGTCCGGAGCAAAGAGGATCACCTGAACTCTTGTTCTTTTTATTAGTTTGAGAATCCTTGGGATGAGTGGAAGCAGAGGGAACACATACACTGACTGGGACACCCACGGAGTTACCAGGGCATCCACCGCCAATGCCTGTGGGTCTCTTGACCTGGAACAGTACCTCCGAAGCTTTTTGTTGAGGCGAGAGGCCATCATGTCCATCTGAGGTACACCCCATCGGCTTGTTACCTCTGCAAATACCTCCGGATTTAGGCCCCATTCTCCTGGATAGACATTGCGTCTGCTGAGGAAGTCTGCTTCCCAGTTGTCCACTCCCGGAATAAAGATTGCTGACAGTGCCAGCGCGTGTCTTTCTGCCCAGAGGAGGATTCTCATTACCTCTGACATTGTAGCTCTGCTCTTCGTTCTGCCTTGCCTGTTTATGTAGGGCACCGCCCTGATGTTGCCCGACTGAACTTAAATGGCTTGATCTTTAAGAAGATGTGCCGCTTGTAGAAGGCCGTTGTATATGGCCCTTAGTTCCAGAATGTTTTTCGGAATGGGTGCTTCCTGACTTGACCACTTTCTTTGGAAGTCTTTCCCTTGGGTGACTTCTCCCCAACCTCTGAGACTTGCATCCGTGGTTAGAAGAATCAAATTCTGAATCCTGAACCTGCGGCCCTCGAGTAGGTGAGAAGTTTGCAGCCACCAGAGGAGTGAATTTCTGGCTTTCGGCGACAGGCTTATCCACTGGTGCATGTGAAGATGTGATCCCGACCATTTGTTCAGGAGAGCCAGTTAGAAGAACCGAGCATGAAATCTTCCGTATTGTAAAGCCTCGTAGGAGGCTATCATCTTCCCCAGAAGGCGAATGCACTGACGAACCAATACCCGGGCTGGCTTCAGGACATCCCGGACCATTGATTGGATCACCAACGCTTTCTGTCGGCTCCAAATGTGACTTGGAAGGTTCAGGATCCACCCAAGATCCTGGAGTAGGTGAGCTGAGAGAGCAATACTCTGTAACAGCCTCTCCCTGGAAGATGCTTTTAGCAGCAGATCGTCCAGATAAGGAATTATGTTCACTCCCTGTCTGCGGAGGAGTAGCATCATCTCTGCCATGACCTAGGGGAATACCCTCGGGGCTGTGGAGAGGCCAAATGGCAGTGCCTGGAACTGATAGTGACAGTCCAGCAGCTCAAATCTTAGATAAGCCTGGTGAGGCGGCCAGATCGGATGTTGAAGGTACGCATCCTTGATATCCAGGGATACTAGGAATTCCCCCTCCACCAGACCTGAGATCACAGCTCTCAGAGGCTCCATCTGTTATGATTCCAGCACTCTGGTCTGAGGTGGTCCTATTGCAAGGACCGGAGCACTGGAACGGAATGCTGGGGAAGGGAGCGGGAATAGAAAGTAGCCCCTGGCGCCCTAACTCCGTTGTCTTGCCCGTGTGGTCAGAAATCCCCTGCGAGACTATGGTTGCTTGAGCCCATGGCAGCCGCGTTTGAAGGGCGGATTATGTCTGCCCAACTCCGATGCCCCCTCAGGTCTTAATGGGAGACAAAGGGAAATCCGAGACAGGGTGATAACAAGGGGCCCTCTGACTAAACAACCAGGCCAGGGGCTACAAGCTAACTGACTAAACCTGAGGTATGTGCGGTAACCCGCCAGGGAAAAGGACAACCAAAATCCACTAGTCCGTACTCCTACCCAGCACCGCTGGATACCAGAGTGGATCTGTGGGAGCGGAATCCTCCGCAAAAGCTCCGGAACACAAATAATAAATGATAAATAATTAAGCGGCCCAAGCCGCAACACACGGCTGCGCCGTGACTCACGAACACCACTGGATGTTCAAAGGTGCTCAGTCAGGACTCCAGGAACAGATGACGACTTCCGAGTACAGGACAACTGAGAACAGGAACGACCGGATACAGCAGGACTGGAAACACTTTCAGCAAACAGATTCAGCATTCAGGAAGCTATTACCGGCGTCTGTGAGAAGCCCAGGAAGTGTATTTAACAGGGAGTCCTCCAATCAGCTGTTTGGAGGCTGATTGGATTAAATGCCATACAGCTGCCAAGCTGCATGGCCAGGAAAACAGACATCTCATTATTTAAATTGAACCCAGCAACGGGGAACGCAGTCCGTAAGTGGCGTCCCCGTTGCTAGGGTCCGTGCGGCTCCGTGCGCCCGGCGTCTAGCGTTGCCAGGGAGCCGGCGGCTGTACGCGCACGGCGTCCCTGGTTGCTAGGCGCCGGGCCGCAGCGACGAGCGGACCCCGGCGCCTAACACCATCTTGAATTTGAAATCCCTCAAGTAGGGTTCAATGTTTTTAGGTCTAATATTGGCCTTACCGAACCGCCCGGTTTCGGTACCACAAACAGGTTTGAGTAATAACTTTTGTGTTGTAGTTGAGGTGGAACTGGAACAATGACATTTGTTTGGCAAATGTTTGAATAGCTTCCAGCAGTAGTGTACTTCTTGTCCGAGAAGCTAGTAATAATCTGTGAGGCGGGAGTGATAGAAACTCCAGTCTGCACCCCTGGGCAACCTAACCGTTTCCAGGGGTCTAGGCAGGATATCGCCCAGATGTTTAACTGAAATCTCTTTAGTCTCCCTCCCACCTGCCTGATCCCCAGGCAGTGAGGTCCACCGACAAACCGAAGGGTTTAAGAAAGGCAGAATACGAAATTCGTCCCTGGGAACCTAGTTGCAGTAGCGGATCTTGCCACGGGCAAGCAGGACTTTTGCCCGGGGCGCCGCCTTCCGGAGGGCGCCGCACCATGGCAAGTTCCGCTGCTGCTGTGGTGCCCCCCGCTGCCGCGGCCCGCTGTCCGTTGTGAAGGGAAACTAGACTCTACGCGTCTAGTTTTCCTTCGTGGGCTGCCCGCTGTGAAGGGAAACTAGTCGCTACGCGTCTAATTTCCCTTCCTGGAGAAGACCTTCACTGTAATGATGTGCGGTGCGCATTGACGTAATCGCGCACCGCACAGCAAAGGTCCTCTCCACGAAGGGAAATCGCGCACCGCACATCCTACAACAGTACAGGGGGCGTAACTGACCACACCCCCTGTATGAAGCCACACCCCCTAATGCCGCCCGGGGCGCCAGAAGCCCCGTTACCGGCCCTGCCTAGTGGTGCAGGTTTTCTGGATTTTCCCCAACGTCCTCTAAAGGAAGTGGAGGAACCCTTGGACTCATGTTTAAACCTTGCGGTTCAAATAGATTGCAGTGTAGGTGTAGGAAATAATTTCCTGGTCTGTGCAGCTGTGGAAGGAAGATATGTCGACTTACCCGTAGTTGGCATGGACAGTCACGTATCCAGTGCGTCCCAACAGGGCCTCACCTGTGAAGGGCGAACCCGCCATACCTGTCTTGGATTTTGTATCTGCAGTCCATTGGTGTAGCCACCGTCCCATGCTTGTCTAAACTGCCAGAGTAGTGGCCCCTGCGTAATGCAGGCCAATCTCCTTCATGGCCTTCAGCCGTGAAGCCTGTAGAATCCTGTAAGTGACACAGAAACAAGCAAATGTCACTCCTATACATAGAATCTAAATCATCAAGTAAGGAGCCTGACCACGTAACTATAGCCCCAGAGATCTACGCAAGCAAGGGTCTCTGAGCCACACCTGTAACAGTGCACAGTATTAGAGTGTAGTCTCAATCTGCGATCAGTCTAATCCTTTATGGAGGTTGTACCAGGGACAGGTAACACAACCTTCTTTGACAATTAGACACTCTTTAGGGATGTGGATTACATCACTGGGTATACTCAGTTTTTCCCCAAATAAGGAGTTCAACGCTCTAAATAGTGGAAAGGCATAATATATATATATATATATATATATATATATATATATTGTGACAAGAACACTGGAATAGTGTTTGAGGGCAGGTATGTTTGTCCCAGGTTCTTGTCTTACATGTATTAGAAAAATGAAAACTTCTAGGAAAATGTTTTGTTTTGTCAGAACCTTTTCAGTTTATTGGAAAAGCTGGATAAGGGCCCTGAAAGAGAGATAGGGCAAGTTCCAGACATTGGGCCCAGTTCGGGTCTTTGGTCTCACAGAGGGCTAATCAGGGCTTTCAGCTGTACAAGAGCCTTTTAGGGCTGCTAGCCTGATTAGTGTGTGCAGATTGCCTGGGGAGAGACTGCAGAATCTCTGTGAGAGGAGCTTCCTTATACAAGTGAGCTATACAGTGTTTACTGGAGAACTCTGTGTTTTTGTTTAGTGATAGTTAACGTCTTGTGTTTAGTTAGTGCCGGACAGGCAAGGTATTTTCTTTTGGTGTTTGTTTAATTTTCTGTTTAATAAAACTGGCTGTGGCCAGTTGCATCACAAACTGGACTTGTGTGATTCCTCAGCTGCTGCGTGCTGCCATTTACCCCAGGAAACGGCACCTTGTACCCTTACAGTGTTACAACTTGGTGGAGAATGCGAGCATGCAGTTCTGCGCATAAGTGAAAGCAGCAGCTTTATGAGGCATGCAGAAAACGGTGGTTTATGCAGATATAGCCCAGTGTGAAGTTACTGAGACTCGCCCTGAGGATTTGATATATGTCCTGGGTGAAAGCAGCTACAAAGCCGCCTGAAAAGTCTGTCGACATGGAGGAACTGCTCAAAGCCTTGCTGCAAGCTACAGCGGCTCAGCAGGAGGCCAACAGACAGCAGCAGGTGGCAATGGAGGAAAATAGGAGACAGCAGCAGGTGGCTATTGACGAACTTTACAGGCAACAGCGTCAGGATAGAGAGGCCTTAACAGAAGTGGTGCAGAGCCTTGCAGCCTGGATTGGAGATATGGCCATCAGTGCTCCGACCAGCTCTAGTTCTATACGGGCTAGCACCTTTTCTGTCAGGTGAGCCCCAAAAAGCGTACTTTGATTTAAGCCCTGCTGAGGCTCGGGACTATGATAAACTAAAGACTGAGATCCTGACCCGCCTGGGAGTCGCGCTGTCAGTACGAGCACAACGGGTGCACGCTATGGAAAAGCCTCCTCACTCCCAGATGCATGACCTTATTCAGCTAACAAAAAAATGGTTACAGCCAGAGACATTAACTGGTCCCCAGATGGTTGAAAGAGTCGTCATGGACCGCTATTTGAGATCTTTGCCCGTGGTCCTGCGCAAGTGGATGAGCCATGGAAACCCGGATACTGCTGACCAATTAGTGGACATGGTAGAGAGGTATTTGGCGGCAGAGGAACTACTGATGACCACCCAGCAACCCATAGATCCTCGACAGCGCCCTTCAGTAAAGACTGGTAAGACTGTTCCGTGGGAAAACGTTGCTGGGCAGTTAAGAGAATGCAAGGCTGGAGAGACTCTAAACACTGGCCCTGGAGACAGGCCAATGGGGCTAGAACGGTCTATGCTGCCCAAACGGGTTGATAACCGTGTGGTTAAATGTTTTAGGTGTGGTATGCCAAGTCATGTTATTGCCAATTGCCCAGTCACGCAAGAACCCATGCAATGTGATGCTGCCTTTGAATGTTGCAGAATGTCTTTCTTTGCTAGGTTAGCCTGTACTGTGGTACCTTCACCTGAGCTGGAAAAACAAATGTGTGATGTGTTCTTAGAGGGTAACCGGGTAGAGGCCTTGCTAGATTCAGGAAGTTTAGTTACCCTCGTGAAAGCTGGGTTAGTGAACCCCTTAAAGGTCCAGCAAATACCTATTGGGGTAACTTGCATACATGGGGATACCCAACATTATGTCACTGCTGAAGTGAATATAGAAACTTACTGTGGGTCAGCAATTGTTAAAGTAGGACTGGTCCCCACCTTGGTGCATGAGGCCATAATAGGGAGGGATTTTCCTCATTTTTGGAAACTGTGGGAATCACGGTTATCAACAGATGTGAGAAATAAAGAGCCAGTTGATAATACCGGTGATTTATGGATGTACGTGTGTCTTCGGAACTTTCTGACCCTTTGCCTTTTGCTAGTTTGGCTGGGGAAGTGACAGATGGGGAGTCCAGTGAGGACCCTCTTGCTGGGAACAGAGACATAGTAGTTAGAACTGAAAGCGTGCCTGACCTGGAGGTAAAGAAGGATCTCTTTGCGTCTGAACAGTTAAAGGATCCTACCTTAATAAAGGCTAGAGAGAATGTTAAGGTTGTTAATGGGGAACCTGTGGTACCAGGTGACAGGGTTACGTATCCCCACATGGCAATCTGTAATGAGCTCTTGTACCACATTGTCAAAAGGGGTGAGGATGTGGTGGAACAGCTGGTAGTTCCCCAGCCTTATCAGAGAACGGTACTGGATTTAGCTCATAGTCACGTTACAGCAGGACATTTAGGGGCAGAAAAAAACACTGAAAGAGTTTTACAAAGGTTCTTTTGGCCAGGGGTTTATAAAAAAGTGTCTAAATATTGTTCTACCTGTCCTGAATGCCAGTATCATGCCCCTAGACCCCATTTCAGGAGCCCACTAGTTCCCATGCCTATTATAGAGGTCCCGTTTGACAGAATAGCCATGGATCTCGTGGGGCCCCTGTTAAAGTCTGCTCGGGGCCATCAGTATATCCTGGTAATTATGGACTATGCCACTCGATATCCTGAGGCTGTCCCTTTACGCACTATCACAACCAAGGCGATAGCTAGGCAGCTGGTGCAGGTTTTTAGTAGAGTGGGAATACCAAAAGAAATTTTGACTGACCAAGGTACTCCATTTATGTCAAGGATCATGAAAGAATTGTGCAAATTATTTAAGGTCACTCACCTCAGGACGTCCATCTACCATCCCCAAACTGACGGGTTGGTGGAAAGGTTTAATAAAACATTAAAAAGAATGTTAAAAAAGGTTGTTGATAGAGATGGGAAAAACTGGGATTGTTTGTTGCCCTACTTGTTAATGGCCATCAGAGACGTTCCTCAGTCCTCTACGGGGTTTTCTCCATTTGATTTGTTGTATGGTAGACACCCCAGAGGGCTGTTGGACATTGCCAAAGAGACGTGGGAAGGACAGCCCACTCCTTATAGAAGTGTTATTGAACATGTAACACAAATGCAGGATAGGATTGCAGCCGTGGTACCTATTGTCAGAGAGCACATGGAACTGGCCCAAAGTGCTCAACAGAGGGTATATAACCGGAGTGCCAAGATACGGGAATTTGCTCCTGGAGATAGAGTTCTTGTTTTGGTACCCACTGTGGAAAGCAAATTCCTAGCTAAATGGCAGGGTCCATTTGAGATTAGGGAAAAAGTGAATGAGGTTAATTACAAAGTATACCAGCCGGGAAAGAGAAAACCCGAACAAATCTACCATGTTAACTTAATCAAACCCTGGAAAGATAGGTTGTCTCTGTCAGCGGAGCCTTGCCCTTCGGTGTCTTCACCTCGGTTGCTTCCTGCAGTAAAGGTGTCAGAGACATTATCAGCTGATCAGAACAATCAGGTTACAGAATTTCTCATCCAAAATAGGGAGATATTTTCAGAGCTGCCTGGCAGAACGACCATAATAAAACATGACATTGTCACAGAACCAGGGGTCAGGGTCCATTTAAAGCCATATAGGATTCCTGAATCTCAGCGAGAGGCTGTTTCTAAAGAAGTTAAAACCATGTTAGAACTTGGAGTCATAGAGGAATCTAACAGTGAGTGGTCCAGTCCCATAGTTCTCATCCCGAAGCCCGACGGTAGCATACGCTTCTGTAATGACTTTCGTAAGTTAAATGAGGTGTCCAAATTTGACGCATATCCCATGCCCCGTGTGGATGAGCTTATAGAAAGGCTGGGAACAGCCAGGTTTCTCACCACGTTGGACCTGACCAAAGGTTACTGGCAAATACCTTTAACTGATAGCGCAAAAGAAAAAACAGCCTTTTCAGTTCCGGAGGGGCTATACCAGTATAAGATGTTACCCTTTGGGTTGCATGGGGCTCCAGCAACCTTTCAATGGGCGATGGATAAAATTTTGAGGCCCCATAGAAAATAAGATTGTACTTACTGATAAATCTATTTCTCGTAGTCCGTAGTGGATGCTGGGGACTCCGTAAGGACCATGGGGATATAGCGGCTCCGCAGGAGACAGGGCACAATAATAAAAGCTTTAGGATCAGGTGGTGTGCACTGGCTCCTCCCCCTATGACCCTCCTCCAAGCCTCAGTTAGGATACTGTGCCCGGACGAGCGTGCATAATAAGGAAGGATATTGAATCCCGGGTAAGACTCATACCAGCCACACCAATTACACCGTACAACCTGTGATCTGAACCCAGTTAACAGTATGATAACAACGAAGGAGCCTCTGACAAGATGGCTCACAACAAGAATAACCCGATTTTTGTAACAATAACTATGTACAAGTATTGCAGACAATCCGCACTTGGGATGGGCGCCCAGCATCCACTACGGACTACGAGAAATAGATTTATCGGTAAGTAAAATCTTATTTTCTCTGACGTCCTAGTGGATGCTGGGGACTCCGTAAGGACGATGGGGATTATACCAAAGCTCCCAAACGGGCGGGAGAGTGCGGATGACCCTGCAGCACCGAATGAGAGACTCCATGTCCTCCTCAGCCAGGGTATCAAATTTGTAGAATTTAGCAAACGTGTTTGCCCCTGACCAAGTAACTGCTCGGCAAAGTTGTAAAGCCGAGACCCCTCGGGCAGTCGCCCAAGATGAGCCCCCTTCCTTTTGGAATGGGCTTTTACAGATTTTGGCTGTGGCAGGCCTGCCACAGAATGTGTAAACTGAATTGTATTACAAATCCAGCGAGCAATCATCTGCTTAGAAGCAGGAGCACCCATCTTGTTGGGTGCATACAGGCTAAACAGCGAGTCAGATTTTCTGACTCCAGCCGTCCTGGAAACATATTTTTCAGGGCCCTGACAACGTCAAGTAACTTGGAGTCCTCCAAGTCCCTAGTACCCGCAGGTACCACAATAGGTTGGTTCATGTGAAAAACAGAAAACACCTTAAGGAGAAATTGAGGACGAGTCCTCAATTCTGCCCTGTCAGAATGAAAAATTAAGTAAGGGCTTTATATATGATAAAGCCGCCAATTCTGACACACGCCTGGCTGAAGCCAGGGCTAATAGCATCGTCACCTTCCATGTGAGATATTTTAAGTCCACAGTGGTGAGTGGTTCAAACCAATGTGACTTTAGGAAACTCAAAACAACATTGAGATCCCAAGGTGCCACTGGGGCACAAAATGAGGCTGTATATGCAGTACCCCTTTTACAAACATCTGAACGTCAGGCACTAAAGCCAGTTCTTTCTGGAAGAAATTCGACAGGGCCGAAATTTGAACCTTAATGGACCCTAATTTTAGGCCCATAGACAGTCCTGTTTTCAGGAAATGTAGGAAACGACCCAGTTGGAATGCCTCTGTAGGGGCCTTCTTGGCCTCACACCACGCAACATATCTTCACCAAATGCGGTGAAAATGTTTTGCGGTTACATCCTTCCTGTCTTCGACCAGGGTAGGGATGACTTCATCTGGAATGCCCTTTCAGGATCCGGCGTTCAACCGCCATGCCGTCAAACGCGGCCGCGGTAAGTCTTGGAACAGACAAGGCCCCTGCTGGAGCAGGTCCTTTCTTAAAGGTAGAGGCCACGGGTCTTCCGTGAACATCTCTTGAAGTTTCGGGTACCAAGTCCTTCTTGGCCAATCCGGAACCACGAGTATCGTTCTTACTCATCTCCCTCTTATGATTCTCAGTACTTTTGGTATGAGAGGCATAGGAGGGAACACATACTCTGATTGGTACACCCACAGTGTTACCAGAGCGTCCACCGCTATTGCCTGAGGGTCCCTTGACCTGGCGCAATATCTGTCTAGTTTTTTGTTCAGGCAGGACGCCATCATGTCCACCTTTGGTTTTTCCCAACGGTTTACAATCATGTGGAAGACTTCCCGATGAAGTCCCCACTCTCCCGGGTAGAGGTCATGCCTGCTGAGGAAGTCTGCTTCCCAGTTTTCCACTCCCGGAATGAACACTGCTGAGAGTGTTATCACATGATTTTTCGCCCAGCGAAGAATCCTTGTAGTTTCTGCCATTTCCCTCCTGCTTCTTGTGCCGCCCTGTTTACGTGGGCGACTGCCGTGATGTTGTCCCACTGGATCAATACCGGCTGACCTTGAAGCAGAGGTCTTGCTAAGCTTAGAGCATTGTAAATTGCCCTTAGCTCCAGTATATTTATGTGGAGAGAAGTCTCCAGACTTGATCACACTCTCTGGAAATTTTTTCCTTGTGTGACTGCTCCCCAGCCACTCAGGCTGGCATCCGTGGTCACCAGGACCCAGTCCTGAATGCCGAATCTGCGGCCCTTTCATAGATGAGCACTCTGCAGCCACCGCAGAAGAAACACCCTTGTCCTTGGAGACAGGGTTATCCGCTGATGCATCTGAAGATGCGATCCGGACCATTTTTCCAGCAGATCCCACGGAAAGGTTCTTGCGTGAAATCTACCGAATGGGATCGCTTTGTAAGAAACCACCATTTTTCACAGGATCCTTGTGCAATGATGCACTGATACTTTTCCTGGTTTTAGGAGGTTCCTGACTAGCTCGGATAACTCCCTGGCTTTCTTCTCCGGGAGAAAACATCCTTTTCTGGACTGTGTCCAGAATCATCCCTAGGAACAGTAGACGTGTCGTCGGAAAAAACTGCGATTTTGGAATATTTAGAATCCACTCGTGCTGTCGTAGAACTACTTAAGATAGTGCTACTCCGACCTCCAACTGTTCTCTGGACCTTGCCTTTATCAGGAAAGCGTCCATATTTCTTTTAAGAAGAATCATCATTTCGGCCATTACCTTGGTAAAGACCCGGGGTGCCGTGGACAATCCAAACGGCAGCGTCTGAACTGATAGTGACAGTTCTGTACCACGAACCTGAGGTACCCTTGGTGAGAAGGCAAATTTGGACATGTAGGTAAGCGTCCCTGATATCCAGTGACACCATATCGTCCCCTTCTTCCTGGTTCGCTATCACTACTCTGAGTGACTCCATCTTGATTTGAACGCTTGTATGTAAGTGTTCAAATATTTCAGATCTCACCGAGCCGTCTGGCTTCAGTACCACAATATAGTGTGGAATAATACCCCTTCTCTTGTTGTAGAAGGGGTACTTTGATTATCACCTGCTGGGAATACAGCCTGTGAATTGTTCCCAATACTGCCTCCCTGTCGGAGGGAGACGTTGGTAAAGCAGACTTCAGGAACTTGTGAGGGGGAGACGTCTCGAATTTCCAATGTACACCTGGGATACTACGTGTAGGATCCAGGAGTCCACTTGTGAGTGAGCCCCCTGCGTGCTGAAACTCTTGAGATGACCCCCTACCGCACCTGAGTCCGCTTGTACTGCCCCAGCGTCATGCTGCGGACTTGGCAGAAGCTGTGGAGGGCTTCTGTTCCTGGGAATGGGCTGCCTGCTGCAGTCTTCTTCCCTTTCCTCTACCCCTGGGCAGATATGACTGGCCCTTTTGCCCGCCTGCCCTTATGGGGACGAAAGGACTGAGACTGAAAAGACTGTGTCCTTTTCTGCTGAGATGTGACTTGGGGTAACAAAAGGTGGATTTTTCAGCTGTTGCCATGGCCACCAGGTCCGATGGACCGCCCCTTTATACGGCAATACTTCCATGTGCCGTCTGGAATCTGCATCACCTGACCACTGTCGTGTCTTCGTCTGGCAGATATGGACATCACATTTACTCTTGATGCCAGAATGCAAATATCCCTCTGCGCATCTCGCATATATAGAAATGCATCTATAGTCAATAAAATCTTGTCCCTGTCAAGGGTATCAATATTTTCAGTCAGGAAATCCGACCAAGCCCCCTCAGCGCTGCACATCCAGGCTGAGGCGATTGCTGGTCGTAGTATAACACCAGTATGTGTGTATATACTTTTAGGATATTTTTCAGCTTCCTATCAGCTGGCTCCTTGAGGGCTGCCGTATCTGGAGACGGTAACGCCCCTTGTTTTTATAAGCGTGTGAGCGCCTTATCCACCCTAAGGTGTGTTTCCCAACTCGCCCTAACTTCTGGCGGGAAAGGGTATACCGCCAATAATTTTCTATCGGAGGAAACCCACGTATCATCACACACTTCATTTAATTTATCTGATTCAGGAAAAACTACAAGTAGTTTATTCACACCCTACATAATACCCTTATTTGTGGTACTTGTAGTATCAGAAATATGTAACACCTCCTTCATTGCCCTTAACATGAAACGTGTGGCCCTAAAGGAAAATACGTTTGTTTATTCACCGTCGACACTGGAGTCAGTGTCCGTGTCTGTGTCTGTGTCAACCGACTGAGGTAAATGGGCGTTTTTACAAGCCCCTGACGGTGTCTGAGACGCCTGGACAGGTACTAATTTGTTTGCCGGCCGTCTCATGTCGTCAACCGACCTTGCAGCGTGTTGACATTATCACGTAATTCCTAAATAAGCCATCCATTCCAGTGTCGACTCCCTAGAGAGTGACATCACCAATACAGGCAATTTGCTCCGCCTCCTCACCAACATCGTCCTCCTACATGTCGACACACACGTACCGACACACAGCACACACACAGGGAATGCTCTGATAGAGGACAGGACCCCACTAGCCCTTTGGGGAGACAGAGGGAGAGTTTGCCAGCACACACCAAAAACGCTATAATTATACAGGGACAACCCCTTATACAAGTGTTTTCCCTTATAGCATTTTTATATATGTAATCATATCGCCAAATAAGTGCCCCCCCTCTCTGTTTTAACCCTGTTTCTGTAGTGCAGTGCAGGGGAGAGCCTGGGAGCCTTCCTCACAGCAGAGCTGAGCAGGAAAATGGCGCCGTGTGCTGAGGAGAATAGGCCCCGCCCCCTTTTCGGCGGGCTCTTCTCCCGGAGTTTGTGAGATCTGGCAGGGGTTAAATACATCCATATAGCCTCAAGGGCTATATGTGATGTATTTTAGCCATAAAAAGGTATTATACATTGCTGCCCAGGGCGCCCCCCCCAGCGCCCTGCACCCTCAGTGACAGTTGGTGACTGTTGGTGAAGTGTGCTGACAACAATGGCGCACAGCTGCAGTGCTGTGCGCTACCTTATGAAGACTGAAAGTCTTCTGCCGCCTGTTTCTGGACCTCTGGACCTCTTCAACTTCGGCATCTGCTAGGGGGGTCGGCGGCACGGCTCCGGGACGAACCCCAGGGTGAGACCTGTGTTCCGACTCCCTCTGGAGCTAATGGTGTCCAGTAGCCTAAGAAGCAAATCCATCCTGCACGCAGGTGAGTTTACTTCTCTCCCCTAAGTCCCTCGTAGCAGTGAGCCTGTTGCCAGCAGGTCTCACTGAAAGAAAAAAACCTAACTTAAACTTTTATTCTAAGCAGCTCAGGAGAACCACCTAGATTGCACCCTTCTCGGCCGGGCACAAAAATCTAACTGAGGCATGGAGGAGGGTCATAGGGGGAGGAGCCAGTGCACACCACCTGATCCTAAAGCTTTTATTATTGTGCCCTGTCTCCTGCGGAGCCGCTATATCCCCATGGTCCTTACGGAGTCCCCAGCATCCACTAGGACGTCAGAGAAAATATGCAGCTGCCTATTTAGATGATGTGGTAATTCACAGTAGAGACTGGGGGTCCCATTTGGTTAAAGTACAAGCAGTACTGGACTCAATCAGAGAGGCAGGGTTAACTGCTAACCCAAATAAGTGCTGCCTCGCAATGGAGGTCAAATACTTGGGCTTCACCATAGGCAGAGGTCTGATTAGGCCCCAATTGAATAAAGTTGATGCTATTCAAAACTGGCCTCGTCCAGTGAATAAAAAACAGGTAAGGGCTTTTTTGGGAATAACTGGGTACTATAGACGGTTTATTCCCAATTTTACGACCACAGCAGTGCCGTTGTCAGACCTTACAAAAGGGAATCAGTCAAATATGGTGAAATGGAATCCTGATACAGAAAATGCGTTCCAAACATTAAAAGTGGCTTTGTGTTCACAACCGGTATTGATAACACCAGATTTTTCAAAAGAATTTGTTGTACAGACAGATGCCTCAGAGGTAGGGATAGGGGCTGTGTTGTCCCAAACCAGAGTTGGGGACGAACACCCTATCATTTATTTGAGTAGGAAACTCAATGAGCATGAAAAAAGGTACGCCATTGTGGAAAAGGAGGCTTTGGCCATTAAGTGGGCACTAGATGCCTTGAGATATTACCTCTTGGGTAGACAATTCAGACTAGTGACAGATCATGCCCCTTTAAAATGGATGTATGTAAATAGAGGTCAGAATGCTCGGGTAACTAGATGGTTTCTAGCATTGCAGGATTTTAAGTTTACTGTTGAACATAGACCGGGTACACAATTGGCCAACGCAGATGCATTGTCCCGCATCTTCTGTTTGGGGGCTACAAGTGTTCCGGCCCCTAGGTCGAAACAGGTGAGGGGGATATGTGACAAGAACACTGGAATAGTGTTTGAGGGCAGGTATGTTTGTCCCAGGTTCTTGTCTTACATGTATTAGAAAAATGAAAACTTCTAGGAAAATGTTTTGTTTTGTCAGAACCTTTTCAGTTTATTGGAAAAGCTGGATAAGGGCCCTGAAAGAGAGAGAGGGCAAGTTCCAGACATTGGGCCCAGTTCGGGTCTTTGGCCTCACAGAGGGCTAATCAGGGCTTTCAGCTGTACAAGAGCCTTTTAGGGCTGCTAGCCTGATTAGTGTGTGCAGATTGCCTGGGGAGAGACTGCTGAATCTCTGTGAGAGGAGCTTCCTTATACAAGTGAGCTATACAGTGTTTACTGGAGAACTCTGTGTTTTTGTTTAGTGATAGTTAGGAACGTCTTGTGATTAGTTAGTGCCGGACAGGCAAGGTATTTTCTTTTGGTGTTTGTTTTATTTTCTGTTTAATATTCCTCATCCCTATTAGCCTCAAACTATATGTTGCACCCCTCATATGTCAGTTGCATTATATGGCAAGTGTATGCTTTTCAGGGTACGTAGTTGGGGTGAGAGGCACAGCTGTGGGATTTGATTCCCCAGACATCTCAAAACTGTGGCTTCTTCCCAGCATGGGACATATTTGAAGAAAATAAGAATTTACTTACCGATAATTCTATTTCTCGTAGTCCGTAGTGGATGCTGGGGACTCCGTCAGGACCATGGGGAATAGCGGCTCCGCAGGAGACAGGGCACAAAAGTAAAAGCTTTAGGATCAGGTGGTGTGCACTGGCTCCTCCCCCTATGACCCTCCTCCAAGCCTCAGTTAGGATACTGTGCCCGGACGAGCGTACACAATAAGGAAGGATTTTGAATCCCGGGTAAGACTCATACCAGCCACACCAATCACACTGTACAACCTGTGATCTGAACCCAGTTAACAGCATGATAACAGCGGAGCCTCTGAAAAAGATGGCTCACAACAATAATAACCCGATTTTTGTAACAATAACTATGTACAAGTATTGCAGACAATCCGCACTTGGGATGGGCGCCCAGCATCCACTACGGACTACGAGAAATAGAATTATCGGTAAGTAAATTCTTATTTTCTCTGACGTCCTAAGTGGATGCTGGGGACTCCGTCAGGACCATGGGGATTATACCAAAGCTCCCAAACGGGCGGGAGAGTGCGGATGACTCTGCAGCACCGAGTGAGAGAACTCCAGGTCCTCCTCAGGCAGGGTGTGCCCCTGACCAAGTAGCAGCTCGGCAAAGTTGTAAAGCCGAGACCCCTCGGGCAGCCGCCCAAGATGAGCTCACCTTCCTTGTGGAATGGGCATTTACATATTTTGGCTGTGGCAGGCCTGCCACAGAATGTGCAAGCTGAATTGTACTACACATCCAACTAGCAATCGTCTGCTTAGAAGCAAGAGCACCCAGTTTGTTGGGTGCAAACAGGATAACAGCAAGTCAGTTTTCCTGACTCCAGCCGTCCTGGAAACCTATATTTTCAGGGCCCTGACAACATCTAGCAACTTGGAGTCCTCCAAGTCCCTAGTAGCCGCAGGTACCACAATAAGCTGGTTCAGGTGAAACGCTGACACCACCTTAGGGAGAAACTGGGGACGAGTCCGCAGCTCTGCCCTGTCCGAATGGACAATCAGATATGGGCTTTTGTGAGACAAAGCCGCCAATTCTGACACTCGCCTGGCCGAGGCCAGGGCCAACATCATGGTCACTTTCCATGTGAGATATTTCAAATCCACAGATTTGAGCGGTTTAAACCAATGTGATTTGAGGAATCCCAGAACTACGTTGAGATCCCACAGTGCCACTGGAGGCACAAAAAGGGGGTTGTATATGCAGTACTCCCTTGACAAACTTCTGGACTTCAGGAACTGAAGCCAATTATTTCTGGAAGAAAATCGACAGGGCCGAAATTTGAACCTTAATGGACCCCAATTTGAGGCCCATAGACACTCCTGTTTGCAGGAAATGCAGGAATCGACCGAGTTGAAATTTCTTCGTGGGGCCTTCCTGGCCTCACACCACGCAACATATTTTCGCCACATGTGGTGATAATGTTGTGCGGTCACCTCCTTCCTGGCTTTGACCAGGGTAGGAATGACCTCTTCCGGAATGCCTTTTTCCCTTAGGATCCGGCGTTCAACCGCCATGCCGTCAAACGCAGCCGCGGTAAGTCTTGGAACAGACATGGTACTTGCTGAAGCAAGTCCCTTCTTAGCGGCAGAGGCCATGATTCCTCTGTGAGCATCTCTTGAAGTTCCGGGTACCAAGTCCTTCTTGGCCAATCCGGAGCCACGAGTATAGTTCTTACTCCTCTACGTCTTATAATTCTCAGTACCTTAGGTATGAGAAGCAGAGGAGGGAACACATACACCGACTGGTACACCCACGGTGTTACCAGAACGTCCACAGCTATTGCCTGAGGGTCTCTTGACCTGGCGCAATACCTGTCCAGTTTTTTGTTCAGGCGGGACGCCATCATGTCCACCTTTGGTCTTTCCCAACGGTTCACAATCATGTGGAAGACTTCCCGATGAAGTCCCCACTCTCCCGGGTGGAGGTCGTGCTGAGGAAGTCTGCTTCCCAGTTGTCCACTCCCGGAATGAACACTGCTGACAGTGCTATCACATGATTTTCCGCCCAGCGAAGAATCCTTGCAGTTTCTGCCATTGCCCTCCTGCTTCTTGTGCCGCCCTGTCTGTTTACGTGGGCGACTGCCGTGATGTTGTCCCACTGGATCAATACCGGCTGACCTTGAAGCAGAGGTCTTGCTAAGCTTAGAGCATTGTAAATTGCTCTTAGCTCCAGTATATTTATGTGGAGAGAAGTCTCCAGACTTGATCACACTCCCTGGAAATTTTTTCCTTGTGTGACTGCTCCCCAGCCTTTCAGGCTGGCATCCGTGGTCACCAGGACCCAGTCCTGAATGCCGAATCTGTGGCCCTTTAGTAGATGAGCACTCTGCAGCCACCACAGAAGAGACACCCTTGTCCTTGGAGACAGGGTTATCCGCTGATGCATCTGAAGATGCGATCCGGACCATTTTTCCAGCAGATCCCACTGAAAAGTTCTTGCGTGAAATCTGCCGAATGGAATCGCTTCGTAAGAAGCCACCATTTTTCCCAGGACCCTTGTGCAATGATGCACTGACACTTTTCCTGGTTTTAGGAGGTTCCTGACTAGCTCGGATAACTCCCTGGCTTTCTCCTCCGGGAGAAACACCTTTTTCTGGACTGTGTCCAGAATCATCCCTAGGAACAGCAGACGTGTCGTCGGAGACAGCTGCGATTTTGGAATATTTAGAATCCACCCGTGCTGTCGTAGAACTACTTGAGATAGTGCTACTCCGACCTCCAACTGTTCTCTGGACCTTGCCCTTATCAGGAGATCGTCCAAGTAAGGGATAATTAAGACGCCTTTTCTTTGAAGAAGAATCATCATTTCGGCCATTACCTTGGTAAAGACCCGGGGTGCCGTGGACAATCCAAACGGCAGCGTCTGAAACTGATAGTGACAGTCTTGTACCACGAACCTGAGGTACCCTTGGTGAGAAGGGCAAATTGGGACATGGAGGTATCCTGGTTCGCTATCACTGCTCTGAGTGACTCCATCTTGATTTGAACCTTTGTATGTAAATGTTCAAATATTTCAGATTTAGAATAGGTCTCACCGAGCCGTCTGGCTTCAGTACCACAAAATAGTGTGGAATAATACCCCTTTCCTTGTTGTAGGAGGGGTACTTTGATTATCACCTGCTGGGAATACAGCTTGTGAATTGTTTCCAATACTGCCTCCCTGTCGGAGGGAGACGTTGGTAAAGCAGACTTCAGGAACCTGCGAGGGGGAGACGTCTCGAATTTCCAATCTGTACCCCTGGGATACTACTTGTAGGATCCAGGGGTCCACTTGCGAGTGAGCCCACTGCGCGCTGAAACTTTTGAGACGACCCCCCACCGCACCTGAGTCCGCTTGTACGGCCCCAGCGTCATGCTGAGGACTTGGCAAAAGCGGTGGAGGGCTTCTGTTCCTGGGAATGGGCTGCCTGCTGCAGTCTTCTTCCCTTTCCTCTATCCCTGGGCAGATATGACTGGCCTTTTGCCTGCTTGCCCTTATGGGGACGAAAGGACTGAGGCTGAAAAGACGATGTCTTTTTCTGCTGAGATGTGACTTGGGGTAAAAAAATAAGATTTTACTTACCGATAAATCTATTTCTCGGAGTCCGTAGTGGATGCTGGGGTTCCTGAAAGGACCATGGGGAATAGCGGCTCCGCAGGAGACAGGGCACAAAAAGTAAAGCTTTTCCAGATCAGGTGGTGTGCACTGGCTCCTCCCCCTATGACCCTCCTCCAGACTCCAGTTAGGTACTGTGCCCGGACGAGCGTACACAATAAGGGAGGATTTTGAATCCCGGGTAAGACTCATACCAGCCACACCAATCACACCGTACAACTTGTGATCTAAACCCAGTTAACAGTATGATAACAGCGGAGCCTCTGAAAGATGGCTTCCTTCAACAATAACCCGAATTAGTTAACAATAACTATGTACAATTATTGCAGATAATCCGCACTTGGGATGGGCGCCCAGCATCCACTACGGACTCCGAGAAATAGATTTATCGGTAAGTAAAATCTTATTTTCTCTATCGTCCTAGTGGATGCTGGGGTTCCTGAAAGGACCATGGGGATTATACCAAAGCTCCCAAACGGGCGGGAGAGTGCGGATGACTCTGCAGCACCGAATGAGAGAACTCCAGGTCCTCCTTAGCCAGAGTATCAAATTTGTAAAATTTTACAAACGTGTTCTCCCCTGACCACGTAGCTGCTCGGCAAAGTTGTAATGCCGAGACCCCTCGGGCAGCCGCCCAAGATGAACCCACCTTCCTTGTGGAGTGGGCCTTTACAGATTTAGGCTGTGGCAGGCCTGCCACAGAATGTGCAAGTTGGATTGTGCTACAGATCCAACGAGCAATCGTCTGCTTAGACGCAGGAGCACCCATCTTGTTGGGTGCATACATATAAACAACGAGTCAGATTTTCTGACTCCAGCTGTCCTTGCAATATATATTTTTAATGCTCTGACAACGTCCAGTAACTTGGAGTCCTCCAAGTCACTTGTAGCCGCAGGCACTACAATAGGCTGGTTCAGATGAAATGCTGACACCACCTTAGGGAGAAAATGCGGACGAGTCCGCAGTTCTGCCCTGTCCGAATGGAAAATCAGATATGGGCTTTTGTAAGATAAAGCTGCCAGTTCTGACACTCTCCTGGCCGAAGCCAGGGCTAGAAGCATGGTCACTTTCCATGTGAGATATTTCAAATCCACCTTCTTTAGTGGTTCAAACCAATGAGATTTTAGAAAGTCCAAAACCACATTGAGATCCCACGGTGCCACTGGAGGCACCACAGGAGGCTGTATATGTAGCACTCCCTTAACAAAGGTCTGGACTTCAGGGACTGAAGCCAATTCTTTTTGAAAGAAAATCGACAGGGCCGAAATTTGAACCTTAATAGATCCCAATTTGAGACCCATAGACAATCCTGATTGCAGGAAATGTAGGAATCGACCCAGTTGAAATTCCTCCGTCGGAGCACTCCGATCTTCGCACCACGCAACATATTTTCGCCAAATTCGGTGATAATGTTGCACGGTTACTTCCTTCCTTGCTTTAATCAAAGTAGGAATGACTTCTTCCGGCATGCCTTTTTCCTTTAGGATCCGGCGTTCAACCGCCATGCCGTCAAACGCAGCCGCGGTAAGTCTTGAAACAGACAGGGACCCTGCTGAAGCAAGTCCCTCCTTAGAGGTAGAGGCCACGGATCTTCCGTGATCATCTCTTGAAGTTCCGGGTACCAAGTCCTTCTTGGCCAATCCGGAACCACTAGTATCGTCCTTACGCCTCTTTGCCGTATAATTCTCAATACTTTTGGTATGAGAGGCAGAGGAGGAAACACATACACCGACTGGTACACCCAAGGCGTTACCAGCGCGTCCACAGCTATTGCCTGCGGATCTCTTGACCTGGCGCAATACCTGTCCAGTTTTTTGTTGAGGCGAGACGCCATCATGTCCACCATTGGTCTTTCCCAACGGGTTACCAGCAAGTGGAAGACTTCTGGATGAAGTCCCCACTCTCCCGGGTGAAGATCGTGTCTGCTGAGGAAGTCTGCTTCCCAGTTGTCCACTCCCGGGATGAACACTGCTGACAGTGATATCACATGATTCTCTGCCCAGCGAAGAATCCTTGCAGCTTCTGCCATTGCACTCCTGCTTCTTGTGCCGCCCTGTCTGTTCACATGGGCGACTGCCGTGATGTTGTCCGACTGGATCAACACCGGTTTTCCCTGAAGCAGAGGTTCTGCCTGGCTTAGAGCATTGTATATTGCTCTTAGTTCCAGAATGTTTATGTGAAGAGACGTTTCCAGGCTCGTCCATACTCCCTGGAAGTTTCTTCCTTGTGTGACTGCTCCCCAGCCTCTCAGGCTGGCGTCCGTGGTCACCAGGATCCAATCCTGTATGCCGAATCTGCGGCCCTCCAATAGATGAGCACTCTGCAACCACCACAGAAGAGACACCCTTGTCCTTGGAGACAGGGTTATCCGCAGGTGCATCTGAAGATGCGACCCTGACCATTTGTCCAACAGATCCCTTTGGAAAATTCTTGCGTGGAATCTGCCGAATGGAATTGCTTCGTAAGAAGCCACCATTTTTCCCAGGACTCTTGTGCATTGATGTACAGACACCTTTCCTGGTTTTAGGAGGTTCCTGACAAGCTCGGATAACTCCTTGGCTTTTTCCTCCGGGAGAAAAACCTTTTTCTGAACCGTGTCCAGAATCATCCCTAGGAACAGCAGACGAGTTGTCGGCATTAACTGGGATTTTGGAATATTCAGAATCCACCCGTGCTGTTTTAGCACTTCTTGCGACAGTGCTAATCCCATCTCTAGCTGTTCTCTGGACCTTGCCCTTATTAGGAGATCGTCCAAGTATGGGATAATTAATATGCCTTTTCTTCGAAGAAGAATCATCATCTCGGCCATTACCTTTGTAAAGACCCGAGGTGCCGTGGACAATCCGAACGGCAGCGTCTGAAACTGATAGTGACAGTTTTGTACAACGAACCTGAGGTACCCCTGGTGTGAGGGGTAAATTGGAACGTGGAGATACGCATCCTTGATGTCCAAGGATACCATAAAGTCCCCCTCTTCCAGGTTCGCTATCACTGCTCTGAGTGACTCCATCTTGAACTTGAACTTCTTTATGTACAGGTTCAAGGACTTCAGATTTAGAATAGGCCTTACCGAGCCATCCGGCTTCGGTACCACAAAAAGAGTGGAATAATACCCCTTCCCTTGTTGTAGAAGAGGTACCTTGACTATCACCTGCTGAGAGTACAGCTTGTGAATGGCTTCCAAAACCGTCTCCCTTTCGGAGGGGGACGTTGGTAAAGCAGACTTCAGGAAACGGCGAGGTGGATCTGTCTCTAATTCCAACCTGTACCCCTGAGATATTATCTGCAGGATCCAGGGATCTACCTGCGAGTGAGCCCACTGCGCGCTGTAATTTTTGAGACGACCACCCACCGTCCCCGAGTCCGCTTGAGAAGCCCCAGCGTCATGCTGAGGCTTTTGTAGAAGCCGGGGAAGGCTTCTGTTCCTGGGAAGGAGCTGCCTGTTGCTGTCTCTTCCCTCGACCTCTGCCTCGTGGCAGATATGAATAGCCCTTTGCTCTCTTATTTTTAAAGGAACGAAAGGGCTGCGGTTGAAAAGTCGGTGCCTTTTTCTGTTGGGGAGTGACTTGAGGTAGAAAGGTGGATTTCCCGGCTGTAGCCGTGGCCACCAAATCTGATAGACCGACTCCAAATAACTCCTCCCCTTTATACGGCAAAACTTCCATATGTCGTTTTGAATCCGCATCGCCTGTCCACTGTCGCGTCCATAAAGCTCTTCTGGCCGAAATGGACATAGCACTTACCCGTGATGCCAGTGTGCAGATATCCCTCTGTGCATCACGCATATAAAGAAATGCATCCTTTATTTGTTCTAATGACAGTAAAATATTGTCCCTGTCCAGGGTATCAATATTTTCAATCAGGGACTCTGACCAAACTACCCCAGCACTGCACATCCAGGCAGTCGCTATAGCTGGTCGTAGTATAACACCTGCATGTGTGTATATACTTTTTTGGATATTTTCCATCCTCCTATCTGATGGATCTTTAAGTGCGGCCGTCTCAGGAGAGGGTAACGCCACTTGTTTAGATAAGCGTGTTAGCGCCTTGTCCACCCTAGGAGGTGTTTCCCAGTGCTCCCTAACCTCTGGCGGGAAAGGGTATAATGCCAATAATTTCTTTGAAATTATCAGCTTTTTATCAGGGGCAACCCACGCTTCATTACACACGTCATTTAATTCTTCTGATTCAGGAAAAACTATAGGTAGTTTTTTCACACCCCACATAATACCCTGTTTAGTGGTACCTGTAGTATCAGCTAAATGTAACGCCTCCTTCATTGCCAAAATCATATAACGTGTGGCCCTACTGGAAAATACGGTTGATTCGTCACCGTCACCACTGGAGTCAGTGCCTGCGTCTGGGTCTGTGTCGACCGACTGAGGCAAAGGGCGTTTCACAGCCCCTGACGGTGTTTGAGTCGCCTGGACAGGCACTAATTGATTGTCCGGCCGTCTCATGTCGTCAAACGACTGCTTTAGCGTGTTGACACTATCCCGTAGTTCCATAAATAAAGGCATCCATTCTGGTGTCGACTCCCTAGGGGGTGACATCCTCATATTTGGCAATTGCTCCGCCTCCACACCAATATCGTCCTCATACATGTCGACACACACGTACCGACACACAGCAGACACACAGGGAATGCTCCTAACGAAGACAGGACCCACTAGCCCTTTGGGGAGACAGAGGGAGAGTTTGCCAGCACACACCAAAAGCGCTATATATAACAGGGATAGCCTTATAATAAGTGCTCCCTTATAGCTGCTTTATATATATCAAAATATCGCCATAAATTTGCCCCCCCTCTCTGTTTTACCCTGTTTCTGTAGTGCAGTGCAGGGGAGAGACCTGGGAGCCGTCCTGACCAGCGGAGCTGTGAGAGGAAATGGCGCCGTGTGCTGAGGAGATAGGCCCCGCCCCTTTTCCGGCGGGCTCGTCTCCCGCTATTTAGTGAATCCAGGCAGGGGTTAAATATCTCCATATAGCCTCTGGGGGCTATATGTGAGGTATTTTTAGCCTTTATATAGGTTACATTTGCCTCCCAGGGCGCCCCCCCCCAGCGCCCTGCACCCTCAGTGACTGCGTGTGAAGTGTGCTGAGAGGAAAATGGCGCACAGCTGCAGTGCTGTGCGCTACCTTTAGAAGACTGCAGGAGTCTTCAGCCGCCGATTCTGGACCTCTTCTGACTTCAGCATCTGCAAGGGGGCCGGCGGCGCGGCTCCGGTGACCATCCAGGCTGTACCTGTGATCGTCCCTCTGGAGCTGATGTCCAGTAGCCAAGAAGCCAATCCATCCTGCACGCAGGTGAGTTCACTTCTTCTCCCCTCAGTCCCTCGTTGCAGTGATCCTGTTGCCAGCAGGACTCACTGTAAAATAAAAAACCTAAGCTAAACTTTTTCTAAGCAGCTCTTTAGGAGAGCCACCTAGATTGCACCCTTCTCGGCCGGGCACAAAAATCTAACTGGAGTCTGGAGGAGGGTCATAGGGGGAGGAGCCAGTGCACACCACCTGATCTGGAAAAGCTTTACTTTTTGTGCCCTGTCTCCTGCGGAGCCGCTATTCCCCATGGTCCTTTCAGGAACCCCAGCATCCACTAGGACGATAGAGAAAAGTGGATTTTCCAGCTGTTGCCGTGGCCACCAGGTCCGATGGACCGACCCCAAATAACTCCTCCCCTTTATACGGCAATACTTCCATGTGCCGTTTGGAATCTGCATCACCTGACCACTGTCGTGTCCATAAACATCTTCTGGCAGATATGGACATCGCACTTACTCTTGATGCCAGAGTGCAAATATCCCTCTGTGCATCTCGCATATATAGAAATGCATCCTTTAAATGCTCTATAGTCAATAAAATACTGTCCCTGTCAAGGGTATCAATATTTTCAGTCAGGGAATCCGACCAAGCCACCCCAGCGCTGCACATCCAGGCTGAGGCGATCGCTGGTCGCAGTATAACACCAGTATGTGTGTATATACTTTTTAGGATATTTTCCAGCCTCCTATCAGCTGCCTCCTTGAGGGCGGCCGTATCTGGAGACGGTAACGCCTTTGTTTTGATAAGCGTGTGAGCGCCTTATCCACCCTAAGGGGTGTTTCCCAACGCGCCCTAACTTCTGGCGGGAAAGGGTATAACGCCAATAATTTTCTATCGGGGGAAACCCACGCATCATCACACACTTCATTTAATTTATCTGATTCAGGAAAAACTACAGGTAGTTTTTTCACACCCCACATAATACCCTCTTTTGTGGTACTTGTAGTATCAGAAATATGTAACACCTCCTTCATTGCCCTTAACATGTAACGTGTGGCCCAAATGGAAAATACGTTTGTTTCTTCACCGTCGACACTGGAGTCAGTGTCCGTGTCTGTGTCGACCGACTGAGGTAAATGGGCGTTTTAAAGCCCCTGACGGTGTTTGAGACGCCTGGACAGGTACTAATTGGTTTGCCGTCCGTCTCATGTCGTCAACCGACCTTGCAGCGTGTTGACATTATCACGTAATTCCCTAAATAAGCCATCCATTCCGGTGTCGACTCCCTAGAGAGTGACATCACCATTACAGGCAATTGCTCCGCCTCCTCACCAACATCGTCCTCATACATGTCGACACACACGTACCGACACACAGCACACACACAGGGAATGCTCTGATAGAGGACAGGACCCCACTAGCCCTTTGGGGAGACAGAGGGAGAGTTTGCCAGCACACACCAAAACGCTATATTATACAGGGACAACCTTATATAAGTGTTTTCCCTTATAGCATCTTAATATATAATAATATCGCCAAATAAGTGCCCCCCCTCTCTGTTTTAACCCTGTTTCTGTAGTGCAGTGCAGGGGAGAGCCTGGGAGCCTTCCTAGCAGCGGAGCTGTGTAGGAAAATGGCGCTGTGTGCTGAGGAGAATAGGCCCCGCCCCCTTTTCGGCGGGCTTCTTCTCCCGTTTTTCTGACAACCTGGCAGGGGTTAAATACATCCATATAGCCCCAGGGGCTATATGTGATGTATTTTTAGCCAGCATAGGTACTTTCATTGCTGCCCAGGGCGCCCCCCCAAGCGCCCTGCACCCTCAGTGACCGTTGGTGTGAAGTGTGCTGAGAGCAATGGCGCACAGCTGCAGTGCTGTGCGCTACCTCATGAAGACTGAGAAGTCTTCAGCCGCCGATTTCTGGACCTCTTCTCTCTTCAGCATCTGCAAGGGGGTCGGCGGCGCGGCTCCGGTGACCCATCCAGGCTGTACCTGTGATCGTCCCTCTGGAGCTAGTGTCCAGTAGCCTAAGAAGCCAATCCATCCTGCACGCAGGTGAGTTCACTTCTTCTCCCCTAAGTCCCTCGTTGCAGTGAGCCTGTTGCCAGCAGGACTCACTGAAAATAAAAAACCTAACAAAACTTTTACTCTAAGCAGCTCTTTAGGAGAGCCACCTAGATTGCACCCTTCTCGGCCGGGCACAAAAACCTAACTGAGGCTTGGAGGAGGGTCATAGGGGGAGGAGCCAGTGCACACCACCTGATCCTAAAGCTTTTACTTTTGTGCCCTGTCTCCTGCGGAGCCGCTATTCCCCATGGTCCTGACGGAGTCCCCAGCATCCACTTAGGACGTCAGAGAAATATATGTGAAAGTACACCTTATGGAGTCCACCCCAGGGGGATCTGCCACCGAAGCCTGGGCATTTGTACAGTTTTGAGCATGGTATAGACTCCCCAGGAGAAGATATTCATTCTGCATTACAGGACAAAGTCCCCCAAATATGGTACAGTGGGCTACACACACACAGGAAAATGTCAGTACAATTTCCCCCTCAGAATACCTTCAGAGAGTCACAGAGTACAAGGAGCCAGCCACACCACGCCCTTATAGGCTTTTATGATAAACAAAACAAACCTCTGACTAGCTGAACCTTAACAGGGTAGCTAGTATCGAATTACACTCCCCCCGTATCTATAACACAGTGTTACTTATGTGGAGGGCAGCGCTCCCTGCCAGAGTCTCTGTTGATGAACAGCAGGGAGAAAATGGCACTGGTGAGTGCTGGATCCGCTCTGAGGAGAAGTCCCGCCCCCTGTAATGGCGCGTCTTCCCGCACTTATTGTATTATACTGGCCTGAGGTATTTTTTCACTAACAGCGGGATTAGGCCCTGTTAGCAGTGTTGACCAGTGTAGGGTGATTGCGCTGGCCCAGGACTCCCCTCACTGCGTCGTACACAGTGCGCCGCTGAGCCTTCCAGACTGCAGCCTGTCAAAGCTGCGCTCCCACTCTTGTGCCGCCATTCCCGCCAGTGACCCGCTCTCCGGGCCGCCGGCGCTGTACTCACCACTCTTCTTTCTTCTGGCTCTGTTAGGGGGTGGCGTCCATGCTGTGGGAGTGAGCGGTCGCCTTGTGGACTTGCGATCAGCATCCTCAGGAGCTCAGTGTCCTGTCGGCGGAGATAGAGAACCATTAACTTCTAGAGTTGGTTCCTACTCCCCCCCCCTAATGGGCCCTACACACAGCACGATCCCCCGTTGAGCTGCCCGACGGCGGATACGGCTGACGGTCGACCCGGCGGCGAGGGGGCAGTGACGGCAGGAGTGAAGTTTCTTCACTCCCCCCGTCACCCGTCTCCATAACAGTGCAGGCAAATATGGACGATCTCGTCCATATTGGCCTGCATGCACAAGTGACGGGGCACCAGCGATGAACGAGCACGGGACCCCGCATCGTTCATCGCTGGTGCCTCCACACTGAAAGATATGAACGGTATCTCGTTCATTAATGAACGAGATCGTTCATATCTTTCAGTATTATCTGCCAGTGTGTAGGGCCAGTGGCGGAACTAGCGAGCGGTGGGCCCAGGTGCGACAAAATGCTTTGCCCCCCCCCCCCCCCCTCATCCCATCCAAGTCCACCCCCTCACCCCTGGAGAGGATCTGGTAAGGGGGACCTGCTCAGGGCCAGAGAAATGGATACCTAGCAACGGTGCCATAACTAGACATTTTAGCACTGTGTGCAAGAAATGGCATCGGAGCCCCACCCCTGCATGTAAAACAGGGGAAGTGCGCGCCGTAGGCGCGCGCCAAAATACATAGAGGTGTGGCTTTGTGGGGAAGGGATGTGGGCACAAAATAATACCAATTCATAAAACGCACAGTAGTCTCCATTATTCAAATTACGCCGCACAGTAGCACCACCACACCAGGTAGAGACCCTTTTACACCTTACGGCGGACAGATTCCTCTTTTTACACATTACGGCAGACAGCGTCCCCTTTTTACACATTAAGGCAGACAGCGTCCCACTTTTTACATATAACAGCAGACAGCATCCCCCTTTTTACACATAACAGCAGACAGCATCCCCCTCTTTACACATAACGGCAGATAGCGTCCCCTTTTTACACATAACGGCAGACAGCGTCCCTTTTTTACACATAACGGCAGACAGCGTCCCCTTTTTACACATAGCGGCAGACAGCGTCCCCTTTTTACACATAGCGGCAGACAGCGTCCCCTTTTTACACATAACGGCAGACAGCGTCCCCTTTTTACACATAACGGCAGACAGCGTGCCCTTTTTACACATTACGTCCTTTTTACACATTACGGCAGCCAGCGTGCCCTTGTTACACATTACGGCAGGCAGATTCCCCCTTTTTACACATTACGGCAGACAGTCCCCCTTTTTGCACATAAAGAAAGAAAGAAAGAAAGAAAGAAAGAAAGAAAGAAAGAATTATACTTACTGTCTCCGCTGGCTCAGGCTCCTCGGTGCAACTTCTGTCAGAGATCACGATTCCCGGGCAGGAGAGAAGGAGGAGGAGGGAGGTGGAGGAGGGAGCCGCAGCAGTGCTGTGTTATTGGTGGAGGCGCCGCTGCTGCTGTCCCAGTCCTTCACCATAGGCTGTTCTCCGCCGCTGTGAATGCTGGGATGTGCTTCGCAGCGGCGGAAGACAGCCTATAGTGAAGCAGAGGGACAGCAGCAGCAGCGCCTCAACCAATAAAACAGCGCTGCTGCGGCTCCCTCCTCCACCTCCCTCCTCCTCCTTCCCCTCGTGTCCGCTGCGCTCCTCTCCGGGCGGCGGTTGCCCACAGCACACAGCGGCATGTAATGAGTCAGTTTGACTCATTACATGCTTTGGGCCCCTGGACAGAGGCGGGCCCCAGTGCAACGCACTGGTTGCACTGGCGGTAGTTCCGCATCTGTGTAGGGCCCATTAGTCCCACGAAGCAGGGAGGCTGTTGCCAGCAGCCTGCCTGTACCTAACAAAACTCAGAAAGTAACTAGAAAAACTCCTAAGAGCTCCCCTAGCTGTAACCGGCTCCTCCGGGCACATTTTCTAAACTGAGTCTGGTAGGAGGGGCTTAGAGGGAGGAGTCAGCCCACCCTGTTAAGCTCTTAAAATGCCCATGGCTCCCAAGGGACCCATCTATACCCCATGGTTCTAAATGGAACCCCAGCATTCTCTGGGACGTAAGAGAAATATAATTAAATGGAATATAAGAAAATAATATTTCCGTTTTTTTCTTTCAATATTTGGAAATCTTACTCAATGTAACAGGTGTGCCTTATTAATGCAAGTAAACAAGAGAATCATTAAACATAGTGTAGATTGGAGTACAGTCAGGGCTGTTTCTAGACAATTTGTCTCTCAGTGCGAACAGTAAAAAAACGAGCACCCCCCTCATAGATATTCTAAGATGTAAATATTAGTGTACACCCCAAAGAAGGCGTGTCCTCCCAAAAATGTGTCCTCACTAAAATGGGTGTGTTCTTCCAGGAAAAGACTACCTTACACCCCAGTTTTTGACCCTGTACCCCATCAGAAATTGGAGAACACAGGGGAAAAAAATCCACCATTTTATACCCCACACAGTTATGCCCCTTGCACCATATTATGCCTCACAGTAATGCCCCTTGCACCATATTATGCCTCACACAGTAATGCCCCCTGTACCACATGCCCCATACAGTAAATGCCCCTTGCACTATATGCCACACACAGTAAATTCCCCTTGCACCATATGCCCCACACAGTAAATGATCCTTGTACCTTATTATGCCCCTTGCACCATATTATTCCCACCAGTTAAACCCTGTCCTGTCACTTTAGATTATGCTAGCCTCACATAATAATGCTCCACTACCTGCTCATTGTCAGGGGTTTCACACCACCATTGCTATCACCGCCTTCCTCTAGCTGCAGCGGTCCCGGTACTTCAGGAGAGCGATGTGTGCCTCATCCGCTAGTAAATGTTCCTCCAAAAATGGCCACTACCTCCTCTAATATCCTTCAAAACCATCTCCTCTGTGGCGGCAACCATTTTGGGAGGGACATTTTTAACAGTATTCCAAGCGGACAGCCAGACCGCATGAAATATTGTGCAAATACTGGCCGCATGCTCCCCGTGCTTTCGCATGGCCCTAAATATGGCCTTGAGTACAATATACAGTTCACCTTCCGTGAGAATAAAGTTTCCAAAAGTGTCCTTTTATCACTTAATAAATGCCCAATCTCCCTTATGCTGGCACTTACAAACTCAGGAACACACTAGTTTGAAATAGTGAAATTACTACTATTAATTTATTTTCCTTGAAATTCTCCATGCCATCCCTCCACTAATAAGCTAACACCTTAAAGGGGTCTAAAACAGCCTGTAACATAGCAGTTAGAAGCTGATTGGCTGGTACTTTATCTCTGTCCACTTTTTCTCTCTTCCAGTCAGCTGAAGACTGTAGAGAGAATCAACTAGTGACTGCCTCCCTTCCGTGTCTGAGAGAAACTTCCAAAGCTGCCCTGCAAATGAAAGATATGGTTCTGGAGCAATCTTTGTGAATAAGCCCAAATCAGACCATCAGAATCCCGACACCCCCCCTCCCCTTCCCACCACCCCCATTATAGACTGTAAAAAGAAAGTCAAGTACCAGCAAAAATTGGCACAGTTGGAGGGTCTGATGCATGTATAACTTCCAAGCCTAAGGCAGATCCCTGTGTTGATTACCCTCCTATTTATCTAAATGACCCCCACCACCCCTAATGCAGACTCCTAATGCAGACTCATACTTACTTAGTAAGTATGACAATGTCATTTTCCGTCCAGCCGATAAGGGAGGCGCCATCGTGATCCAAAATAAGGCGGACTATGTAAATGAACTTAACTGTCAATTAGCAGACTCCTCTACCTATCGGAAATTATCAAAGGATCCCACAGCATCTTTCAAAGATGAACTAGATAACATCTTACTAAGGGGGTCATTCAGATCTGATCGCTGCTGTGCGTTTTCGCACAGCGGGCAATCAGGTCATAACAGCGCATGCGTATGCACCGCAAAGCGCACGCGCGCCAGACAACAACGGGTGACGCCGGTCAGCGACGGGATGGTGAGAAAAATCAGTTCACACGGGTATTTGCAAGGTGATTGACAGGAGGAGGCCATTTGTGGGTGGCAACTGAGCATTTATAGGGAGTATCCAGAGAAACGCAGTCATTCCCAAGCGTTTCAGGGAGGGTGTCTGACATCAGCTCCGGCCCTGATCAGCCTGATTCTATCGCACTGGAGAAGTCCTGGGCTGTGCAGAGACTGCACACACAGAATTTTAGCAGCTCAGCGTACACATAACATCGCACACTTGCACAGCGAAAATACACTCCCACTGTAGGCGGCAACTATCTGAACGCAGGACAGCAAAAAATGCAGCCCAGCGACCAGATCTGAATGACCTCCTAAATGCGGTAGTAGAAGGAACACTTTCTCAGGATATTTGTGATGCCTTGACTACATCTTTTCCAATCATTCCCATCCTGTATTCACTTCCCAAGATACACAAAAATAGTCAACTTCCTCCAGCTCACTCAATCATATCTGCCAGGGGATCCCTTTTTCAGTGCATTTCCATGTTTCTTTATTATCATCTACAGCCCTGTGTACAAGAAAAAATAAGAATTTACTTACCGATAATTCTATTTCTCGTAGTCCGTAGTGGATGCTGGGGACTCCGTAAGGACCATGGGGAATAGCGGCTCCGCAGGAGACTGGGCACAAAAGTAAAGCTTTAGAACTACCTGGTGTGCACTGGCTCCTCCCCCCATGACCCTCCTCCAAGCCTCAGTTAGGATACTGTGCCCGGACGAGCGTACACAATAAGGAAGGATTTTGAATCCCGGGTAAGACTCATACCAGCCACACCAATCACACCATATAACTTGTGATCTAAACCCAGTTAACAGCATGATAACAGAGGAGCCTCTAAAAAAGATGGCTCACTACAGCAATAACCCGATTTTTTGGTAACAATAACTATGTACCAGTATTGCAGACAATCCGCACTTGGGATGGGCGCCCAGCATCCACTACGGACTACGAGAAATAGAATTATCGGTAAGTAAATTCTTATTTTCTCTAACGTCCTAAGTGGATGCTGGGGACTCCGTAAGGACCATGGGGATTATACCAAAGCTCCCAAACGGGCGGGAGAGTGCGGATGACTCTGCAGCACCAAATGAGAGAACTCCAGGTCCTCCTCAGCCAGGGTATCAAATTTGTAGAATTTTACAAACGTATTTGTTCCTGACCAAGTAGCTGCTCGGCAAAGTTGTAAAGCCGAGACCCCTCGGGCAGCCGCCCAAGATGAGCCCACCTTCCTTGTGGAATGGGCTTTTACAGATTTTGGCTGTGGCAGGCCTGCCACAGAATGTGCATGCTGAATTGTACTACAAATCCAACGAGCAATAGTCTGCTTAGAAGCAGGAGCACCCAGCTTGTTGGGTGCATACAGAATAAACAACGAGTCAGATTTTCTGACTCCAGCCGTCCTGGAAACCTATATTTCTAGGGCTCTGACAACGTCTAGCAACTTGGAGTCCTCCAAGTCCCTAGTAGCCGCAGGCACCACAATAGGTTGATTCAGGTGAAACGCTGAAAACCACCTTAGGGAGAAACTGAGGACAAGTCCTCAATTCCGCCCTGTCCGAATGGAAAATCAGATGAGGGCTTTTACAGGATAAAGCCGCCAATTCTGACACGCACCTGGCCCAGGCCAGGGCCAACAGCATGACCACTTTCCATGTGAGATATTTTAACTCCACATATTTAAGTGGTTCAAACCAATGTGACTTTTGGAACCCAAAAACTACATTTAGATCCCAAGGTGCCACTGGAGGCACAAAAGGAGGCTGTATATACAGTACCTCTTTCACAAACGTCTGAACTTCAGGGACTGAAGCTAGTTCTTTTTGGAAGAAAATTGACAGGGCCGAAATTTGAACCTTAATGGACCCCCATTTCAGGCCCATAGACACTCCTGTTTGCAGGAAATGTAGGAATCGACCTAGTTGAAAATTCCTCCGTCGGGGCCTTACTGGCCTCGCACCACGCAACATATTTTCGCCAAATGCGGTGATAATGTTTTGCGGTTATATCTTTCCTGGCTTTGATCAGGATAGGAATGACTTCATTCGGAATGCCTTTCTCCTTCAGGATCCGGCGTTCAACCGCCATGCCGTCAAACGCAGCCGCGGTAAGTCTTGGAACAGACAGGGTCCTTGCTGGAGCAGGTCCCTTCTTAGAGGTAGAGGCCACGGATCCTCCGTGAGCATCTCTTGAAGTTCCGGTTACCAAGTCCTTCTTGGCCAATCCGGAGCCACGAATATAGTGCTTACTCCTCTCCATCTTATAATTCTCAGTACCTTGGGTATGAGAGGCAGAGGAGGGAACACATACACTGACTGGTACACCCACTGTATTACCAGAGCGTCTACAGCTATTGCCTGAGGGTCCCTTGACCTGGCGCAATACTTGTCGAGTTTTATAAACATGTGGAAGACTTCCGGGTGAAGTCCCCACTCTCCCGGGTGGAGGTCGTGTCTGCTGAGGAAGTCTGCTTCCCAGTTGTCCACTCCCGGAATGAATACTGCTGACAGTGCTATCACATGATTTTCCGCCCAGCGAAGAATCCTTGCAGCTTCTGCCATTGCCCTCCTGCTTCTTGTGTCACCCTGTCTGTTTACGTGGGTGACTGCCGTGATGTTGTCCAAATGGATCAACTCCGGGTGACCTTGAAGCAGAGGTCTTGCTGAGCTTAGAGCATTGTAAATGGCCCTTAGCTTCAGGATATTTATGTGAAGTGATGTCTCCAGGCTTGACCATAAGCTCTGGAAATTCCTTCCCTGTGTGACTGCTCCCCAGCCTCGCAGGCTGGCATCCGTGGTCACCAGGACCCAGTCCTGAATGTGCGGCCCTCTAGAAGATGAGCACTCTGCAACCACCACAGGAGAGACACCCTTGTGCTTGGTGACAGGGTTATCCGCTGATGCATCTGAAGATGCGACCCGGACCATTTGTCCAGCAGGTCCCACTGGAAAGTTCTTGCGTGGAATCTGCCGAATGGGATTGCTTCGTAGGAAGCCACCATTTTTCCCAGAACCATTTCATTGATGTACTGAGACTTGGCTCGGTTATAGGAGGTTCCCGACTAGCTCGGATAACTCCCTGACTTTCTCCTCCGGGAGAAACACCTTTTTCTGGACTGTGTCCAGGATCATCCCTAAGAACAGAAGACGAGTCGTCGGAATCAGCTGCGATTTTGGAATATTGAGAATCCAATCGTGCTGCCGCAACACTACCTGAGATAGTGCTACACCAACCTCCAACTGTTCCCTGGATCTTACCCTTATCAGGGAATCGTCCAAGTAAGGGATAACTAAAATTCCCTTCCTTTGAAGGAGTATCATCATTTCGGCCATTACCTTGGTAAAGACCCGGGGTGCCGTGGACCATCCATACGGCAGCGTCTGAAACTGATAGTGACAGTTCTGTACCATAAACCTGAGGTGAGAAGGGTAAATTGGGACATGAAGGTAAGCATCCTTGATGTCCCGAGACATCATGTAGTCCCCTTCTTCCAGGTTCGCAATCACTGCTCTGAGTGACTCAATCTTGAATTTGAACCTCCGTATGTAAGTGTTCAAGATTTTAGATTTAGAATCGGTCTCACCGAACCGTCCGGCTTCGGTACCACAACAGTGTGGAATAATACCCCCTTCCCTGTTGCAGGAGGGGTACCTTGATTATCACCTGCTGGGAATACAGCTTGTGAATGGCTTCCAAAACTGCCTCCCTGTCAGAAGGAGACATCGTTAAAGCCGACTTTAGGAAACGGCGAGGAGGAGACGTCTCGAATTCCAATTTGTACCCCTGAGATATCACCTGAAGGATCCAGGGGTCTACTTGCGAGTGAGCCCACTGCGCGCTGAAATTCATTGAGACGGGCCCCCACCGTGCCTGATTCTGCTTGTAAAGCCCCAGCGTCATACTGAGGGCTTGGCAGAGGCGGGAGAGGGTTTCCGTTCCTGGGAACTGGCTGATTTCTGCATCCTTTTTCCTCTCCCTCTGTCACGGGGCAGAAATGAGGAGCCTTTTGCCCGCTTGCCCACGAAAAGACTGCGCCTGATAATACGGCGTCTTCTTAAGTTGAGAGGCGACCTGGAGTACAAGCGTGGATTTCCCAGCTGTTGCCGTGGCCACCAGGTCTGAAAGACCGACCCCAAATAACTCCTCCCCTTAATAAGGCAATACTTCCAAATGCCGTTTGGAATCCGCATCACCTGACCACTGTCGTGTCCATAACCCTCTACTGGCAGAAATGGACAACGCACTTAGACTTGATGCCAGTCAGCAAATATTCCGCTGTGCATCACGCATATATAGAAATGCATCTTTTAAATGCTCTATAGGCAATAATATACTGTCCCTATCTAGGGTATCAATATTTTTAGTCAGGGAATCCGACCACGCCAACCCAGCACTGCACATCCAGGCTGAGACGATTGCTGGTCGCAGTATAACACCAGTATGTGTGTAAATACATTTTAGGATACCCTCCTGCTTTCTATCAGCAGGATCCTTAAGGGCGGCCATCTCAGGAGAGGGTAGAGCCCTTGTTCTTACAAGCGTGTGAGCGCTTTATCCACCCTAGGGGGTGTTTCCCAACGCACCCTAACCTCTGGCGGGAAAGGATATAATGCCAATAACATTTTAGAAATTATCAGTTGTTATCGGGGGAAACCCACGCATCATCACACACCTCATTTAATTTCTCAGATTCAGGAAAACTACAGGTAGTTTTTCCTCACCGAACATAATACCTCTTTTTGGTGGTACTCGTATTATCAGAAATGTGTAAAACATTTTTCATTGCCTCAATCATGTAACGTGTGGCCCTACTGGAAGTCACATTTGTCTCTTCACCGTCGACACTGGAGTCAGTATCCGTGTCGGCGTCTATATCTGCCATCTGAGGTAACGGGCGCTTTAGAGCCCCTGACGGCCTATGAGACGTCTGGACAGGCACAAGCTGAGTAGCCGGCTGTCTCATGTCAACCACTGTCTTTTATACAGAGCTGACACTGTTACGTAATGCCTTCCAACAGTTCATCCACTCAGGTGTCGACCCCCTAGGGGGTGACATCACTATTACAGGCAATCTGCTCCGTCTCCACATCATTTTTCTCCTCATACATGTCGACACAAACGTACCGACACACAGCACACACACAGGGAATGCTCTGATAGAGGACAGGACCCCACTAGCCCTTTGGGGAGACAGAGGGAGAGTTTGCCAGCACACACCAGAGCGCTATATATATACAGGGATAACCTTATATAAGTGTTTTTCCCCTTATAGCTGCTGTATTTTTTATTACTGCGCGTAATTAGTGCCCCCCTCTCTTTTTTAACCCTTTCTGTAGTGTAGTGACTGCAGGGGAGAGCCAGGGAGCTTCCCTCCAACGGAGCTGTGAGGGAAAATGGCGCCAGTGTGCTGATGAGATAGGCTCCGCCCCCTTCTCGGCGGCCTTATCTCCCGTTATTCTGTGTATTCTGGCAGGGGTTAAATTCATCCATATAGCCCAGGAGCTATATGTGATGCATTTTTTGCCATCCAAGGTGTTTTTATTGCGTCTCAGGGCGCCCCCCCCCCCAGCGCCCTGCACCCTCAGTGACCGGAGTGTGAAGTGTGCTGAGAGCAATGGCGCACAGCTGCAGTGCTGTGCGCTACCTTGTTGAAGACAGGACGTCTTCTGCCGCCGATTTTCCGGACCTCTTCTGTCTTCTGGCTCTGTAAGGGGGCCGGCGGCGCGGCTCTGGGACCTATCCATGGCTGGGCCTGTGATCGGTCCTTCTGGAGCTAATGTCCAGTAGCCTAAGAAGCCCAATCCACTCTGCACGCAGGTGAGTTCGCTTCTTCTCCCCTTAGTCCCTCGATGCAGTGAGCCTGTTGCCAGCAGGTCTCACTGAACATAAAAAAACCTAAAACTAAACTTTTCACTAAGCAGCTCAGGAGAGCCACCTAGTGTGCACCCTTCTCGTTCGGGCACAAAAATCTAACTGAGGCTTGGAGGAGGGTCATGGGGGGAGGAGCCAGTGCACACCAGGTAGTTCTAAAGCTTTACTTTTGTGCCCAGTCTCCTGCGGAGCCGCTATTCCCCATGGTCCTTACGGAGTCCCCAGCATCCACTTAGGACGTTAGAGAAAATGTCTTGTCTTAAAGACACAACAGCTTTACTTAACCATACCTCCCAACATCTGGAGGCTTGAGAGCGGGACCCTATGCGCGGCGAAGAAAAGGGTGTGTGGCCTAATTAAAAGTGGACGTGGCTTCATTTGAATGACGCATTCGTGAGCCACGCCTTCCATTTCCGTCACAGTGGGGTCATGGCCAGTGCTCTGTGAGCTGCTGGCCATGCCCCCAGTCCCTCTGCCTCACTGGAATAGACGCTGTGCACATTGTCTATTCACCGCTGCTCTGAACTGAGCAGAGCGTGATCCCCCCCCACCGTGGGACACCGCGGCCCGCGGGAGGGATAGCGGAACAGACCCGAAAAAACATGACTGTACCGTGAAAATCAGGACAGTTGGGAGGTATGACTCAACTGTTTGGCTTCCATTGATGCTGCTCCGCCCAATTGCATACTAGGAACCATCGATGTTAGTAATCTTTACACATGCATTCTGCATGAAGAAGGATTGCTTGCAGTAAAATCCCTAATTACTAATAATGTTGTTTATAAGGGACCTAATGTCAATTTATTTTTGAAGTTGTTACATTTGACATTACAGAGAAATTATTTTATGTTTAACAATGAATTTTTTTTTACAGCTTCGGGGATGCTTGATGGATAGTAACGTTTCACCATCATTTGCAAACTGTTTTATGTTTCAGGTAGTGGATTTGTTTTTTTTCGGATCCGTTCATTAAGTCTAAAGGGGGGTACACACGGAGCGATAATCGAAGCAATCTGACTAGATTGCTTAGATTTTCAGCAAGATCGCTCCGTGTGTAGCCCTAACAGCGATAGCGATGCGCAGCCCCGCGCATCGCTATCGCTGCTGCTAGATTGGCCTGCATGCAGGCCAATCTAGCGGGTCGCTCACTTCACCCGCTGGGTAAAGTAAGCGCCCCCCCGTCTCCCCCCGCACGCTCAGCACAGATCGCGCTGTGCTGAGCGCCGGGAGAGATGTGTGCTGAGCGGTTCGCTCAGCACACATCTCTCCAGCATCGGCCCGTGAGTACTGGCCTTAAGATTTTACTTTATCTAAGGCACATAGATGATTTGTTTTTAGTTTTTTGGACACGTCCCCGTGAACTGTTGGAATCATTAATCAGAACACACAATGAGTCACCTTCACTAGTAAAGTTCACATACTATATCGACTCCACATCTGTAAATTATCTAGATGTACAAATCAAAATAATAGACAAAATCTCCACAGATATGTTTATTAAACCAACTGATCAAAATAATATATTGCTGTCATCCAGTCATCACCCGGCACCTCTACGTAGTGGACTCCCATACTCACAAATACTAGGGGTGAGACGGATTGTTATCAATGAAGCCAAGGTCGACCAGCATTAGATCGCATGATCACTAAGTTTGTAGAGCAAGGATATCAATTATCTGATTTAAACCGATTAAAAGCTAAGGTGCTAAAAATCCCACGTTCAACAAATAAAAAACCTACGGATGAGAGACTGATTTGGGTCAGTAAGTTTAATTCTCATAGCCAGCATAATAATCGCATTAGTAAAACTTTTTGGCCCATTGTGCAGGCTGATAAACAATTCAGTGCAATATCTAAGACACGCCTTATGCCAGCATATAAACGGGGCAAAAATTTACGGGATCACTTAGTGAAGACTAATGTACAATATTCAGTATTTAAGCAACCATCAGGAGCCACATTTTTAAATCCACAAAAACATGGATGCTTTAAATGTCTTGGCTGCATGACTTGCAGCCATATTCTTGTTGGCGCCAGTTTTTGTCACCCTTACACTGGGAAACGTTACAAAATTCGTCATCAAGTAACTTGTTCTACTAAGTATGTGGTATACTTATTAAGTTGCCCATGTGGTCTTCACTATGTGGGGAAAACCGAATGCACCTTTAAAGAAAGGATGGCTGGGCACAGAACATCTATTAGAGCAGCTCTAGCAACAGGTCATAGCGACCAGCCAGTCGCTATACACTTTTAAAAAGCTAGGCATTCACGGGCAGTTTTGAAAAACCGCATTATGGACCATGTTCCCCCCTTGAAATGGGGGGTGACCGTGGTCTCATTCTGCTTAAGGATGAGGCAAAGTGGATTTTTCTTTTAGACACCCTGTCACCCAGGGGGTTAAACAAACATTCAGGCTTGACGTGCTTTTTGTGATTTTTTTTCTTTTTCTATATGGTTTTGTAATTATTATTAAGGTGGTAAAGTCAGTATATTATTGGTGGAGCCTGTATTACTGATACAATGTTGCGATGTTTGATCTCTGTGCTTAAATGGCACATTGTCACAGGGTTCACAATAGCCCCGGATAAAGTGCCACCAGTGTCCTCTATTTCTTACAAAGGCAGACAGCACAGGGATATTTTCAGCAAGCAGAATGGCCCCTACCGTAGCCCATACCCATAGCCTGTCGCCTGGGCAGCTAGGCTACCGCCAGGAGCATTATCCCTTTGCACTGACATAAAGCTAGCTAACTGGTGCTGCTAATCAGCCTAACTGTGGTTCAGATATCCTCTTAGAAAGACATGGACTGGATTCAATCACCATCCTGCTGTTCCACCTTTAAACCTGATGATTTTGCACTGTCCTTACCACACTCCTCCCCCTTAACTTCAAACACCCTGGTGAAGCTAAAATTTTTCCAGGTGAGCTCTCTGCTTTGCCTTCAACTATTTGTTCCATCCGTCCGGGAACACACCCCTCCACCACTTTCCAGAGTTCCCCTTCTTCAACCCCTTCCTCCTCCTCCCCTAGCTTCACCACAGGGTTGTTTGGAGGGTCGGGACCCACAAATTTCCTGGAAAGGGCATCTGCATTGAGGTTCAGTTTCCAAGGATGATACTGCATCTCAAATGTGTATGGGTATAAGGCCAAAAACCAGTGGGTCACACGTGCATTTACTTCCTTACTTGTGTGCATCCACTGTAAGGGTATATGGTCTGTAATTAGCCAGAATTCTCATCTCAATAAATAGTATTTCAGCGAATCTACTGCCCACTTCATTGCCAAGCGCTCCTGTTCCACAGTTGAGTATTTGCGTTCTCTGGGCAGCAATTTCTGGATAAGGTAGAGGATGGGTTTCTCCTCCCCATACACCTCCTGGGAAACGACTGCCCCAAACCCTGTGCTTCAGGCATCAGTCTGTAACAAACTGCTTTCTGAAATCAGGAGCTTGCAAGACAGACCTGCCTTAAATCCTGCCAGGCAGTCTCTGCCAGCTCAGACCAAATTATTTTGTATGGGGACAGTTTCTTCAGACATTCAGTTAGTCGTGCCTCCCTAGTGGAAAAATCACTTGTAAATCTGCGATAATATCCTACCAGACCAAAACATGTCCTGAGTTGTGACTTACATTTTAGTTTAGGCCATGTGAGGACCACTTCCACCTTATTGGGTTGAGGTTTAACTTGCCCTCTACCTACAATATATCCCAAGAATTTCTCCCCCACCATTCCAATGGCACACCTCTCCAGGCTAGCTGTGACCCCGTGTGCCTATAAAGACTGTAACATTACCTCTACCTTTGGAAGATGCGACTTCCACTCAGAGATAAAAATGACAATGTCGTCAAGCTATGCCGCTGCATACTTTCTGTGAGGCTGAAGCAACTTGTTCATAGCATTCTGAAGGGTCGCAATGGCTCCATGTATACCGATGTAATAGGAGGAACAAAATATCAAGATGGCAGCTGTCATTAATTTCTGTTGTTTACTGCTCTCATCTCTGTCTCACAACATACTGGAAAGTACCAGAATGTTTAAGACACATCACCACATCCTGGGGTGATGGTTTAACTGCTACTGCACCTGATTATGCTATACCATATATAGAAAGACCAATCAAGGTTTCATTTACATTAAGAACCTTATTTGGCATATCATATCCGTGCTTTGTCTAACTTTTGCTTTATAAGCTAGAGGAAGGAAGTGTGCAGTAGCATTTCCTGGGTGAAACACAGACTGCAGGGGTGCCAGGATAAACAACCTGTTCAGCTTCTAACTGACAGAAGGCTCCTGGACTGTGTGTGCTGATGTGATTGCTGCATTTGAACATATCTACCTGATTGATCATCATCTCTTTTGCTAAGATTAATCCACAATGTTATAGCTTAGTACTATTTCTATAAAGCATATTTAAATACATGTACTGTCTTGTCTACTTTCTTTAACACTTTGTATACTAAATAATCCAGTTCACCCATGAACAATAATGGTGTCAGAAGTGGGATATATGGAGTTAGAAAGTGGATATAGCATTTTTGGGGGAAAATGTTTAGAGTTCTAATAAGTGTAAAACCTCTGCTTAGCCAGATCCGGACACTGTCTGGCTCTGTATCGTGTATCACAATTGAGTCGACTTTTGGTGTGGCATATTGAGGAAGTTTGTGAAATATATTGATAATGTTTGTGCATTATCTGTACCTGTAAATAAGGAGATTTATAGACCAGTTCCTGCTGTGACTCTGAATCCCATTACGCAATGCGGCAAAAAGCTTGCAGGGCAGGAAGTCAAAAAGAAAGTTGACACAATACAGGCTGATGTGTGTTTGCGAGATCAGGAATTTAATCCTGAAGTTGTAATTAATACTGTAAGAGAAGATTGATTTCGGTTTGCCAGTGTGAATTCTTTGGTTGTACCCGAAGATTGGGCAGGATTGAATTATGTTGATGTTGAAAATACATTAGATGATTGCTCTGAGTAAGCTGAAGAGACTAGTGAGTGTTTCAGCTGCTTATATTGAAAAGAAGAAAGTGAGGGGGTCTGTCACCCGCCTACCCCATACCAAGAACTGCAGCTGTGACAATTACAAGTCAGGGAATGACAACTATGTTTACATTAAGACATGCATTGAGAAAAGTGAAACTGATGTTACAGAGCCATTTGATATATGATACCACACAGTTGAGAGAGAGGCTACAAAGACACCTGATAAAGAGCTTGTTGGGTATACAAATAGGTCCCCAAATAGGATATAGATAAAATGATTCAGTAAGCACTGAACTACAGAATAATTAAATGGAAAACAAACAGCGCTAATGCTCATATGTGGCAGGTTAAAAAGATTTATATGGTAACATTTAATAACACATGATAGATAACAATGAATTAAAATATAAAAACATGGAAAACGAGATTTATGATAAGAACTTACCGTTGTTAAATCTCTTTCTGCGAGGTACACTGGGTTCCACAGGGAATAACATTGGGTGTAGAGTAGGATCTTGATCCGAGGCACCAACAGGCTAAAAGCTTTGACTGTTCCCAGAATGCATAGTGCCGCCTACAATATAACCCCGCCTCCGTGCACAGGAGCTCAGTTTTGTCAACCAGTCCAATGCAGTAGCAGGTAAAAGTGACGACAACCGTTAGTAGCCACAAACACCACATTCTCACGACAGGAGAAGGTGTCAGCGGCTAATGCCTTACAAACCCAAAGAAGCTAAGTGCGTCAGGGTGGGTGCCCTGTGGAAACCCATGTACCTCGCAGAAAGAGATTTAACAACGGTAAGTTCTTACCATAAATCTCGTTTTCTGCAGCGGGGTACAATGATATTCCACAGGGAATAACATCGGTGATGTCCTAAAGCAGTTGTAATCACTGTAGCGGGCACAAGAACCCGGCATCCAAAGGTAGCATCCTAAAAGGCGGATGTATCAAAGGCATAGAACCTTATGAACGTGTTCACTGAGGACCACGTAGCCGCCTTGCACAATTGTTCAAGGGTCGCACCACGGCGGGCCGCCCAAGAAAGTCCAACAGATCGAGTAGAATGGGCTTTGATGGTAGCAGGATCTGAAAGGCCAGCCTATACGTAAGCATGTGCAATCACCATTCTAATCCATCTGGCCAAGGTCTGCTTGTTAGCAGGCCAGCCACGTTTGTGAAAAACAAACAGTACAAAGAGAGAATCAGACTTCCTGATGGGAGCTGTCCTCTTCACATAGATACGTAGAGCCCGTACCACATCAAAAGACCGCTCTTTGGAGAGACAAAGGCTGGAACCACAATCTCCTGATTAAGGTGGAAAGAAGACACCACCTTAGGTAGGTACCCGGGACGTGTCATAAGTACCGCCCGGTCACGGTGAAAAATCAGATAGGGGGACCTACAAGACAAGGCACCCAAAACCCTCACCTGTCTAGCAGAGGCAATAGCCAGTAGAATCAATACCTTAAGGGAAATCCACTTAAGGTCTGCAGATTCAAGAGGCTCAAATGGAGACTCTTGTAATGCCTCAGTAGTAGTAATAGCACACTTTTCTGTCAAACGAAAAGTGACAGGTGCCACGCCTACTCTCCACCAACTCTCCGCCTACTCTCCACCCAGACTCCACCCCACCACCACCCATAACACTCCCCCCGACACTCCCTGTTTTACGCTTATTTTTAATATAAATTGAATATAAATGTCATCATTTGATATCAGTTTTTTCATTAGTCATAGGGCGATCACAAAAGTCTCTTACAAGACCTGTGTTTTGTCAGATAAGACTCATAGGTTTGAAAAAAAGCCATAGTATGTCACGCAGCACAGCTATTCGAAAAAAATGGATGAAAAAAAGGTACTACACAGTGTTAAATCCTGGTAGTTATTGCGGCATTGATAAATATTATAAGGCTAATATAGGGCAGTTTAAAAGATCGGAAATTAAAAAATGGCTTCAAGATCAAGATGCCTATGTGTTGCATAAGCCGGCGCGAAAAACCTATAAAAGGAACATGATTTGCGTATCGGATATAGGGGGTCATTCCGAGATGTTCACTCGCAAGCTGCTTTTAGCAGCTTTGCACACGCTAAGCTGCCGCCTACTGGGAGTGAATCTTAGCTTATCAAAATTGCGAACGAAAGATTCACAATATTGCGAAAAGACATCTCTGTGCAGTTTCTGAGTAACTCGAGACTTACTCGGCATCTGCGATCAGTTCAGTGCTTGTCGTTCCTGGTTTGACGTCACAAACACACCCAGCGTTCGCCCAGACACTCCTCCGTTTCTCCAGCAACTCCCGCGTTTTTCCCAGAAACGGTAGCGTTTTTTCACACACACCCATAAAACGGCCAGTTTCCGCCCAGAAACACCCACTTCCTGTCAATCACATTACGATCACCAGAACGAAGAAAAAAACGTGAGTAAAATTCCTAACTGCATAGCAAATTTACTTGGCGCAGTCGCAGTGCGGACATTGCGCATGCGCACTAAGCGGAAAATCGCTGCGATGCGAAGAAATTTACTGAGCGAACAACTCGGAATGACCCCCATAAATCAGCAATGGCAATGCGATCTGGTCTCGCTCATAGACCTAGCGAAGTACAATGATGGTTTTAAATACATATTAACCATTATCGATATTTTCAGTAAGAGAGCATGGGCCGTCAGTCTAACAACCAAGAATGCTACAACAGTCGCTAATGCTTTTGAAAAAATATTCCAGCAGAACTGCGTGCCAAAGAAATTGCAAACTGACCACGGTAAAGAGTTTCTAAACAAGATCCTAAAAAAAGTATTAGAAAGATACGGTATACAGCATTTTGTGACCAATAATGATGTGAAAGCAGCTGTTATAGAACGCTTCAATAGGACTTTAAAAACACGTATGTGGCGCTATTTCACAGCTCAGAATACATACAGATATATAGATGTTTTACAAAATTTCATATACAGTTATATAATAACACGTACCATAGAACGATTAAGTGTACGCCGTGCGAAGTGACGCAATCTAACTCTGAGAATTTTCAAGATGACATACGGTTAATACTTTAGAACTAAGAAAACTCCGACACGATTAGCCGTTGGTGATCATGTACGTATTTCCAAATATAAGGATATATTTCAGAAAGGATATGAACAGAATTTTTCTGAGGAGATATTTGTAATACGTGGCGTGAATACTAAAGGTCTTAATCCGCTTTACACGTTGACGGACCTCTACGGCGAAGATATTACAGGTAGTTTTTACCCCGAAGAACTTCAATGCATACCCAAAAACTATAATAGAATTTACAAAGTGGAAAAGATTTTAAAAAATAAGATGGTTAAAGGTCGAAAATACGCGTTAGTCAAGTGGCGCAGATACCCCGCAAAATTTAACAATTGGGTAGCGGCAGCGGAGTTAAAAAAAATATAAAGCGCATTACCCTCTAAAAAAAGACGAGCTATGGATGACAAATCGTTTTACATAACATTGCCCAGCAATGCTTCGGCCTATACTTTCCCGCAGAATAAGGGCCCTCATTCCGAGTTGATCGCTAAGAGTCTTCGCAACGCAAATGTACGAAATGTAAGTATCTGCGCATGCGCAAATGCGTGATTACGCATGCGCGAGTACATACGTACGACAACTGGGCAAAATTACTCAGAAAAAAAAAAGCCGTAACTGGCAAACGAAAACGAGGAGTGGCGTGGGCGTGGCGGAGGCGAGACTTCGCAATGCTCCGACATGGGCGTGAAAGTGGGCGTACAGTGTGGGAGTATGCAACTCGCAATGGGCGTGTTTTTCGCAAATAAACATTGTCGCTGTTAAAACTAACATAGGAAACCGTAGCAACATTCACGCAGCAGCCGAGTAGGTCTGCAGTTACTCTACATTTGCGAAGTACTGGTACAAGTGTGTATGCAGTAATTAGCAGTTAATTGGATATCACATTCATCTGATGTCCAATTACTTGTTAATTAATGAGCAGATGAAAGTTACCAACCAGCAATTGTCTGAACACACATTACATGTTTATTCTACTCACATATAAATCTCACACACTGCCAAATAAGGGTGTGATTTTTGTTGAATTTGTTGTGTAAGCATTTGTAAAACTTGTTTTAATGTGTGTAAGACTCCCAAATACAAACAAGTGAAAATATTTGTGAAAGTGTTTGAAATCGGCAAAATTTTTTACAAATAAACCAACACCCACATAATGCAGCATACACTTTAATTTAGTCTTAAAAGTCACAATAATATTTGATTATAATATCTGACAATGTTTGAAATGATGTCCTGTTGACCATAGATATTTATAAAAAGCGTCGTGTCTGTTTACTTAATATGGACATTAAAGTGTGGTGCAAAGCATACCTTTTTTTTGTTTTTATTTTCAATTTTTAAGGAGAATTAGCAGATTGGTCTACAAGTGTCTATATGCTGACCTAATCTTTCTTGAACTGCATTACCTTGAAGAAACTGCTCAAATTTTTTAAATATATTTTTTATTACTATAATAATATTTCACAACATTTAAACATGGCTCCACGTGAGTCGCACAGGCAGAGATGGACCAAGCAGCAAGCAGATGGCACTGACAATCATTAGATAGCAGAACTCAGTACTCTGCAAAATTCTGCTTCTGACAAAAGTATATTTTTAAAGCATAAATAAAACATGACACACCCTGCCACACACAAATTTTAAACCAAATGAGAAAGAATTAGGATCCACCACACAAACACAACAATACATAGCACACTAGTAAGAGGAAGATGGCTCTGGTGTTTATACACATAAACTCACAGGCTACAATACATCCAAACAGAAAGAATACATTTCACTAAGAGGGAGTTATCCATTCTGGTCACACAAGCCAACTCCAAAAATACATAGAGGCAACATCAAAAACATGGGTGCTGCCCATCTGGAGAGACATAATTTTCTTCTTTTTCTCCCCGCCTGAGGCTGTTCTTCTTTGGAAGGTCTGCGGAGCGACCTTCGTTGGGCCTGCCCAGTGGGCTGTTCTTCCTGGGCAGGGGCAGGGGAGGGAGCCGATGTGGGTGGCTCTCTGCCACTGTGGGCAAGGGAGACAGCGATGGCCTGGAGCCCTTGCAAGATGTTATTTGCAAGGGTTTGGAATGAGGAGGCAAGTTGTTCTTGGCCCTGCCTGATCTCTGCCAGACCTTGGCAGAGTTGAGCAACACCTTGCTCAACACAGGTTCGGTGCTCAGTGAGCCGGACAGCTATCTGGCTTACCTCCCGGATGACCCCGTCTTGAAACCGATTTAGGCTCTCACCATACCTAGCGATTTCAAGCAGGATCTCCGGGATAGCAGAGGGTTGGGTGGGGGGGCCAGTAGGAACCTGCAGAGGTGGGATTTGTTGGCCCACACTGCCAGACTCACTAGGTCCCTCCACCTCAGCCTCAACCACATAACCGTCCTGTGACTCAAACGGATCACCCCCCTGTGCTGTGTTTTGTGGCAAGCAAATAGAAGAATGTGTGGGAAAAAAGTAGGATACAAAATTAGTTTATTATTATAAATACTGTCAAAATTACAGACAACTAAATGTGTAAACTTACCTTCCAAGTCATGTCCCGTCAGGATCTCAGGCAGGTCCGTGTCCATATGAGACACCCCTTGGCCCTCCTCATAACTGACACAGGGCATCGCCATCTCCTCCAAGTCAGTATACTCCACAGCGACAGGTGCTCCTCCACCTGTAGCCCTTGAGGCATTCCACTCCGCAGCCCTCTTTGCCTTCAGGCGGGATTTGAAGTCGGCCCACCTACATATGTATTGTGAAAGAGGGACAAAGTAGAGTCTTATTATTTGTCTAAGCTAATATATAGGACACGTGTTCTGCTTGTGTTTGCTAGACATAACATCACATGTAACTACATTTTTTAGTCAACTTAGCACAGAAAAAGGACTGTCAATATGCACTTACCGTCGTCTCACTTCCTGTGATGTTCTGACGACAAAGCCAACTTCATTCACAGATTTTGTGATGTCTCTCCAGATTCGTTCTTTTGAAGCAGCCCCCATGTTTTTTGACCCTCTATGGATTTTGGACATGGCCTGCGTGACCAAGACACGCAACTCCCTCTTAGTGAATGCAGGCTGTCTTTTCTTCCGTCTGGAGGTAGCCTGTGAGGTTTCTTCTTGTTGGTCATCACCATCTTCCTCCTCACTAGCAGCTTCTGTCTGTTGTGTTTGTGTGGCTAAAGCCAATTCTCCCTCAGTTTGGTCACTTTGTGTGTGTGGCAGGGTATCCCCAGTCAATTGTTGTGGTTCAGAAGCAGACATTTGCAGAGTACTAGGTCCTGCCTCTTCAACATCCGCAGAGGCGGATTCCAACATGCGCCTTTGGCAATCTAGGCGTCTTTTCCGCAATGCCATCTCCTGCTCTGCAATGCGGTCCATCTCTGCTGCGATTTGCTCACGAGAAGCCATGTTTGTGATGACGTGTGTACGCCGAGGTGTGTGCTTATATACCTACGTGCGTAGCGTTAATTCACACAGGTGTACACTGTTAATCTGATTAATGATTGCACTGCTTATTTAAGGGCCTACTTTGCACGCTGTGAGTGTAGGTAGTTTGGAGTTTCACTTGAGTTTGTTGGCTTGTGCGTGAAGGTGCTATAGGAATTTTCAGAGTGAGTAATTGTCAAGCATACATTTGTCCTTTCGTTTGCGTTTAGAATATAGTCAGTGTAGCATTTTGTCTGCGATTTTTCGTTTGTGAGTATTCTGGAATTCGTCTTGTTGTTCATTTTTTGATTTCAAAGTGTTTATTTTATGTTGATTGTTTGTTATTCTTTTTTACACATATATATTTAGCTAGTCCATTTTTGCAAATAAACCTGTGCTTCATTGCTTTTACTGTCATTTTTGTTCTCTTGTAGGAGATTTTTTTTGGGAGACGTAACCCTAGTTGATTTTGTTTCTTTGGTGTGCTATATAACACAAAGAGTTCCTTTCTTTATTTTGGATCAGGTAAGTTCCCTGGGCCTGTGTTGGTGCCTGTTTTGTTTATTGGTCTGTATGTTGTTTTTGACTGTCATATTTGCTCTCTTGTAGGAGTTTTTTTTTGGGTGACGTAACCCTAGTTGATTTTGTTTCTTTGGTGTGCTGTATAACACAAAGAGTTCCTTTCTTTATTTTGGATCAGGTAAGTTCCCTGGGCCTGTGTTGGTGCCTGTTTTGTTTATTGGTCTGTATGTTGTTTTTGACTGTCATATTTGCTCTCTTGTAGGAGTTTTTTTTTGGGTGACGTAACCCTAGTTGATTTTGTTTATTTGGTGTGCTGTATAACACAAAGAGTTCCTTTCTTTATTTTGGATCAGGTAAGTTCCCTGGGCCTGTGTTGGTGCCTGTTTTGTTTATTGGTCTGTATGTTGTTTTTGACTGTCATATTTGCTCTCTTGTAGGAGTTTTTTTTTGGGTGACGTAACCCTAGTTGATTTTGTTTATTTGGTGTGCTGTATAACACAAAGAGTTCCTTTCTTTATTTTGGATCAGGTAAGTTCCCTGGGCCTGTGTTGGTGCCTGTTTTGTTTATTGGTCTGTATGTTGTTTTTGACTGTCATATTTGCTCTCTTGTAGGAGTTTTTTTTTGGGTGACGTAACCCTAGTTGATTTTGTTTATTTGGTGTGCTATATAACACAAAGAGTTCCTTTCTTTATTTTGGATCAGGTAAGTTCCCTGGGCCTGTGTTGGTGCCTGTTTGTGTTTGTTCAAAGTGTTTTGATTATGTTTGTTTTCCATCTTGATAATAAATGTTATGTTTTGTACCGGGATTGATCAGCAAAGTAGTGTTGTTCTTGGCTGGGCTAGCTACTAAAGGGCTAACTTTTTATTTTTTTAATTTAAATTTTTTTAACCAATTATTCTTAATTTTGTAGTAGTTGTTTGTGATGTGTTTGATGTTCTGTTTTTTTAAATAATAGTATTTTTAACAATTACAATTTAACATATGTAGCTTTCATTATAAAAATATTTTTTTTTTTTTTTTTTATAATATTCTTTTTGGTCCTGAATTGAACCCAGAAAAAATGTCTTACGCTCCTGCAGTAAGTTGACACACCCTTTTTGTAATAATTTTTTGTTTGCATATTTTTTGGACTTTGTTTTTGTCTTATTCAATTTTTTTTTTTATAAGTGTGTGATGTCTATATTTATCGCAGCAGAAGCCCTACCTCCCCAACCCACGCCAGCACTCCCACCCCAACCGCCAGCCCCACAACCACAACCGGCTCCTCATCAACCAAGGCAACGGAGGCGTGCTAGGCCACCAATTTTCCGACCCCGTGTCCTACTTTTTGGGATGCCAGATGATGTGGTTGTACGTAGATACAGGCTGCCACCACATCTAATCCTAGACACTCTCTCCATAATAGAGAGTGATCTGGAGTCTGAAATTCGGTATCCTACAGCAATACCACCATTGACACAATTCCTTGCTGTGTTACATTTTTTGGCAACAGGGTCTTACCAGCATGTGGTTGGAGACCTGGTTGGCATGTCGCAGGGCCAGTTCAGTAAGGTCCTGCGGCGTGTCTGCCAGGCTTTCCTCAAGCGTGTGAAGCAATTTATTGCTATGCCTTTGGATGTTGGTGCCCTAGATGTGGTGAAGCGGCAATTTGCGGAAGGTGGTAGTCGCTTCCCACATGTTATTGGGGTTGTGGATGGCACACATGTAGCTATTCAGCCACCAAAACATAATGAAGAAATTTATAGAAACAGGAAACTGTTTCATTCTCTGAATGTAATGGTTGTTTGTGGGCCATCCCTCCAGATCCTTTCCCTGAACGCAAAGTTTACTGGAAGTTCCCATGATGCGTATGTCATTAGACAATCAGGGATATGGCACAGATTAAGATCAAGTCAACGAGCAGACATGTGGTTATTGGGTGAGTTGTTGCACATATTTTGTTCAAAATTTTGTATATTTTTCCAAATTGACTATTTCTAATTTTTTTTTTCCTCAAACAGGAGACCGTGGATATCCTTGCACCCCCTGGCTCATGACTCCTTACCGTAATCCCAGGCCAGGACCACAGACGGCATTTAACTCCGCGCTTACTGCCACTAGGCAGCTGGTGGAGCGCACAATTGGGGTCCTTAAAGGGCGGTTTCGTGTGCTCCACCGCACTGGTGGCGACATCATGTATTCGCCGGAGATGGCAAGTAAAATAGTGGTCCTGTGCGCTATACTCCACAATATCGCGGTAAGGAGTAGCGTAGAGCTTCCTCAGACAGAGGAATTGCCTGATGAGGAGCCAGGGGTTGTCCGACACTTCGGTGGGGGGAGTGTTACAAGGAGGGGGAGCCAAGTCAGGGCAAGCATTGTTGCTGAATTTTTCAGGTATAGTGTTTTTTTTTACTCTATTGTTACCAAAATAAAAGCACAGTATGCATCATTTTGTATTTAAATGTAGAAATTGTGTTTGCTATTGTAAGGTCATTGTGTAATGCATGGGTCTTCAACCTGTGGCCCTCCAGCTGCTGTGGAACTACACATCCCAGCATGCCCTGCCTCAGTTTTAGCATACATTAATAGCAAAACTGTGGCAGGGCATGCTGGGATGTGTAGTTTCACAGCAGCTGGAGGGCCACAGGTTGAAGACCCATGGTGTAATGCTTTTTGTGTGTTTGAATCTGTTTTTTTTTTTATCTTCAAAAAACAATAACACGTTAAGCTGACAATTTAATTTTGTGTCAAACAATACTGTGATGTTGCTAAATAGTGTCCTTATTTTTTTACTATTCTAACATCATGATTATTTAAACAAAAACACAAACAAATGAAACTGAATGTTGCCCACTTTGTGAATGTCCAGCTGAAAGACCACACAAACTGAGGTGAGTACTCAGATATGTTTATAAATTGATCTAAAACTGTGTGTGTGTCTGTGTCTGTGTTTTTTTGTTTTAAATTTTATGGTTGTGTTTTGCTTAAAATTTGCTTATGCGAATGCATAGTTCCGCTCGTGCGAAATAACACTCTGCTCTTCACAGCATTGCAAAGATCAATAAAGTTATTATAAATGACATATGACAGCATAGATTGTGGACCAATCACATGCTAACAGACATTATAAATATATGCCCAAATAAGGAAAACGCCATTGCCATGATGCGTGCGGCACCTTTCACCAGGCGGGAGCTCCGCGTCCTGGTTGCGGTGATGGACCGCCGCGTAGGCCGCGTTGGGCGATTCATCCCCAATCGTGTTAAGCGCGAGGCCTACGCGGAGGTCCGTCGCCTGCTGCGGTCTCGCGTCCGCAGCAGGCGGACCATCATCCAGTTAGAGCGGAGATGGAGTGATCTCCGAAGGAGGACTCCAGAGCTGTTGGCGGAGATCCGCCAGCAAATCCGCACTATGCATGCACGCAGTAAGTAACATTACATAAGATTATTAGCATAAATAGTGCAAATTTTCACTAAGTGGTAGGCTAATTGCAACACTGAGTGAACATTTTGAAAAAATAGGACAGTGTGTGTGGTTAGGGCAAACATTACTGACTGTAGCAAAGTGTCCCTAAACAAGTGCATGTTTTACATAATTAGTAACCAGGCAGGAAACTGTACCAAAAAACTTGATCAGTGCTGTCTATATAATAAGGTAGCTTGAATAGTGATCTGGTGATGTTGGCTAGACAAATCAATATGTCTCAATGGAATAGATACAGGAATGACCGACAAAATTTTTAAATTTCATAATTTTGTTTGCAGTGGGCAACATGAAGAGGTTTGAATAATTATTTTTTAAAAATTCTTACAAAAACTTTCTTTTACATGGAACCGAACAGTGAAAATTACAATTGATTAGTATGTAATTTAACATGCAAATTGAAATATATTTTACCAATCATTCTAGGACGACCACAACGGCAAGCACCACATGATGCACCAGCTCAGCACCCTTCCCCTTCTCACTCCCCCTCCACTTCCCAGTCCCCCTCCCCTTCTCACTCCCCCTCCCCTTCTCACTCCCCCTCCCCTTCTCACTCCCCCTCAGCTTCCCAATCCCCCTCAGCTTCCCAATCCCCCTCAGCTTCACAATCCACCTCAGCTTCCCAGTCACCCTCAGCTTCCCAGGCCCCCTCAGCTTCCCAGGCCCCCTCAGCTTCCCAGGCCCACTCCACTTTCCACTCCCCTTCTCAGCCAACCTCTCCTTCTCTTTCTGTGACCCCTTCTCCTCCTTCCCATACCCCTTCTCCTTCTACTTCCAACTCACCTTCTCAGCCCCCCTCACCCTCTATTGGCCTAACATTTTCACCGCCCCCCTCGCCCTCTCAATCAGACCCACCCTCTGAAATTACATCCCCAATCCAACCTCCTTCCCCCATCCAGCCTCCTTCCCCCATCCAGCCTCCTTCCCCAATCCCTCCTCCTTCCCCCATCCAGCCGCCTTCCCCCATCCAGCCGCCATCCCCACCCAGTGAATGGGCAGAGGAAGCCCCTGAAGACAGTTCAGGGAGTCTTCATGTTGCCGAGGAAAGTAAGTGTTTTAACATTTTGTTAAAAATGATTACCTACTTACACTTACAATGACAAAACATGCAGTGTTGTACTGTTGGAATTCTTGTACCAAGGAAAATTAATTGTGTTTTTCTTCATGGTGTACATGTTGCATTTACATTTATTTGAGTGTCATTATATGTCCAGTGTTTATGTGTGCCATGTTTTGTGTGTCCACTCTAGGTCGACACTCATTAGGTCAACAGGGTTGGCAGGACAACAGGGTTTATATGTGTTAGGTTTTCTGGGAAACAGTTAGACCTGAGTGGAGTTTAGTATGTTGTTGTTCTTTTACACTTGTGCCTGTGTATTCTTAATATTTACACTTACAAATCACATGCTTCACTTTGTTAGGCAGCCTAACGACCCAATGATTTGTGGTGTGAAAGTTACACTCACAAAATGATTATTGGATAAAGTCAAACCTGTTTGACCTTATTTAGTAAGGGCAGCTTTCATGGAGTGTGGGCATGCTAGGATATGTTGTCCTTCTGAAGATGTTGATATGCAGTGTGATGATGCAGGACCAACACCCTAAAAAAAAAAAAACAATAAAAAAAAAACCAAATGGGAATGAATGCCAACATGGTGTAACATTGACGAAGATGGTAGTTCTCTTTAACATGGGATGTCGGCCATAGCAACCAATAAGATTATACTTTAAAAATTGGGAACCACTTCTACAATATAATATTCATATTTTTGCTTGTTTGCTATGGGCAACGTTCCATCTTAAATATAACTCACATAGTAGTAAATGTAACCCATGGTCTGGAACACTTTAAAATCTTAAAAAAAGGCTGAGCAGGCTTGTGTGTTGTTCTGCTAATGATTGTACCATAAAACAGGCAGGATGTAGTAACTTTGCCATTAAAGCAGGCCTGTCCAAACTGCGGCCCTACAACTGTTGAGAAACTACACATCCCAGCATGCCCTGACACAGCTTTGGCATTCCCTGACCACAAAACTGTGTCAAGGCATGCTGGTATATGTAGTTTCACAACAGCTGGAGTCCAGCAGTTTGGACATGCCTGCATTTAAGTGTGCTTTGCGCCTTGCTTGGATAATAAGTAATGTAATTAAGTTATTAATGTTTGTGTTGCATCTTAATTTCAGATGTTGCAGTTGGAGATCCTACAAGTTTTGGAGGCATTCTTTACACCATGCGCCAACACCTGCAAGGATTAATGCATTGTGTTGAAAATTTGCAAAAATTTGCATGATTTTGTTTATTTTAAGAAAAAAAAAATGATTTATTTTAAAAAATAAAATAAAAAAAGTTGATTAAAGTTAACCGGGTGTTGTGTTTATTAATGCAAAAAAGGATCAGCTGATTGGCAGGCAGAAATTGTTTGCAAAAAACATTACACACATCTTACGTTAGATTATTAACAAAAAAAACAGGAGATTATTGTGTTAAGAAACATGTAAACACCTTCATTCACAAACAACACCTTTAAAAACAAACAAAGGGAAAAAAAAAAAAATTATACACTTTTACATGTTGATGGGCAATTATGGCAACAAAGTGTTAATCTGGTTTGTTTTGCAGACTTAATTGTTTAGGAACATTATCAATCATTACACTAATTGGATTCGTTATTGAAAAGGGCTTGTTGACTTTAAAAGGAATGGTGTAATTTCACTTAATAGCTTTAAAAAAACATTTTTGAGCGTTTTTCCTTAAAAGTGTGCACTTTTACGGTAAAATGTGTAAATCTACTAAAATTTAGTATTTTTACGATTAAGTATGTGTTATTGCGATGGATTCGCAATGCTGCGATGGTTTCGCATTACTGCGATGTCATTTGGCGTACGCCCACTTTGTGTAATACTGCGTACGAATGTGCAAAAATACGTTGGGGGCGGAGGTTCGCATATTTACTACATTAACGCAACTTTGCGAATATGTTGTGCGACCGAAAAACTTAGCGATCAACACGGAATGAGGGCCAAGATATCTAACTATACAACAAAGCTTGCAAAGTCAATACAATTAAGCGGTGATTGGGAAGTTGCTCTTACAGAGATACAATATCCGCACACATGGAATACTTTGGATATACAGGATTGTAGGTTACAAATAACACAGGACGTTATGCTAACCAAATCAGTTGTGGAATTCACAACCGCGTGCGTTAAACCCGGGTTTTATAAAACAATTGACGCGCTGCTGGATGTAATCAACGCAGAAATTGGACGTCATAAACTGGATGGCGGATTAAGACTAGTGTACGATCCGCTTGAACGTGTTGTAACATGCGACAGTAACAGTTGTATCATCTTTCAGCGGGTGATAAACTGACGACTATACTTGGTTTACAACCTATAACTAAGATTTCTAAGCCATGCGCAGACATCAAAGGAGGCCAATATACGCTGTACGTGTATACTGACATTATCAAACACCAGAGGGTTGGTGATAGCTACGTACCGCTACTACGCACAGTTGAAATTAAGGGATATAACAATGAGTTGATCACAATACGATATGAGAAGCCCGATTACGTGCCGTTGTGCAAAGCGCAATTTGACACGGTAACCATAGAGAATGATCAGAACAAGAATATTTCATTTAAGTTTGGGAAAGCGATCGTGAAATTACACTTTAGACGGCGCAAAACCGATTTTTATTAAATTGACAGAATGGTTGTCATTAAAAACTATGGTGATCCGGCATTGTACGCGCAATATTATAAAGCGCAAGCCGGTAATGGTTTACCGGGATTTCACGGCAGTGCGTATATGTACGGTTGTGGTTTAGGTGGTATTTTTCGTAGCCTGTTCAGAAAAGCCGTACCTCTCTTCCGAAGAGGCCTAGAATTGGCTAAACCACACGTGAAAAGCGCTGCACGTAATATCGCAAAAGACGTCATCGGACAAGCCACAGCGGCCGCTATGAATAGATTACACGTGACAAACCAAGCAAAACAAGATGGTTCTGGTTTAATATATACAAGAAAAGGTATGGCTAAAAGAAAACGGAAGCGGTCGACAGCACTTCCGCCATGGTGTATGCCCCTTTTAAACAAAAACCGGAGACGTCGAAACTTAAATAAGAAAAGAAAATCGACGCGAGGGGTTGGTGATATTTTTTAACCATGTCTTTCATACACAATGAGTCCGTTGAATGCGCAAAATCAGATCTGGATCTTTTTGACGTACCGCCAACGCAAACTAGCGTGGAGAAGAGTCTATACGTCGAGGTTCAACCTTTAGCAGCGTTATCCGAGACAGCACCGCTGGAATTTTATGTAGCGGCTAGTGGTGAACATTACTACGATCTGAACAACACTCTGCTGTACGTGACGTGTAAGATCGTACGAACCGACAACAACAATCCGATACCCCAAGGGGCACGGGTAGCCCTTATTAATTATCCCATAGCGACTTTGTTCAGTCAGGTGGATGTTTCTTTGGGTGACAGACTCATATCTCAATCCAACAATCTTTACGCCTATCGAGCATACATTGAGACCATATTGAATTACAGCTCTGATGCTTTATCCACAAAGCACACAACAGGCTTATTTTACAAAGATGTGGCTGGAGAACATAACACCAGGGCTCTGGATGGGGCAAATACAGGCTTTATAAAGCGCGCGAGAGCAACAGCGCTGAGTCGCACAGTTGAATTACTGGGTCCTCTGCACTGCGACCTTTTTCATCAACATAAACTAATCTTAAATGGTTTTGATTTGAAGATAAAACTAACCAGAAACAAAGACACATTCTGCTTAATGTCAGCGGAGGCAGATGCCTTTAAAATACAGATCGTCGCAGCTTCGTTGTTTGTGAAAAGAGTTCAGGTCTCGCCGGCCGTCCAGATCGGACATGCGCAGGCTTTGCTGAATGGCAACGCAAAATATGCAATTGATCGTGTAGGGATGAAAATCTACAGTGTTCCTACAGGCAGTAGAGTGTTTAATTTAGAAAATTTGTTTTTAGGACAAGTGCCAAAAACAGTCATAGCTGCGTTTGTAGACAACAAAGCATTTTCAGGAACTTATGATCGGAACTCATTACGTTTTGAACATAAAAACGTAAATTTTGCATCTCTCTACCTGGACAGATCCCCGCACCCGGCCAAGCCGTTTCAACCAGACTTTGAACACAGTAATGCTGTGCGTGAGTACATGTCGCTCATACAGATTACAAATAAGCAGAAATCAGATTCTGGTATACTGATTGACCGTGAAGAGTACCTCGATGGTTACACGCTTTTCGCTTTCGATCTGTCACCTGAACAGGAGTGTGTGGTACACTCATTGTTTGAGTCATTATACGGATAAATATATACAGAACTGTGTAACTTGTTGTAATAACCGATGTGTTTGATGCATTTTATGTACAATGCTGTATAACTATATTGATTTTAAAATAAATAACACTGTTCTAAACTGTATGTTGTGTGATTGCAGTCTTCTTTTAAATTCACTGATTAGAATCAAAGGACAAAACAGAGTTATTGTAAATCATAAACATATTTTTATTGGATCATAAAAAGTTTATTTACAGATACAGTGCTGTGGCATTATTATTACACAGCATTTCTTTACATTTATTATTAAAATTATAATTTCCCATATTTAACCAAACACAGGATCTATAAATGGAGACAAGACAGAAACAAATTACCCGAATGGAGCAAATTACATGTTTGGTGCAGATATTTCAGCATACCAAAATGCATTTCCAACATACGGGGAACAGTCTCAGAGCAGCTGTAAGTACGGTAGTTAAACATATTGTCCGGAAAATGTTTTTATCTTTTTTTTTTTAAAAGATAGTAATTATACTTAAAAGTGCCAGCGCTGTTCTTTTGTGTTTTTCCTTGTGTACTTTAAGGCTATGAACCATGCCTTTTGGACATAGCAGCAGACACTTTTACAGCAACAATAGCGCCAGATTACTTCTATATTTTTCTTAAAGTAATTATATTTGTTTGTGGTCAATAGATAATCCGACAAGTCCAAACAGATGTGGGACCATACAGAATCTCTTATCGGATGTCTTAAATTTGACGCCATCGCAAATCTACACGACAGAACAGTCGCAGCAGTGTTTTATACATGGTGCGTTAATCAAACTATGCTATATAATCACTGGTCTAAAGCAATTTTTTTTTTCCAGAGCGCATGATATAAATAATACTGTTTAATAGCTAATTTATATAATTATTATTGTTACAGATGCCAATGTACCAAGTTGTTATGAACAAGCTATTATGACGGAGACTCAGGCTGCAGTCCAATCAATCACCGGCTGTACTACAACAACACAGACTATCGACAATGACGTGGCCAATTTTCTTTGCTCGACACCAATGAACTTACACTACCGCCTAAAAGATGCTGAGCCATTGGTTATGAATTATGCATATTGTAATTCCAAGGCAAACAAACAAAAGAGAGGTATGCCACGCACAACACAGTGGGGTCGTGATCTAAATACTAAGTAGAATGGCAAAAGTCTGAAAAGAAAACTCAACTATTCAGATGACATTCAAGCTAAGCGGCAACGCCTGTCAGTGATACATGAAGACAACAGTGCTGAAATGCACAGTACACATAGCCTTAGTGACAATGCAAACCAGGACATTATCACAATTCCAGACACGCAGGAAAATAAACAGGCTGCCGGTACTAGTGTTAATATTACAGTACCTGCAAAGAAATCTTGGAGACTCTCAAGAAAAAAAAAATAACAACAAGGTTATGCCGATGACACAAACTGATATTATAATAATACCTGACACACAGGCTAGCCATATAACTATAACGGATACACAGCAAGAAACCCTTTATACACACAGTATACAAAATAATTCAGAACCACTGAACAACCAGAGTTATGCGGGGTCTGCAGAACCTGGTTCTGCAGTAACAGAAGACGCAGTTCTAGAGACAGCCGTTGTTGCAGCAATTGACATTGTTATGCCGGTTACTGCAACATCTGATGTAGTGAACAGACAACAAAACACAGACAAAGTAGCAGAAATACAATACTATGCTTTGATGGGTAGACTATGGAAAGATGTCACGTTCATGGAGCAGATAACAAAATCCATGTCTGCACTCATGAAGATGCTTAGTGGTAAAAGGCCATCACAGGTTTTTGAAAAATGTATTACTCCGTATATTGATGCCACAGCAAAAATTAGAAAACACTCAGACAAAACATGGTCATTTGTAAAGGAAAATATACATCACTTTGCTGAAGAACCGAAATGACTAGAATTGGTAGGCAGGGGTATGAAACGTGTATTTCCAATCTGTAAACAAGCAAATCAAATAAAAAATGCTGTAATGTGGAAATTGTCATGTAAAGATTCATACAGGCTATCAAAAGTAAAACGATCAATAGCTATGTTATTTAAATTCAGAAAACGTGATTTTCTGAGACAGCAGTTAAGCAACATGGCTAGTGGCAGAAATTATGGCTTAGTGCATGGCTCCGTGATAGGTATAGAGCATGAGCCAACACAGACAGATCATATCACGCTAAACCAACTGCCAACAATGCCAGATATTATCGCACCAGCAGCTTCACCAGTACAACAAGGCAATATTGATCACAATGACTCACATATACATGGTGGAGAAAAGTTTCGCTTCTAATTGAAGCTTCCTCATAGAGTAAAGCTCTATGAGGAAGCTTCAATTAGAAGCGAAACGCGTCAGAGAAGGAGCCCTGTGTGACCTAACGGACAATTGACAGTAGGTCCTATTGATGTACAATACTGTCTGAGACCGATAAGCGGGAGACGGGAGGACGCTATATGCGGCGGCTTGAAGACGGGAGCGGAATCATCTAATCAGCGCCTGCAGTGCGCAAAGCTCCGGGAGCCGGATACGACCTCCATCCCCTAATGCGAAGTAAGGTGTGTGTGTGTGATAACCTGACACAGCAGAAGACGGAGTACACCATCCACGGACAGTGGTAACCGGGATTTTCATATAGGTGCTTGCTGTGCACCAAACCCCAGGTGACATTTATTCTCTCCGTGCTGTTTGGAGATTTTCTCCATGTACAAAAGGACCATTTATAACTGATATAGTGGTTCGATTTACCTACTTGGTACACACCTAAACTCATTTCTACGAGCACAATTAATGGGACTGTTCCATGTTGAAAATACCAACTAAAGGACACTGTCAACGTATGAATACTGATTAGTCATATATGGTCACAATTAATTATATGATCCACCTCTTATGCTCAGTAGTAAAGTTTAGTATTTATCTTTTTATGTGTATGCGCATACTTAACTATTCATTTTTATGTTTATAATTTATTTTATGGATATTAAATCTATTTCAATCATTAATTAAGTGTCTTCAAGTCATGTTACCTTTAATTCAATAGCGCAAGAGGTTAACTAGAATCTGTTTTTTTTTTAACCTATTGATAGCTTTGAACGTCAACACCCGAATTTCAGAGCGATAGAATTCCATCATAGTAACATAGTAACATAGTATCTGAGGTTGAAAAAAGACAATTGTCCATCGAGTTCAACCTATTTGTGGTCTCCTATGCATGATGATTTGACTAAAATTTCTGACTGATGCTGCTGTCAGCCATTGCATTTTATCCCTATTTATAGTAACTATAATGCATGACTATGCACCATACCCCTGGATATCCTTATCCATTAGGAATTTATCTAACCCATTCTTAAAGGTGTAGACAGATTCCGCCATTACAACTCCCTCGGGAAGGGAATTCCAAACACGTATTGTCCTTACCGTGAAAAAGCCTTTACGCTGTATTGTGCGGAATCTCCTCTCCTCTAACCTGAGCGAGTGTCCACGAGTCCTCTGTGTTGATCTAACCAAAACAGGTCCCGCGCAAGCTCTGTGTATTGTCCCCTTATATATTTGTAGATGTTGACCATATCCCCTCTGAGTCTCCGCTTTTCCAATGTAAACATGCCTAGTCTTTCAAGCCTTTCCTTGTATTCCATCGTCTCCATGCCCTTAATTAGTTTGGTCGCCCTCCTCTGTACCTTTTCTAGCTCCAGGATATTCTTTTTGTAGTACGGTGCCCAGAATTGTACACAGTATTCAAGGTGTGGCCTCACTAGTGATTTATATAACGGGAGTATAATACTCTCGTCCCTAGCATCAATACCCCGTTTTATGCATGCTATTATCTTATTAGCCTTCTTTGCTGCAGTCCTACTTTGGGTACTACTGCTTAGCTTGCTATCTATGAGGACACCTAAGTCCTTTTCCAGTACAGAATCCCCTAATTTTACCCCATTTAGTAGGTAGGTGTAATTTTTGTTCTTGTTACCACAGTGCATTACCTTACACTTGTCTGTGTTGAAGCGCATTCTCCATTTGGCTGCCCATGCTTCTAATTTAACTAAGTCGTTCTGAAGAGACTCGGCATCCTCCTCTGTATTTATAGCCTTACACAATTTGGTATCATCTGCAAAAATTGACACCATGCTCTCTAGACCTTCTGTTAGGTCGTTAATGAAAATATTGAACAATAGCGGTCCTAATACTGAGCCTTGTGGCACACCACTTAGCACTTCAGTCCAAGTTGAAAAAGATTAATTAACCACAACGCGCTGCTCCCTATTATCTAACCAGTTTTTGACCCAAGTGCATATTGTGCTTCCTAGCCCTGATTCTTGTAGCTTGTAGATAAGTCTCATGTGTGGTACAGTATCGAACGCTTTGGCAAAGTCTAAAAAGATTACATCCACGTCTTTACCCTGATCTAGGTTTGCGCTTACTGTTTCATAAAAGCCAAGTAAGTTGGTTTGACAGGATCTGTCCTTCATAAACCCATGTTGATTCCTTTTAATGACCTTATTGACTTCAAGGAACTTCTGAATACTATCTCTTAGAATACCTTCCAATACTTTCACCACTATAGATGTAAGACTAACTGGTCTATAATTACCTGGTTCAGCTTTACTTCCCTTTTTGAATATAGGTACTACTTCCGCTATACGCCAGTCTTTGGGAACCATACCTGATATAACTGAATCCTTAAAGATCAAAGATAGAGGTTTTGCCAATTCAGAGTAAAGCTCCATTAGAACCCTTGGGTGAATACCATCGGGCCCTGGTGATTTATTAATCTTTAAATGTTTTAATCGGTCACAGACTACTTCCTCGCTTAAATAAGTACCTATCAGTGGGATATTCTCATTATTGAGATTGTGTGTCAGTCCCTGAATTGGGTCCTCTCTAGTGAATACTGTTGAAAAAAATCATTATCGTTTTGTCAATTTGAATAGGGTTACATCCTTTGTTCAGGGTATTCGGTCTGTACATGATGCTATTCAGGCTATGCTTGATAGCTTCCTGGTTGGCGTAGATCCTAATGACCGTGTCCAGTTAAGGTTGGAGGGCGGTGGTTTACATAATGCAATTTATTCACATAGGAAGCCGCACGAGGCACTAGATGCCATTAGTTTCCTGAATCAAATAACGAACACGCTTCAAAGTAATGCTGAATTCTTAATATCAGATGGATTAAGATTTGTGATCAGTGTTTTTAAGAACAGAATAGGAGGTGCGTTAACAGGGCGGGTCTGAGACGTAATCCACACTGTCTTATTTTTTAAAACGACTGCAATTGTTGTATGATTTCAAGAACACTGGTAACAATCTGTGTCTGGCCGCTAGTGTTTGCAAACTTCTGGACAAAGATAACACCAATGATTCTGTGATACATAAAAGAGCTCAAGAGCTTCATGATGCTTTGAATCTTCCATATGACAAAGCAATTGGATTTAGCGATGTGACGCTTTTTGAAAAACACTTATTAGTGACAATTAAAATAATGTATTACAGCACATTAAATCTTTTGTAGGAGCCCATTTCTTTTGCACATTTTGTCACACAGCATACCATCACAAAAATAACCACGACTGCCTATTCTTTTGTAAGTCATGCCTCAGACAGGATTGTGTTGATTCTGGTATGTCTGCACTAAGGTGCTCGGTGTGTAGGGTATTTTGCCAGTCAACTGAATGTTTAGAGACACACAAGTCTCTAGCATTGTCTCACAAGATATCTTGTCTTGAATGACTGTATTGTGATCAGTGTGCGAAGTACACCACACCATCCCATAACTGTCTGGGTATGAAATGTCCTATATGCAAGGTATATGTTGATGGTTTTGTGGATCATTTGTGTTATATGCAATGCATCAAACCTGAGAAACCTACAAAGAAATACATATTTTATGATTTTGAGTGCATCCAAGAAACAGGGGTTCACATACCAAATTACTGTTATGCTCTAACACTAATGGATACGGAATCCTGGGAGTTTAAGGTCCTTGCATGCATCGATGATTTTGCAAAAACATTCATGAGACCGAAATTTGCAGATTACACATTCATAGCCCATAATGCAGGTCGTTATGATGCGTACTTTGTAATGCGGCAGTTAATTAAGGAGAAAATTAAGATCGATTTGCTGGCGCAAGGTGGTAAACTGTTGTGCATAACTGCAACTGATTTAAAGATAAAATGTATAGACTCTTTACATTTTTTGCCCGTGCGTCTCAGTCGATTACCAAAGCGATGGGTTTTGATGGTGTCAAAGGTAATTTTGCACATTTCTATAACACATCCGCCAACCAAAATTACATAGGGACGATGCCATCAATAGAATATTTTGGTGTGCAGTATATGATGCCTGATGAGAAAACAGATTTTACAGATTGGTATAAAAAAAGCAAACACAAACCCTTTAACTTTCAGGTTGAACTTGCCCGCCACTGTAAGGCGGATGACAAAATTTTACAAAAAGCATGCATCACTTTCAGAAATGATGTTATAGCTATGACAGAACAAGAAATTGTAATCACTAAGAAGAAGGGTGACGTCATTGTTAAGAATCATGTTGACCCCTTTCAACTTACAACTTTAGCGTCTGTTTGCATGGCCATGTACTGATGCAAGTTTTTAACGGAAAATTCTCTGTCACTTGTACCGGGCGATAACTACCACAAAACTCAGAAGCGTTACTCAACACCCGCCATACATTGGTTGATGTACATAGAACACAAATAAGTCATAAAAATAAGGCATGCTTTACAAGGCGGTGAAAAGAAAGTTGGAAACTATCACCTGGATGGTTATGCAGTGATTAATGGCGTACCCACTGCATTTGAATTCCAAGGTTGTTTTTATCATGGTTGTGGTGCATGTTACAATGCCAGTGATGAAAACAAACTGACTAAAATGACCTACGGTCAACTGCAACACAAGACACAGGTGAGAATGAACTTTCTTAAACAATGTGGTTTTCATGTCCGTGTTATTTGGGAATGTGAATGGAAAAAAATGTTAGAGTCTGATGCAAGTCTACAAGATTTTCTGAGTGGTAAAGACTTACCAGAGTCCTTGGATCCTCGTGCAGCATTTTACGGCAGTCGTACAAACGCCATAAAGCTGTATCACAAAACACAAAAAGACGAGCAGATACACTACTATGATTTTACCAGTTGTACCCATTTGTCAACAAACCCAAAACTTATCCAATACTGCATCTGAAAATCATATATCGTGAATTTGAGGATATTACAGCGTATTTCGGTATTGCCAAAGTAAAAGTGTACCCACCCAGCGGTCTTTTCTTTCCGGTTCTACCTGTTAAAATGCGTGGTAAACTAATGTTTCCTTTATGTCGCACATGCGCCGAGTCTGGGCAGACAGAGGCTTGTGGCCATAATAAGGAAAGCAGAGCAATAACAGGTACGTGGCTTACTCCTGAGTTAAAACTGGCTGTAGACAAGGGGTACAAAGTGTGTAAAATCTATGAGGTGTGGCATTTTGATGAACTATCTGACGATTTGTTTTCAGATTACATTAAAATGCATCTCAGGGATAAACAAGAGGCTTCTGGTTACCCTAAATGGTGTACAGACTTTGAGAAATACGAAGAGTATATAGATGCCTATCAAAAAAATGAAGGTGTGTCTTTAAGACCCGAAAACATAGAAATCAATCCTGCAAAAAGACAAATTTCAAAATTGTTTTTAAACTCCTTGTGGGGAAAGTTTGGTCAACGTAGTAACATGTCCAATATGTGTCTAGTGTCTGACCCCGACAAGCTTTTTGAATATTAATTTTTACCGCACTATGATGTGTCTGCTTTAGACTTCATAGATGATGATACAGTTATGGTGAATTGGAAATATGCCAAAGACCATTACACCAAGTCATCAAGTAATAATATCTTCATTGCCGTAATGACAAAGGCATATGCCCGTATTGAATTGTACAATCTATTGCAGTGGTTCTCAAACTCGGTCCTCAGGACCCCACACAGTGCATGTTTTGCAGGTAACCCAGCAGGTGCACAGGTGTATTAATTAATCACTGACACATTTTAAAAGGTCCACAGGTGGAGTTAATTATGTCACTTGTGATTCTGTGAGGAGACCTGCAAAACATGCACCGTGTGGGGTCCTGAGGACCGAGTTTGAGAACCTGTGATCTATTGGATAGATTACAAGGGCGTTGTCTTTACCATGATACAGATTCTGTGATTTTTGTCAGTAGGCCTGGAGATTGGAATCCGCCATTGGGTGATTATCTAGGTGCGCTGACTAGCGAACTGCCAACGGGGACACATATAACTGAGTTTGTCTCATCAGGTCCCAAATCATACGGCTATCGCCGAAACAATGGAAAGACCTGTTTAAAAGTTAAAGGTATAACGCTCAATGTTGATAATGCGCAACATGTTAAGTTTGACAGTCTGAAAGATCTGGTCTTAGATTATCCTTTAAACCCTGGTGGTGTAGATCAGAAAAATATTGTGATCCATCAACCCGGTATAGTCCAGTTTAAAAAGTACTGGCAGATTGAGATGCGCACGCTGCAGAAAATGCAAAAGTGCGTTTACACTAAACGGAAACTTACAGATAACTTCACAACACTTCCATTTGGGTATTAAGATGGACATCCGGTTGCAACACCCCATCTCATGTATTTTAGCAGGCCCCTCCAATTCAGGGAAGTTATTTTGTGAAAATGCTGCTGCAAAATGCCACTACACACCTGTCACACGTGCCTGATAATATTGTTTGGTTTTATGGCTGATGGCAGTCTATGTATGATCAGCTACTACGTGATTTCCCCGGTATTCGTTTTTTAGAGGGGTTACCTGAGACTTTTAATGATGACCAACTTTTTCCCCCTGATAGGATTAATTTAGCGGTTGTTGAGGATCTGATGGAATCGGCTAGTAATAATTCTGAGATTGAGAAAGCTTTTACAAAGTATGTACACCATAGAAATCTCAGTATCATGTACCTTGTACAAAATGTATTCTGTCAAGGAAAAAGGAGCAGGACGATACATTTAAACACAAAATATATGGTGTTGTTCAAAACCCCCCGGGATAAATTGCAGGTGTCGACACTGGCTAGACAAATGTATCCAAACAATAGTCATTTCTTTCTAGATGCTTTTGAAAATGCAACAGCTAAACCTTATGACTATTTACTGGTTGATTTAAGAACAAATACGCTAGATGAGTACCGTTTACGAAGCGGTTTATTCCCACCTGATGATCCGGTTGCTTATGTCATTAAAAATCTCTGTTCTAAAAAGCTATAATTGAACAACTTTTAGTCATTCAGCATAGACCTATCAACGGTGAACATGTCAGCCCGACTACGCCGTAATTGGGCGCTTTTAAAGACGCTAATAAAGGCAAAACCTACCCAAAGAAATGCTATTTTATCTAATGCTTCAAACGATTTGGTGACAGTCATTTGTGAGATAGCCCTTAACACTCTTTAAGGTAAAATACTGTTGTCACAACGACAGTTGAAGTACCTTAAAAAGAAGTGTGCCCTTATAAAATCGCTTTGTAATAAGAAATACGCCATTGATAAAAAGAAGCGTTTAGTGTAGCAATCGGGTGGATTTATTGGTTCGCTGCTTGGTTTTGCTATTCCGTTAATAACCGGCCTTCTGACTAATCGCTGATGGAATATGCTGAGAAAATGTTTTTGGTGCCTCAACATCAGATAGATCGTTTACACAACAAGCCGAGCAGCGATGACATACGTAAAACAGCCACACAAGGTCTAGATGCAGAAATCGTCAACATACTACAGAAAAACAATTTATCCGAATATGAAAAGGCAAAACGATATACAGCTGCACTGCAGAGATATCTGGTGTTGAGTAAACAGTCTAATAGAGAAATGTCAGCTTTAACTTTTTTATCACCCGGTCCAAATGCTTCTGATGAGTCAATTAACGCTGCACAATCAGCTGATACTGATGATGTTTATAATGAAATTTTGAGCAGTGTTAATGCACGGTATAAGAAAAACTGTGAAATATTATTGAGTAAAATGACACGTTCTAAACACATCACAAGCTGGAATACTAAAGGCGAATTCCTGTATAAAGGTCAAGCTGTACCAGGATCCAACATGCTGGATTTAATAAGAAGCATTACGCAAAACCATAGCGTGTCGAGTCGTAATACACCAAATGGTTGGCATGAATTTATGCGTGCTATGTCTGAATTAAATATACCGTCCACTGTAGTAGGTAATGGCGCAAATAGACTACAACTAGACCGTTTAAAAGCAGAGACACACACAGTGTCTGATGGCACTATCACAGAACCAGCACCGCTACAAACCCTTAAAAAAAGACGTATAAATGTTTTAAATTCCCCAGGCCTAACTACACCACATGGCTATTTATTACCTATGAAAAGAGATGTAGGTCTGTTTCAGGAATCACAGTAGTTGACACTATAGTGTATAACTATTTTATATTGATTTTTTTTTGTATATTAGAATTTGTGATTCATTTGTACCATAATGTTTGTTTTGTAATAATACTAAATTGTGTTAACGCATAGTTGGCTTGTTTTGTAATAATAGTACATTGTGTTAACTCATATTTTAAAATGTAAAGAAATGCTGTGTAAGAATAATGCCACAGCACTGTATCTGTAAATAAACTTTTTATGATCCAATAAAAATATGTTTATGATTTACAATAACTCTGTTTTGTCCTTTGATTCTAATCAGTGAATTTAAAAGAAGACTGCAATCACACAACATACAGTTTAAAACATTGTTCTTTATTTTAAAATCAATATAGTTATACAGCATTGTACATAAAATGCATCAAACACATCGGTTATTACAACAAGTTACACAGTTCTGTATATATTTATCCGTATAATGACTCAAACAATGACTTCTTGGCATACGCGTTACAAAATTTTAAACTAAACGATCATTACGTTTTGTATCATTACTAAACTTGGTCAAGAAATCCTCATATTTGTAGTTTTTACACATAAAAAATATAAAGTAGATACAATATTGACCACAAACATCGCTTGAAAAAGCTTGCAACTGACGTTTTTGGTGGCGAATACTTTTTGAATTAAAATGTAAAAAATTTATTATATTCTTTGGGAAAATGGAACTGTCTGGGGCGAGGCCATAAGAATCAAAAAAATAACAAATGCTATACTCATTAAAATAAATGGCTAACCAGTGTTCACCAGGTTGTTCGCTAGTATGAGTGTTGATTACAAATGCGCATGGGTATTGTGTCAGTTTACCGTCCGGTAACATGTCACATGGATAGGTTCCTTTAAAAACATGTTGCGTGCTTGGCATCGCGTACAGAATGCAATTTATCTGTAATGTGTTCATTTTTGAACAATGAAATGGCGATTGTTAAAATATGCAAAAAACATATAAATAAATGATTTCATTTATAGATAATCGTACAACACATCGCGCCTTTGATTAATCTCAATGATATTATCAAATAAAGCGTACATTATTACATTGACTGTCCGGTCCAGCGCTTCTGTAAAGCGGAATTCTGCACGTAAATTGCCTGTTCTTATTAACGATAGGTGTTCCACACACTCCTGTTCAGGTGACAGATCGAAAGCGAAAAGCGTGTAACCATCGAGGTACTCTTCACGGTCAATCAGTATACCAGAATCTGATTTCTGCTTATTTGTAATCTGTATGAGCGACATGTACTCACGCACAGCATTACTGTGTTCAAAGTCTGGTTGAAACGGCTTGGCCGGGTGCGGATCCGTCCAGGTAAAGAGATGCAAAATTTATGTTTTTATGTTCAAAACGTAATGGGTTCCGATCATAAGTTCCTGAAAATGCTTCGTTGTCTACAAACGCAGCTATGACTGTTTTTGGCACGTGTCCTAAAAACAAATTTTCTAAATTAAACACTCTACTGCCTGTAGGAACACTGTAGATTTTCATCCCTACACGATCAATTGCATATTTTGCGTTGCCATTCAGCAAAGCCTGCGCATGCCCGATCCGGCCGGCCGGCGAGACCTGAACTCTTTTCACAAACAACGAAGCTGCGACGATCTGTATTTTAAAGGCATCTGCCTCCGCTGACATTAAGCAGAATGTGTCTTTGTTTCTGGTTAGTTTTATCTTCAAATCAACACCATTTAAGATTAGTTTATGTTGATGAAAAAGGTCGCAGTGCAGAGATCCCAGTAATTCAACTGTGCGACTCAGCGCTGTTGCTCTCGCGCGCTTTATAAAGCCTGTATTTGCCCCATCCAGAGCCCTGGTGTTATGTTCTCCAGCCACATCTTTGTAAAATAAGCCTGTTGTGTGCTTTGTGGATAAAGCATCAGAGCTGTAATTCAATATGGTCTCAATGTATGCTCGATAGGCGTAAAGATTGTTGGATTGAGATATGAGTCTGTCACCCAAAGAAACATCCACCTGACTGAACAAAGTCGCTATGGGATAATTAATAAGGGCTACCCGTGCCCTTTGGGGTATCGGATTGTTGTCGGTTCGTACGATCTTACACGTCACGTACAGCAGAGTGTTGTTCAGATCATAGTAATGTTCACCACTGGCCGCTATATAAAATTCCAGCGGTGCTGTCTCGGATAACGCTGCTAAAGGTTGAACCTCGACGTATAGACTCTTCTCCACGCTAGTTTGCGTTGACGGTACGTCAAAAAGATCCAGATCTGATTTTGCGCATTCAACGGACTCATTGTGTATGAAAGACATGGTTAAAAAATATCACCAACCCCTCGCGTCGATTTTCTTTTCTTATTTAAGTTTCGACGTCTCCGGTTTTTGTTTAAAAGGGGCATACACCATGGCGGAAGTGCTGTCGACCGCTTCCGTTTTCTTTTAGCCATACCTTTTCTTGTATATATTAAACCAGAACCATCTTGTTTTGCTTGGTTTGTCACGTGTAATCTATTCATAGCGGCCGCTGTGGCTTGTCCGATGACGTCTTTTGCGATATTACGTGCAGCGCTTTTCACGTGTGGTTTAGCCAATTCTAGGCCTCTTCGGAAGAGAGGTACGGCTTTTCTGAACAGGCTACGAAAAATACCACCTAAACCACAACCATACATATACGCACTGCCGTGAAATCCCAGTGAACCTTTACCGGCTTGCGCTTTATAATATTGCGCGTACAATCCCGGATCACCATAGTTTTTAATGACAACCATTCTGTCAATTTAATAAAAATCGGTTTTGTGCCGTCTAAAGTGTAGTTTCACGATCGCTTTCCCAAACTTAAATGAAATATTCTTGTTCTGATCATTCTTTATCTCTATGGTTACCGTGTCAAAATGTGCTTTGCACAACGGCACGTAATCGGGCTTCTCATATCGTATTGTGATCACCTCGTTGTTACATCCCTTAATTTCAACTGTGCGTAGTAGCGGTACGTAGCTATCACCAACCCTCTGGTGTTCGATAATGTCAGTATACACGTACAGCGTATATTGGCCTCCTTTGATGTCTGTGCATGGCTTAGAAATCTTAGTTTAGGTTGTAAACCAAGTATAGTCGTAAGTTTATCACCCGCTGAAAGATGATACAACCGCTTACTGTCGCATGTTACAACACGTTCAAGCGGATCGTACACTAGTCTTAATCCGCCATCCAGTTTATGACGTCCAATTTCTGCGTTGATTACATCCAGCAGTGCGTCAATTGTTTTATAAAGTCCGGGTTTAACGCACACGGTTGTGAATTCCACAACTGATTTGGTTAGCATAACGTCCTGTGTTATTTGTAACCTACAATCCTGTATATCCAAAGTATTCCATGTGTGCGGATATTGTATCTCTATAAGAGCAACTTCCCAATCACCGCTTAATTGTATCGACTTTGCAAGCTTTGTTGTATAGTTAGATATCTTATTCTGCGGGAAAGTATAGGCCGAAGCATTGCTGGGCAATGTTATGTAAAACGATTTGTCATCCATAGCTCGTCTTTTTTAGAGGGTAATGCGCTTTATATATCTTTTAACTCCGCTGCCGCTACCCAACTGTTAAATTTTGCGGGGTATCCGCGGATTTTCGACCTTTAACCATCTTATTTTTTAAAATCTTTTCCACTTTGTAAATTCTATTATAGTTTTTGGGTATGCATTGAAGTTCTTCGGGGTAAAAACAACCGGTAATATCTTCGCCGTAGAGGTCCGTCAACGTGTAAAGCGGATTAAGACCTTTAGTATTCACGCCACGTATTACAAATATCTCCTCAGAAAAATTCTGTTCATATCCTTTCTGAAATATATCGTTATATTTGGAAATGCGTATATGATCACCAACGGCTAATCGTGTCGGAGTTTTCTTAGTTCTAAAGTATTCACCGTATGTCGTCTTGAAAATTCTCAAAGAGTTAGATGGCGTCACTTCGCACGGCGTACACTTAATCGTTCTATGGTACGTGTTATTATAACTGTATATGAAATTTTGTAAAACATCTATATATCTGTATGTATTCTGAGCTGTGAAATAGCGCCACATACGTGTTTTTAAAGTCCTATTGAAGCGTTCTATAACAGCTGCTTTCACATCATTGTTGGTCACAAAATGCTGTATACCGTATCTTTCTAATACTTTTTTTAGGATCTTGTTTAGAAACTCTTTACCGTGGTCAGTTTGCAATTTCTTTGGCACGCAGTTCTGCTGGAATATTTTTTCAAAAGCATTAGCGACTGTTGTAGCATTCTTGGTTGTTAGACTGACGGCCCATGCTCTCTTACTGAAAATATCGATAATGGTTAATATGTATTTAAAACCATCATTGTACTTCGCTAGGTCTTTGAGCGTGACCAGATCGCATTGCCATTGCTGATTTATATCCGATACGCAAATCATGTTCCTTTTATAGGTTTTTCGCACCGGCTTATGCAACGTATAGGCATCTTGATCTTGAAGCCATTTTTTAATTTCCGATCTTTTAAACTGCCCTATATTATCCTTATAATATTTATCAATGCCGCAATAACTACCAGGATTTAACACTGTGTAATACCTTTTTTTCATCCATTTTTTCCATCCAGCTGTGCTGCGTGACATACTATGGCTTTTTTTCAAACCTATGAGTCTTATCTGACAAAACACAGGTATTGTAAGAGACTTTTGTGATCGCCCTATGACTAATGAAAAAACTGATCAAATGATATCAAATGATGACATTTATATTCAATTTATATTAAAAATAGGCGTAAAACAGGGAGTGTCGGGGGGAGTGTTATGGGTGGCGATGGGGTGGAGTCTGGGTGGAGAGTAGGTGGAGTAGGCGTGGCACCTGTCACTTTTTGTTTGACAGAAAAGTGTGCTATTACTACTTGTCTCTAGAACCACGACAAATACCAAGGGGCCACAGGCGGAATGTAATGAGGTTGAATCCATAACACACCCTGAGTGAATGTATAAACATCAGGCAGAGTGGCAATTTTTCTTTGAAACCAAACCGACAAGTCAGAAATATGAACCTTGATGGAGGCCAGATGAAGGCCCAAGTCCAGGCCCTGTTGTAGAAGGGCCAAAAGTTTGGCCGTAATAAACTTGTAAGCGTCATGATTGTTAGATGCGCACCAAGCAAAGTAAGAATTCCAGACCCTATGGTAAATCCGAGCAGAAGCCGGCTTACAGGACTTCAACATAGTTTGAATGACCGCCTCAGAAAAACCTTTGGCAGTCAGTACGGAAGCTTCAAGACCCATGCCGTCAAAGCCAGATGGGCCAAATCCTGGTAAACACAAGGGCCCTGAAAGAGGAGGTCTGGTCGTTGTGGAAGCAGAAGAGGAAGCACTAACAAGAGATCCTGAAGGTCTGAGAACCAATGCCATCTGGGCCACGCTGGAGCGATCAGAAGTAGGATTCCTCTTCTTGCGTGAACTTCCTTATTACTCTGGGCAGAAGTGACATCGGAGGGAACACGTATGGCAGCTGAAAGTTCCATGGAATTGCCAGTGCGTCCACGAATGCTGCTTGAGAATCCCTTGTCCTTGCTCCGAAGACCGGAACCTTGAGTAGTTGAAACACTTCTGGATGGAGGCTCCACTCTCCGGCGTGTACGTCCTGACGACTGAGGAAGTCCGCTTCCCAGTTTTGGACCCCCGGAATGAACACTGCCGATATGGCTGGCAGATGGCGTTCTGCCCACTGAAGAATTCTTGATACTTCCCTCATTGTCATGCGGCTTCGAGTGCCGCCTTGATGATTTATGTACGCCACCGTGGTGGCGTTGTCCGACTGTACTTGAACAGGTCTGTTCTGTATTAAATGCTGGGCCAAGATCAGTGGTTGAACACCACCCGCAATTCCAGAATGTTTATCGGAAGGAGAGACTCCTCCTTGGTCCACCGACCCTGAAGGGAGTGTTGCTCCAACACCGCGCCCCAACCTCTCAGACTGGCATCCGTCGTCAGTAGGACCCAGTTGGAGATCTAGAAGGGATGACCCCTGCTCAATCGTTGGTCCTTTAGCCCCCAGCTGAGTGACATACGGATCTCCGGAAACAAGGAGATCATGTGAGACCTGATCCGGTGAGGCAGGCCGTCCCACTTGGCAAGAATCAATTTGCTGCAGAGGGCGGGAATGGAATTTAGCATACTCCACCATGTCGAAAGCTGACACCATGAGACCTAGCACTTGCATCGCCGAATGTATCGACACTTGCGGACGAGATAGGAAGCATCGAATCCTGTCCTGAAGTTTTAGGACCTTCTCCTGAGACAAGAACAACTGCTGGTTGTTAGTGTCCAACAACGCCCCCAAGTGCACCATGCTGAGAAGGGACCAGGGAAGATTTCTTCCAGTTGATGAGCCACCCATGGGCTTGCAAAAACTGGATCGACATATTCAGATGGCGTAGGAGAATTTCTGGGAATTCGCCTGGATCAACAAATCGTTCAGATAAGGGAGGATCCTGACCCCTTGACGGCAGAGTACAGCCATCATTACCGCCATGACCTTCGTGAAGACTCACGGAGCCGCGGTCAAACCAAAAGATAAAGCCCGAAATTGATAATGGAGGTTGCCAATAGCAAACCTCAGGTTCTGTTGATGCGACATTGCAATAGGAATATGCAGGTAAGCATCCTGAATGTCCAGGGAGACCATATAGTCCCCTGGCTCCAACGCCAGAACAATAGAGTGAAGAGCTTCCATACGAAACTTGGAGACTCTCACAAATTTGTTCAAGGACTTGAGGTTGAGAATGGGACAAGAGGACCCATTCGGTTTCGGGACTAGGCACAGCGGTGAATAGTATCCCTTGCCTCTCTGAGCCAGAGGCACCTGTACCAACACTCCTGTGTACCACCGAATGAAGAGTTTTTGCCTTCACCTGATCCGAAGGGACGTCTGTCAGGCAAAATCGATGAGGGGGACAATTTTTGAAGGATATGGCGTAACCGTGAGTAACGACTTCCCGTACCCAGGCGTTGGAAGTGGTCTTCAACCATTCCTGGGTAAACCATAGAAGTCGGCCTCCCACCCTGGGATCCCCCAGAGGGAGGCCCGCCCCGTCATGCAGCAGGCTTGTCAGTTTTGGAAGCAGGCTGACTGGCAGCCCAGGCACGTTTAGGTTTGGGCTTAGAGGTTTTGGAAGTGCGAACCTGTTTCACGTACGCCTGACCTTTTGCTTTACCTGAAGGACGAAAGGGAGCGAATGGAAGTACTCTTAACCTTCGGCACCGAAGGAGCAGTACTAGGTAGACACGCTGTTTTAGCAGAAGCTAAGTCAGCCACTATCTTGTTGAGGTCCTCTACAAAAAGAATGTCTCCCTTAAAAGTGAGCACCTCCAGGGTTTTCATTGAATCCAGATCCACAGACCAGGATCGCAACCTTAAATCCCGCGAGCCAAAATGGACATAGTAGAAGCATTGGCCGCCAGAATACCGGCATCAGAAGCCGCCTCCTTAATGTAATGAGAGGCTGTGACATTATACGAAAGGCATTGTCTAGCATTATCAGAAAAGTTGGAAGGCAGCTCCAGAGCCCATGCTTCAATAGCCTCTGCAGACCATGTCGCTGCAATAGTGGGTCGATGCACAGCACACGCTAGGGTGTAAATCGCTTTTAAACAACCCTCCACACGCTTTCAGAGAAGTGACAGTAGTGACAGGCAGAGCCGAGGACACCACCAGCAGCGCCACTTGCGAATCCACTGGCAGGGCTGTTTCCCAATTTTTACTTAGCTCCGCAGCGAGGGGATAGCGAGCCAGCATCTTCTTGTTAGGTGTGAATTTCTTTCCTGGATTTTCCCAGGATTCCTGACTTATGTCAACTAAATGGTCAGAATGAGGTAAAACCTGTTTAATAACCTTCTAACATTTAAATCTGTCCGGTTTCTTAGAGGAAGCATCAGGCTCTGGGTCATCAGTTATTTGAAGAATGAGCCTGATAGCCTCCAATAAGTCAGGAACATCCACCTGGGAGACCGATTCCCCATCAGAAGTATCTGGATCAGTGTCTGTGGGGTCAGTATATACACCATCATCATCAGACGAGGTATCTGGGACGTGGGTGGATTGTGAGGAAGTAATGGCACACTTTAGGACCCCTTCATCTTAGGTGGGCGAGAGTTAGACTTCTGGTTAGTCAGTGAGTGGTTCAATTGCTGTAACTGAGTGGACAGGTGATCTGCCCATGGCGGATTAACCGCAGGGACCATAAGCGGTTGTACCGGCATATTAGGTCCCATAACTGATAATGGTCGCTCGGAGAAGACCGATGTATACGGCTCTTAGTTCCAGAATGTTTATTGGAAGACTGGATTCCAGAGTTGACCACCTTCCTTGGAAGGTTTCCCCTTGAGTGACTGCGCCCCAGCCCCGGAGACTTGCATCTGTGGTTAGAAGGATCCAGTCCTGAATCCCAAACCTGCGGCCCTCCAGAAGGTGAGGCAATTGTAGCACCAGAGGAGTGAAATCCTTGCTTTCGGCGACAGACGTATCCTCAGGTGCATATGTAGATGAGAACCCGACCACTTGCCTAAGAGATCCAATTGGAAGGATCGAGCATGAAACCTTTCGAACTGCAGAGCCTCGTAAGAGGCAACCATCTTCCCCAGATGACGGATGCACTGATGAACCGATACCCTGGCTGGCTTCAGGACATCCCGAACCATTGATTGTATCACAAACGCTTTCTCCACCGATAGAAACACCCTCTGCACTTCCGTGTCGAGGATCATCCCCAGGAAAGACAATCTCCTTGTGTCACACTCGGCGTAAGTTGGGGTTCCGACAACCGAGTTTTGGCTAAAGGGACAGCTACCTGTGAGGAGAGTAAACGAGGTGGCTGAATGTAATTCCTCCTCATGGGGTGGAAGCCAAACTAAGTGTTAACGTTGGCCGGAGGGCGTAAAGAAAAGGAGGACTTCGTAGGAAGATAACTGTAGTTTTAATAAATAATCAGGCTGTACACGAATATTGGAGAAATTGAAGAAACTGGAAGAACTAGAGTCTACGGTTAAATGACTTGAAGAGTGAAGCTGAAGAACTCCAGTAAAGAAGAACTGAAGACTGTGTTTTATGATTAAAAGATGAGGCTGAAGAACTTGGACTTTGAAGAAAATAAGAATTTACTTACCGATAATTCTATTTCTCGTAGTCCGTAGTGGATGCTGGGAACTCCGTAAGGACCATGGGGAATAGCGGCTCCGCAGGAGACTGGGCACAAAAGTAAATCTTTAGGACTACCTGGTGTGCACTGGCTCCTCCCCCTATGACCCTCCTCCAAGCCTCAGTTAGGATACTGTGCCCGGACGAGCGTACACAATAAGGAAGGATTTTGAATCCCGGGTAAGACTCATACCAGCCACACCAATCACACCGTACAACCTGTGATCTGAACCCAGTTAACAGCATGATAACAGAGGAGCCTCTGAAAAGATGGCTCACAACAATAATAACCCGATTTTTGTAACAATAACTATGTACAAGTATTGCAGACAATCCGCACTTGGGATGGGCGCCCAGCATCCACTACGGACTACGAGAAATAGAATTATCGGTAAGTAAATTCTTATTTTCTCTGACGTCCTAGTGGATGCTGGGAACTCCGTAAGGACCATGGGGATTATACCAAAGCTCCCAAACGGGCGGGAGAGTGTGGATGACTCTGCAGCACCGAATGAGAGAACTCAAGGTCCTCCTCAGCCAGGGTATCAAATTTGTAGAATTTAGCAAACGTGTTTGCCCCTGACCAAGTAGCTGCTCAGCAAAGTTGTAAAGCCGAGACCCTTCGGGCAGCCGCCCAAGATGAGCCCACCTTCCTTGTGGAATGGGCTTTTACAGATTTTGGCTGTGGCAGGCCTGCCACAGAATGTGCAAGCTGAATTGTACTACAAATCCAACGAGCAATAGTCTGCTTAGAAGCAGGAGCACCCAGCTTGTTGGGTGCATACAGGATAAACAGCGAGTCAGATTTTCTGACTCCAGCCGTCCTGGAAACATATATTTTCAGGGCCCTGACTACGTCCAGCAACTTGGAGTCCTCCAAGTCCCTAGTAGCCGCAGGTACCACAATAAGTTGGTTCAGATGAAACACTGAAACCACCTTAGGGAGAAAATGAGGACGAGTCCTCAATTCCGCCCTGTCTGAATGGAAGATCAGATAAGGGCTTTTACAGGATAAAGCCCGCCAATTCTGACACGTGCCTGGCCGAGGCCAGGGCCAACAACATGACCACTTTCCATGTGAGATATTTTAACTCCACAGATTCAAGTGGTTCAAACCAATGTGACTTTAGGAACCCCAAAACTACATTGAGATCCCAAGGTGCCACTGGAGGCACAAAGGGAGGCTGTATATGCAGTACCCCTTTTACAGACGTCTGAACTTCAGGTAGTGAAGCTAGTTCTTTCTGGAAGAAAATTGACAGGGCCGAAATTTGAACCTTAATGGACCCCAATTTTAGGCCCATAGACACTCCTGTTTACAGGAAATGCAGGAATCGACCTAGTTGAAATTCCTCCATCGGGGCCTTACTGGCCTCGCACCACGCAACATATTTTCGCCAAATGCGGTGATAATGCTTTGCGGTTACATCCTTCCTGGCTTGACCAGGGTAGGGATGACTTCATCCGGAATGCCTTTTTCCTTCAGGATCCGGCGTTCAACCGCCCTGCCGTCAAACGCAAGCGCGGTAAGTCTTGGAATAGACAGGGTCCTTGCTGGAGCAGGTCCCTTCTTAGAGGTAGAGGCCACGGGTCCTCCGTGAGCATCTCTTGAAGTTCCGGGTACCAAGTCCTTCTTGGCCAATCCGGAGCCACGAGTATAGTTCTTACTCCCCTCCGTCTTATAATTCTCAGTACTTTTGGTATGAGAGGAAGAGGAGGGAACACATACACTGACTGGTACACCCACGGTGTTACCAGAGCGTCCACAGCTATTGCCTGAGGGTCCCTTGACCTGGCGCAATACCTGTCCAATTTTTTGTTTAGGCGGGACGTCATCATGTCCACCTTTGGTTTTTCCCAATGGTTTACAATCATGTGGAAGACTTCTGGGTGAAGTCCCCACTCTCCCGGGTGGAGGTCGTGCCTGCTGAGGAAGTCTGCTTCCCAGTTGTCCACTCCCGGAATGAACACTGCTGACAGTGCTATCACATGATTTTCCGCCCAGCGAAAAATCCTTGCAGCTTCTGCCATTGCCCTCCTGCTTCTTGTGCCGCCCTGTCTGTTTACGTGGGCGACTGCCGTGATGTTGTCCGACTGGATCAGCACCGGCTGACCTTGAAGCAGAGGTCTTGCTTGGCTTAGGGCATTGTAAATGGCCCTTAGCTCCAAAATATTTATGTGAATTGATGTCTCCAGGCTTGACCACAAGCCCTGGAAATTTCTTCCCTGTGTGACTGCTCCCCAGCCTCGCAGGCTGGCATCCGTGGTCACCAGGACCCAGTCCTGAATGCCGAATCTGCGGCCCTCTAGAAGATGAGCACTCTGCAACCACCACAGGAGAGACACCCTTGTCTTTGGTGACAGGGTTATCCGCTGATGCATCTGAAGATGCGATCCGGACCATTTGTCCAGCAGGTCCCACTGGAAAGTTCTTGCGTGGAATCTGCCGAATGGAATTGCTTCGTAGGAAGCCACCATTTTTCCCAGGACCCTTGTGCACTGATGCACCGACACTTGGCCTGGTTTTAGGAGGTTTCTGACTAGTTCGGATAACTCCCTGGCTTTCTCCTCCGGGAGAAAACACCTTTTTCTGGACTGTGTCCAGGATCATCCCTAGGAATAGAAGGCGTGTCGTCGGGATCAGCTGCGATTTTGGAATATTGAGAATCCAACCATGCTGCCGCAGCACTATCTGAGATAGTGCTACCCCGACTTCCAACTGTTCCCTGGATCTTGCCCTTATCAGGAGATCGTCCAAGTAAGGGATAACTAAAACTCCCTTCTTTCGAAGGAGTATCATCATTTCGGCCATTACCTTGGTAAAGACCCGGGGTGCCGTGGACAATCCAAACGGCAGCGTCTGAAACTGATAGTGACAGTTCTGTACCACAAACCTGAGGTACCCTTGGAGAAGGGTAAATTGGGACATGTAGGTAAGCATCTTTGATGTCCAGAGAGACCATATAGTCCCCTTCTTCCAGGTTTGCAATCACTGCTCTGAGTGACTCCATCTTGAATTTGAACCTTTGTATGTAAGTGTTCAAGGATTTTAGATTTAAAATTGGTCTCACCGAGCCGTCCGGCTTCGGTACCACAAATAGTATGGAATAGTACCCCTTTCCCTGTTGCAGGAGGGGTACCTTGATTATCACCTGCTGGGAATACAGCCTGTGAATGGCTTGCAATACTGTCTCCCTGTCTGAGGGAGACGTCGGTAAAGCAGACTTTATGAAACGGCGAGGGGGAGACGTCTCGAATTTCTTGAGACGGGCCCCCACCGTGCCTGAGACCGCTTGTAAAGCCCCAGCGTCATGCTGAGGACTTTGCGGAGGCGGGAGAGGGCTTTTGTTCCTGGGAATTGGCTGTTTGCTGCAGCCTTTTTCCTCTCCCTCTGCCACGGGGCAGAAATGAGGCGCCTTTTGCCCGCTTGCCCTTATGGGGCCGAAAGGACTGCGCCTGATAATACGGCGTCTTCTTAGGTTGAGAAGCTACCTGGGGTAAAAATGTGGATTTTCCAGCCGTTGCCGTGGCCACCAGGTCTGTTAGACCTACCCCAAATAACTCCTCCCTTTTATAAGGCGATACTTCCATATGCCTTTTGGAATCAGCATCACCTGACCACTGTCTTGTCCATAACCCTCTTCTGGCAGAAATGGACAGCGCACTTACTCTTGATGCCAGTCGGCAAATATCCCTCTGTGCATCACGCATATATAGAAATGCATCTTTTAAATGCTCTATAGTTAGTAATATACTGTCCCTATCTAGGGTATCAATATTGTCAGTCAGGGAATCCGACCAAGCCACCCCAGCACTGCACATCCAGGCTGAGGCGATTGCTGGTCGCAGTATCACACCCGTGTGAGTGTATATACATTTTAGGATATTTTACTGCTTTCTGTCAGCAGGTTCCTTAAGGGCGGCCGTATCCGGGGACGGTAGTGCCACCTGTTTAGACAAGCGTGTGAGCGCTTTATTCACCCTAAGGGGTGTTTGCCAACGTGCCCTATCCTCTGGCGGGAAGGGGTATGATGCTAATAACTTTTTATCGGGGGAAACCCACGCATCATCACACACTTCATTTAATTCCTCAGATGCAGGAAAAACTACAGGCAGTTTTTTCTCACCCAACATAATACCCTTTTTAGTGGTACTGGTATTATCAGAAATGTGTAAAAACATTTTCCATAGCCTCAATCATGTAACGTGTGGCCCTACTGGAAGTCATATTCGTCTCTTAATCGTCGACACTGGAGTCAGTGTCCGTGTCGGCGTCTGTATCTGCCATCTGCGGTAACGGGCGTTTTAGAGCCCCAGATGGCTTTTGAGACACCTGGACAGGCACAGGCTGAGTCGCCGGCTGTCTCATGTCATCAATCTTTTGTAAAGAGCTGACACTCCATAAGCTCATCCACTCAGGTGTCGACTCCCTAGGGGGTGACATCTCTGTTACAGGCAATTGCTCCGCCTCCACCTCATTTTCCTCCTCATACATGTCGACACAACGTACCGACACACAGCACACACACAGGGAATGCTCTGATAGAGGACAGGACCCCACTAGCACTTTGGGGAGACAGAGGGAGAGTATGCCAGCACACACCAGAGCGCTATATATATATACAGGGATAACCTTATATAAGTGTTTTTACCCTTATAGCTGCTGTATTGTTATACTGCACCTAATTAGTGCCCCCCTCTCTTTTTTAACCCCTTTCTGTAGTGTAGTAACTGCAGGGGAGAGCCAGGGAGCTTCCCGCCAACGGAGCTGTGAGAGAAAATGGCGCCAGTGTGCTGAGGAGATAGGCTCCGCCCCCTTCTCAGTGGCCTTTTCTCCCGTTTTTCTGTGGAATCTGGCAGGGGTTAAAATTCATCCATATAGCCCTGGGGGCTATATGTGATGTATTTTCGCCAGCCAAGGTGTTTTTATTGCTGCTCAGGGCGCCCCCCCTAGCGCCCTGCACCCTCAGTGACCGAAGTGTGAAGTGTGCTGAGGAGCAATGGCGCACAGCTGCAGTGCTGTGCGCTACCTTGGTGAAGACAGGATGTCTTCTGCCGCCGATTTTTCCGGACCTCTTCTTGCTTCTGGCTCTGTAAGGGGGCCGGCGGCGCGGCTCTGGGACCGAGCTCCGAGGCTGGGCCTGTGTTCGGTCCCTCTGGAGCTAATGGTGTCCAGTAGCCTAAGAAGCCCAATCCACTCTGCACGCAGGTGAGTTCGCTTCTTCTCCCCTTAGTCCCTCGATGCAGTGAGCCTGTTGCCAGCAGGTCTCACTGAAAATAAAAAACCTAAAACTAAACTTTCACTAAGAAGCTCAGGAGAGCCCCTAGTGTGCACCCTTCTCGGCCGGGCACAAAAATCTAACTGAGGCTTGGAGGAGGGTCATAGGGGGAGGAGCCAGTGCACACCAGGTAGTCCTAAAGCTTTACTTTTGTGCCCAGTCTCCTGCGGAGCCGCTATTCCCCATGGTCCTTACGGAGTTCCCAGCATCCACTAGGACGTCAGAGAAATGAAGACTGTGGTTTGTGATTGAAAGACGAGGCTGAAGAACTTGGACTTTGAAGAAATGAAGACTGTGGTTCATGATTGAAAGACGAGGCTGAAGAATTTGGACTTTGAAGAAATGAAGACTGTGGTTTGTGATTGAAAGACGAGGCTGAAGAACTTGGACTTTGAAGAAATGAAGACATCTGTGGGAACCGCCGTTAGCACCTGGAGCTCCTCTACGACCTAGGACCCCATGAGCGCTTCTACGAGTGGCAACGGACTTAGACAGCAGGACTGCAGCAGTGTTTAGGTAACCGATGGATGAGAGCAACCAGGACCAGGGAATTAGAAGTAACCTGGGAGCACAAAGCTGGAGAACCTTTCACAAGAAGGTAACATGAAGCACTGGCACTCTCCCTCTGAGCCAGCCACCTTTTGTAAGGGGAGAACATGCAGGATTGGCTGGACACAGATTGGGAACTTCATTGGTAATACTCTGGTCTCCAACATGGCTGCCCCCAGCACAGGAGACATACTTAGCTGTTAGCACACAGCTTTAGCCAGCTTCTGTCTCTGACACATTATACTGTGTCACCACTAGAGGACCTTACCGCAATGATCCCCGCCGCAGCGCCCGGCTCTCCAGACCCTCAGCCCCCGGCCCTTGGCAGCCGCACATCCATCCAGAAGGACCCGCCGCCAGCAGCTCCCTGCCGCCGCAGCCGCGCCATCCAGCGGGATGGTAAACCGCGGGAGCACCCGCCGGAGGTAAGGCTCCGGAGCCTGACACCTTGTCGGTTCCAAATGTGACTTTGGAAGGTTCAGGATCCAACCATGGACCCTGAGCAGATGAGTCGTGAGAGCAATGGACTGCAACAGCTTCTCCCTGGATGACGCCTTTATCAGCAGATTGTCCAGGTATGGAATTATATTCACTCCCTGTCTGCGGAGGAGAACCATCATCTCTGCCATCACCTTGGTGAACACCCTTGGCGCCGTGGAGAGACCAAATGGCAGTGCCTGAAACTGATAGTGACTGTCTACAGTGCAAATCTGAGATAAACGGAAATGGGTTCTCTGCGCACTGAGGTGTTAGTCTGAGGCGGGGTGTGCTGCTGGTAATGAGGGGTGTCCCGCCCCCCCCTTAAATGGTAAGTATACAGATGTGGATAAATCCACAGGGAACCAGCGCTCAAACCCTATTTGTAGTGGTGAATGATACGGTTATAAAGTGAAACTAAAATCAATAATGAAAAAGCAGGTAATATACTTAGGGTTGTTTATTCTAAGATGCTGAGATACTTTCTTTCCCAACAGGTATAAATTCGGTTTAAAAGTCAATCAGTGATTGGGGCACGCTCCTGGTTTGAGCTTAAATTCTGAAGTGCAAGGTTCAATTGAAAGAACAAATGCTGTAATCTTTGTAAAGTCGAAAAAAAGAAAAAGAAAAAAAGAAAAATGCCACAAAAAAATAATAATGATAATATGTACTAAAGTCCAAACGGTTTACAAGTCTATACAGACTGCGGCGTCCCGCTAATCTGTGCTCTGAAGTGAAGGATTCTCTTGTGAAGTGATGAACAGTTGACAGCGGTAGTGTATGCTTTGGTTAGAGTGGAGAATAAGGACCCTGGACTGGCGCTATTCCTCCTGCAGCACGTCCCACAGTAGAGCGCCCGAATCAGGCCCGCTCTGTGGGGCCGCTGACCTGGGGTGTGCGCCTGTCACAGAGGCGAAGTGGACACGGCCGGAGCTCTCCGAGCGGCTGGCCGCGCCTCTCCTCCTCCTACAGGGACTTACCTTCTCCCTTCCCCTCCGCCTTCCACTCTCCGCTGTCTCGGGCTTCTTCCGTCGCCTGGCAACCGGTTGCTTCCGGAACTCCGGATCACGTGACCGGATGGTTTGCGGAAAGGATTAGCAGTACTGTCCTTCTTTGTAGTGAATATTCGTCCTCAGTCCAATGTAGTATAGATGGGTAGCTCCAACGCGTTTCGACCTGTTAGGGTCTTCCTCTGGGAGTCGGAATCCAAGTAGTGAACGCCCCTCTTACGCGTTTCTCCGCCCACGGGGCCAGCGGTTTCCTCAGAGAGTTATCCCAGCAGTATAACCAGTCCCTTTTTATGCTGGGATAAGCCAATCATTATACTGATTGATTAAATTACATTCTGCTGTTATAAATACATGGAACTTACTTAATATAATTGTTTAAAAGCATTTAAATCATATATAAAAAGTGTCAACAGTTTCTTATGGTGGTACAAACATCATTCAACAATCATATATGCATATGTTCGATTTAAACAAAACAAATCATTTTGATTTAACCTAATTGAACCCAATTATCTAAAACTAACCAGGAGAAAGTCAAATAAATGTTGGAAGCTCATTCTCAAGTGAACCGCTCTCGTGGCTCAGAGGGAACTTCACCAGCTCAAAGATTACACAGCCTCCAAAACCACAGGATCAATTCCATCATATACCTAATTTTCTATCAGAATCATATTTCGGATATTTATAGCTTAATTAATTTTTATTATTAGGTTTTCACACCTCCATCATCCACTACAAATATCTCTTCAATGATTCAATAGATACCTGATGATATTTGTATCTCATCATTCCATTGTTATAATGTTAAGAGATTATTCACCCTTTTTTTTAAAAAGTTATAATTAGGGAATTATTGAATCAAGGTAAAACAGAAATATAATTATCACTATCTGCAAACTAAAGTACATTTTAGTATACAGTTTTCTCCTATTGGCAGAGATTTTAACCATAAAGGAGCCGGAGTCTATTGGAACGGAAGAAGGAAAGAGAGGGGAAAAAAGGAAGGAGAGGGGAAAAAAATAATAACAATACCCCCCAAAAAAATATGCATGGAGTCTAACAGCCTCCAATGTTATTCAATTCGATATTCTCGTTGAGGCCATCTGGGGTGAGGGTCCCCAACGAGAAAATCCAGAACGCCTCTCTTGTGCACAGGCGATTAAATCTATCACCTCCTCTTGGGGTAGGTGCTATAAATTCAATGCCCTGCACCTTAAGTACATTAACGTCCCCAGCATGACAACATACTACATGTTTTGAGAGGCTGTGCTTGTAATTTTTCTTTATTACATTTCTTCTATGTTCAAGGAACCTTGTGTTCAAGCTCCTAGAGGTCCTTCCCACATATTGCTTACCACAGGTACAGCTAATCAAATATATGACAAATGTCTGTTGACAATTAATGATTGTTTCTATCTCAAACTTCTGTCCTGAAGTGAAAGACTCAAAAGATGCACTTCTGTTAACAACATGTGGGCAGGTCAAACAATTCTTTCTACCACATTTATAACAACCTCTTAGTGTTGTCAACCAATTATCAGAAAGGGACGTAGCTTTTCTCTGTCCTTGGTAGAAACTTGGCGAGATATAATTCTTAACATTCTTCGCTTTCCGAAAAACTACTTTTATTGACTCCCCTAGGCATGGGCACAGTGTGGCATCTAGTTTAAGGATTTCAAAGTTCTTGGTTAACACATTCTTAATTTCCTTAGAGCAGGTATTATATTTAGTTATAAATGGAAGTATCTTATCATCATTCACAAATACATCAGCGGGTTTAGTCCTAACATCCTTAGTGTTGGACAAAAGAGAACCCCTGTCTCTAAATGCCGCTTTCTCTAGTGACCTCTCCAGTAATCCCACCGGGTAATCTTGATCTAAAAAGGCATTAGTTAATATAGCAGCATGTTCTTGGAAACCACTCAGTTCAGTACAATTCCTCCTCATCCTTAGATATTGTCCAGCTGGTATATTATCTTTCCATTTCTGACTGTGACAGCTATTATAATTCAAATAGCCGTTACAATCAACATCCTTCCTATAAGTATTAGTTTCTATCCTACCTTCCCTGACCGAGAGGGCGATATCCAGATAATTTATGTGTGTAGGGTGACAAGAATGTGTAAATTTAAGTCCAAAAGTGTTAGAATTAATATAAGACATAAAAGCAGAAACACTAGAGACCCCATCCCAAATAATAAAAAGATCATCTATGTACCGACCATACAGCACCAGGTTCGCCCTATATGGACCCCCCCAGAGGTATTCCTCTTCGAAGAGGCCCATATAAGAGGAAGACCCTAACAGGTCGAAACGCGTTGGAGCTACCCATCTATACTACATTGGACTGAGGACGAATATTCACTACAAAGAAGGACAGTACTGCTAATCCTTTCCGCAAACCATCCGGTCACGTGATCCGGAGTTCCGGAAGCAACCGGTTGCCAGGCGACGGAAGAAGCCCGAGACAGCGGAGAGTGGAAGGCGGAGGGGAAGGGAGAAGGTAAGTCCCTGTAGGAGGAGGAGAGGCGCGGCCAGCCGCTCGGAGAGCTCCGGCCGTGTCCACTTCGCCTCTGTGACAGGCGCACACCCCAGGTCAGCGGCCCCACAGAGCGGGCCTGATTCGGGCGCTCTACTGTGGGACGTGCTGCAGGAGGAATAGCGCCAGTCCAGGGTCCTTATTCTCCACTCTAACCAAAGCATACACTACCGCTGTCAACTGTTCATCACTTCACAAGAGAATCCTTCACTTCAGAGCACAGATTAGCGGGACGCCGCAGTCTGTATAGACTTGTAAAGCGTTTGGACTTTAGTACATATTATCATTATTATTTTTTTGTGGCATTTTTCTTTTTCTTTTTTTTTTTTTTCGACTTTACAAAGATTACAGCATTTGTTCTTTCAATTGAACCTTGCACTTCAGAATTTAAGCTCAAACCAGGAGCGTGCCCCAATCACTGATTGACTTTTAAACCGAATTTATACCTGTTGGGAAAGAAAGTATCTCAGCATCTTAGAATAAACAACCCTAAGTATATTACCTGCTTTTTCATTATTGATTTTAGTTTCACTTTATAACCGTATCATTCACCACTACAAATAGGGTTTGAGCGCTGGTTCCCTGTGGATTTATCCACATCTGTATACAAATCTGAGATAAGCCTGGTGCGGAGGCCAAATCTGAATGTGGAGATACGCATCCATGATATCGAGGGATACCAGAAACTACCCCTCCTCCAGACCTGAAATCACCGCTCTCAGAGACTCCATTTTGAATTTGAACTCCCTTAGATAAGGGTTTAGCGATTTCAAGTTCAAAATTGGTCTGACCGAACCATCCGGTTTCGGTACCACGAAAAGGTTTGAATAGTAACCCGCGTTGTACATATGAGGTGGAACTGGAACAATGACCTCTGACGCTTCCACTTTTTGGATAGCTTCCAGTAGGACATTTCTGTCTGTCAGTAAAGCTGGCAAGCCTGATTTGAAGAATCGGTGAGGTGGGGTTTCTTGAAACTCCAGTTTGTACCCCTGGGACACAATGGGGGTCATTCCGAGTTGATCGCTCGCTAGCAGTTTTTAGCAGCCGTGCAAACGATAAGCCGCCGCCCTCTGGGAGTGTATCTTAGCTTAGCAGAATTGCGAACGAAAGGATCGCAGAGCGGCCACAAAAAAATATTGTGCATTTTCAGAGTAGCTCCAGACCTACTCCTAGCTTGCAATCACTTCAGACTGTTCATTTCCTGATTTGACATCACAAACACGCCCTGCGTTCGGCCAGCCACGCCTGCATTTTTCTGGCATGCCTGTGTTTTTCCAAACACTCCCTGAAAACGGTCAGTTGACACCCAGAAACGCCCACTTAATGTCAATCACTCTGCGACCAGCAGTGCGACTGAAAAGCTTCGCTAGACCTTGTGTAAGAAAACATCGGCCGTTGTGAAAGTACGTCGCGCGTGCGCACTGCGCCGCATACGCATGCGCAGAAGTGCCATTTTTTTTGCATCATCACTGCGCAGCGAACATTTTTAGCTAGCGATCAACTCAGAATGACCCCCAATATCCTGTACCCTGGGGTCCAGGCCAGACAACACCCAGACGTGGCTGAAACGTCTGAGTCTCGCCCCCACCAGCCCCGTCTTCCAGGCTGTGTGGTCCACCGTAATGCTGATGATTTTGAGGTGCCAGAAGCAGGCTTCTGGTCGTGGGAGCCTGCGGGTGCAGGCTTTTTGTATTTTGCCCGCCCACCTCTAAAGAAGGTGGAAGGAGGCTTGGACTTTTTTGTCTTAGCGGTCCGAAAGGACTGCAATGCAGACAAAGAAAAGGGTTTCTTCGTAGGAGGCATAGCTGAGGGAAGAAAAGGTGACTTACCCGCGGTTGCCGTGGAAATCCACGCATCCAATGCTTCCCCAAATAGAGCCTGACCTGTGTAGGGTAGGTTCTCCACACTGCTCCTGGAATCCGCGTCTGCAGACCATTGGCATAGCCAGTGTGCCCTGTGAGCTGAGACAGATATGGAAGATATTCTTGCAGTCAGCGTACCCAGGTCCTTCATGGATTCCATCATGAACCCCGCAGAATCCTGTATGTTACGTAAAAATAATTCAATGTCACTTCTATCCACTGAATACAAATCCTCTAGTATGCGTCAACTATGGGTGGGTTTTCCCATTTTTTGCTATCTTCCTCAGGGAAGGGAAAAGCAACCAGAACCCTTTTGGGCATCTGGAATTTTTTCTCCGGGTTTTCCCAGGATTTTTCAAATAAAGCTTTTAATTCTTTAAACGCAGGGAAGGTTAGCGAGGCTTTCTTACTGTCTGTGAAGTAAGCCTCCTCAACCTGCTCAGGTGCTGTGTCAGTAATATTTAACACATCTCTAATGGCCTCAATCATGAGCTGCACCCCTTTGGCAAGGGATGCCGCCCCCCTCAGCACATCCCCATCACCATCTGCCGTGTCAGAGTCGATATCTGTGTCATCTTGCATAATCTGTGCAAGTGCACGTTTCTGTGGGTGTATGCTAGGGGATTTTGAAGGAATAGAAACAGAACCTGACCAAACTGCCATAGACTTCTTTAAAACCTGAGTTTCAGTCTCAGTATGAGCTACCCTAGTAGAAATCTGAGAGATCATACCCTTAATAGAGGTTAACCACTCAGGCTGAATAATAGGGATCTGAGACAAGACATTACATTTCTGTGTACATGGAATGGATTCCTCCTGAGAGGAAATGTCCTCTGCAGCATAAGTCCCTAGACTTGGCTATGTGAGACACCTACAACAACAAACACCTACACACACACACACACACACACACACACACACACACACACACACAGCGAAATGTCAGACACAGTTTCTCCCCAAGTATGCCACAGAGAAACACAGAGATTGGAGCCAACCCACGCACAGCGCTTCCTAGGTAGATATAATACAACTACCTGGTGCTTACTGTGTACCTTAATAGTCTATACAGTATTTACGCAGCCTCCCCCCCCACCCCCTTCTACAACCCCGTGGTACCGCACAGGATAGCTGGAGTTGCTTGGAGGGACAGATCTCCCTGTCAGTGTCTCTGTACAGGTTCTGCAGGCAGGAATATGGTGATAAACACTGCTGGGTCCACTCTGAGAAGCACTCCCCCCTGAACATGGCGGTGCTTCCCGCTCTTCATTTCTTTATACTGGCCTGAGGAATTGTGCTGGCAGCGTTACCGAGGTCCCTGACTGCCTTGGTGACCAGTGTAGGGTATAGGCGCTGGCTCAGGGCGCCACTCACAGCACCGCACTATGTACCGCTGAGCCTCCAGAGCGCAGTTAATACTACGCTCCCACCCTGTTGCCGCCATCTTCACACCGGCTCCCCGTTTGCTATGGGGGGGCTGGTGACTCACTCGCTACCAGAATCTTCTGGCTCTGTAAGGGGGTGGCGGCATCCTGCGGGAGTGAGGGTCGCCTGGGGCGGCTAACGATCATCACCCTCTGGAGCTCAGTTTCTTGTCAGCGGAGATAGTGGCTCGAACCCCGCAGGGCGGACACTACTCCCCCCCTTAGTCCTACGAAGCAGGGAGGCTGTTGCCAGCAGCCTCCCTGTGCCTAACTAACTGTTAGAAAAATAATAAAACTAAAGATGTTCTAGGAGCTCCCCTAGCTGTGATCGGTTCCTCCGGGCACATTTTCTAAATTGAGTCTGGTAGGAGGGGCATAGAGGGAGGAGCCAGCCCACACTCTCAAACTCTTAAAGTGCCAATGGCTCCTAGTGGACCCGTCTTTACCCTCCATGATACTAATGAGACCCCAGCATCCTCTAGGACGTAAGAGAAATACAAAGCCATGGGCGGCCCAGATTTACTGCAGAATAAGTTTATATACCCCCATTATCAGAATCCATGAAACTGCACTGCATCCAAGGTGGTCATGAATAAATAACACACCCCCATAAAAGATCTAATCCTAATGGGGTTGCTCAATGACACATGCAGTCCCTACTACAGAGTGACCAGAAAGAAATCTGGATTTGAGAGAACAGCTGAACAGGAAGATACAGTTAAAGCTGCAAAAACAAGTGATCATAACCAAACAACCTGTCACTTAAAGAACTGTCTTGCCATTGGCAGGGTGGGCGAGGAAAGAGGGTCTGGGCACACACAAAGCTGTGGCCTAGAAGCAGACACTGCAGAAATGGTAGTGGTACCTGTCGGAAAAAGGTGGCATGTCCAGCCAAGAGACTGTCCAAGTGACCAGCCACACCGCCAGAATGGTGAACTTTGAAAGTAAAGAAACAAAATTGCTTCCACTACAAAACAAATGATGTCCGGTTCACATAACAGACTCATACGTTTAACTGACAGAAAAGAGAAGTATGCATGGTTCACAGATGGGTCAGCAACAGTGGTTCCCACAGTAAGTTCCCAAGAACTGATACATGGGAGAGGTGAAGAAGGAACAAGTCAGTACCCAGAACTACATGCCGTAGTCATGCTGCTGGAAGAAACCAAAGACCCTCTCATTATCATTGACATTGACAGCTGTTCTGTATTTCAAGGATGGACAACATGGATGCCCATTCGGCAGAAGAACTGGGTTATTCCATGAAAATGGTCTTTTTATGTAACGTTTGTTACCAGTTTTCATGACAAGCTTTGCATCAAAATTAAAGCATATCATGTACCACACAAACAACATTTACTTTGCACAAAATATTCCAAACACATGCTCAAAAAAATATATTTCACATGAGATATATTTCAAAATGTAACGTTTGTTACCATGGAATGACCCAACTGGAAAATGCATGAAAGACTTGACTGGGAGTATCCAAGCTGTGGAATGAAATTAGGAACCAGTGTCATCAATGGCCTGTGTCTGTGGGACATGCCAATGCCCACACTACACTGGACTAGAAAGCAATAAAATTGTATGTGCCCTGGTGCAAGACAGAACAGCGGAGGTCACCCCACAAGAAAAAAACAGAACTATACGATTTGGGAGTAGAGAGAACAGATATCCCAATGTCGCAACTGATGCCAAGAGAAATAATAAAGAAGTGTGAAAGTAGTCATATGCTGAACTGCAGCAAAAAGCTGACTGGTGATATGGGTGGTGCCGAAGCACGTCCCTCTGCAAGTGCTGCCCAACAAGCTACAATCAAAATGTTGGAAGATTTACAGCTACCTTATGAAACATCAGGAGAGATCCAGTCAGATAACGGAACACACTTCACTGACAATTAAGTCAAAGACTGGGCAGCTGAGTGGGGGGTGTACTGGTTGTACCACATTCCCTATTATACCCAAGCTGCCATGTTGATTGAACATATGAATGAGCTTCTGCAGGACCAGCAAAGAATGCCCATACAAACATTAAGGGGTTGGGACAAAGTTCTTCAGGAGACTGTGTGTTGTTTGAATGAGAAGACAATACAAGCGGACATCTCACATGCCAGGGTGCAACTGACACAAGGTGAAGCTATAGGCTTGTCTGTTGATTATTCCAAATATTGTGTATCTAGCACAGGAAGTGAAGGGAGGAAATGTTACAGTTGTATTAGGACAGACATACCCTCACCCTGTCTATTTTCCATCACACAGGTTGTATCCCAGGACCATACAGATGACAGCCTTCTAAATTGGACCTGTCTACCATGGTAAAAAAAACACCTGCTAACAGTAGATAGGATAGGAAAATGTTAGAGACCACCAAAATGAGAGTTTTAAACATCCCTAGGCAAGAAACCTTGATGTCTACAGCCAGGGCTGGCCCAAGCCTAATTGGTTTAGTAAGCGACAAGGACATCGCTACCATAGGTACAGGCAGTGCAGCTGCTATGGGGCTCAGAGCTGAAAGGGGCCCACATTCCCTGTCACAGTTACATGTGTCATATACAGGGTGTAGCTACCATAGGACCAGGCAGTGCAGCTGCTATGGGGCCCAGAGCTGAGAGGGGCCCCGTTCCCTGTCACAGTTATATGTGTAATATACAGGGTGTATCTACCATAGGGGCAGGCAGTGCAGCTGTTATGGGGCCCAGAGCTGAGAGGGGCCACCTTCCCTGTCAAAGTTACATGTGTTATATAAATTTTTCGCCATTGGGTGTTACGTAGGGGTCCTTTCAAATCTTTTCCTTGGGGCCTGCAATATATCTTGGTATGCCCCTGGACTTGCTCATTGTAGTGTGGTATAAAATGAACTGGAGGGCATTTTAATGATATATAATTTGAACCAGGGTACTGTAATGAGGCCTGTAATGAGGCACAATATAAACGGGGAACACTATATTTCATAATGTGTATTGGGGGTACTGTGCAGCATAATGTGTACTGGCAGCTCTGAAATGTGACATAGGCTGAACTTAAGCACTACTGCGATTCATAAAAGAAACTAGGGCACTACTATGGGGCATAACATTAAATAAGGCTCTACTAGGGTTCAGATAATGAACTAGAGCACTATTATAGGGCATAAAATGAACAACTGCTGCAGAGAGGGGTCTCTCTAGAAGTATTGGGATGGGGGTCCCTTCAAAATGTTGCTATGGGGCCCACAAAGTTCTGGCTACGCCCCTAGTGAGCGAATATAGATTTTGGCGCACCTTACTGTGGACATTGTGGGTGGAGTTACAACATGGGTGGGGCATCAATTGGTGCATAAACCTGTTTAAAAATAAGGTAAAAGTATGGGCTGTGAGGGTGTTATAACATGTCAATCTATCATAAAATATAAGACTATAGAAATATACATTAGGAGAGAAAACTGTTGTAAATTCACACACAGGAAACCCAAACTCAAATCTATGCTAAATATATAGGGAAAGCCACATCGATTCTATAACTATATATATATATATATATATATATATATATATATATATATATATATATATAATAACTTAATGAATGTTATAAGCATTTTAATAATGTCATGTGCTTGGACTGTTTCAATGTAATAAACTTCAAACATTCACATTTCCTTCACAACATGCATATCCATGATGCTTTGCAATCTCAAAGATAGCTACCAGTGTAAAGAAGGCTAGGATGTTGTTTTAGTACTTTTGCAGTTGAAATAGGTATGTATACTTTCTTTTATAACTACTCTTGGGGCCAACTGTTAGTCCGTGACCATGTTAATATTTTTTTTCAATAAAAGTTATTATGATTAGGAACTCAGACCTCAGAATTTTCTTACTACTAGATGGGCTAATAATCAGGTATAATAAGAATTTACTCACCGGTAATTCTATTTCTCGTAGTCCGTAATGGATGCTGGGAACTCCGTAAGGACCATGGGGAATAGCGGGCTCCGAAGGAGGCTGGGCACTCTAGAAAGATTTATGACTACCTGGTGTGCACTGGCTCCTCCCACTATGACCCTCCTCCAAGCCTCAGTTAGGACACTGTGCCCGGACGAGCAGACATAATAAGGAAGGATTTAGAATCCCGGGTAAGACTCTTACCAGCCACACCAATCACACCGTACAACTCGTGATACTATATCCAGTTTGACAGTATGAAAACAACTGAGCCTCTCAACAGATGGCTCAACAATAACCCTTTAGTTAACAATAACTATTTACAAGTATTGCAGACAATCCGCACTTGGGATGGGCGCCCAGCATCCACTACGGACTACGAGAAATAGAATTACCGGTGAGTAAATTCTTATTTTCTCTAACGTCCTAGTGGACGCTGGGAACTCCGTAAGGACCATGGGGATTATACCAAAGCTCCCAAACGGGCGGGAGAGTGCGGATGACTCTGTAGCACCGAATGAGAGAACTCCAGGTCCTCCTCAGCCAGGGTATCAAATTTGTAGAATTTTGCAAACGTGTTTGCCCCTGACCAAGTAGCTGCTCGGCAAAGTTGTAAAGCCGAGACCCCTCGGGCAGCCGCCCAAGATGAGCCCACCTTCCTTGTGGAATGGGCATTTACAGATTTTGGCTGTGGTATGCCTGCCACAGAATGTGCAAGCTGAATTGTACTACAAATCCAGCGAGCAATAGACTGCTTAGAAGCAGGAGCACCCAGCTTGTTGGGTGCATACAGGATAAACAGCGAGTCAGAGTTTCTCACTCCAGCCGTCTTGGAAACATATATTTTCAGGGCCCTGACAACGTCTAGCAACTTGGAGTCCTCCAATTCACTAGTAGCCGCCGGCACCACAATAGGCTGGTTCAGGTGAAACGCTGACACCACCTTAGGAAGAAATTGGGGACGAGTCCTCAATTCTGCCCTATCCATATGGAAAATCAGATAAGGGCTTTTACATGATAAAGCCGCCAATTCTGACACTCGCCTGGCTGAAGCCAAGGCCAATAACATGACCACTTTCCACGTGAGATATTTTAGATCCACGGTTTTTAGTGGCTCAAACCAATGTGATTTTAAGAAAACTCAACACCACGTTGAGATCCCCAGGTGCCACAGGGGGCACAAACGGGGGCTGAATATGCAGCACTCCTTTCACAATGTCTGAACTTCAGGTACTGAAGCTAATTCTTTTTGAAAGAAAATCGACAGAGCCGAGATCTGTACTTTAATGGAGCCTAGACTCAGGCCCATATTCACTCCTGTTTGCAGGAAATGTAGAAATCGACCTAGTGGAAATTCCTCTGTTGGGGCCTTTTTGGCCTCGCACCATGTAACATATTTCCGCCACATGCGGTGATAATGCTTTGCCGTAACATCTTTCCAGGCTTTAATAAGCGCAGGAATTACTTCTTCCGGAATACCCTTTTCCTTCAGGATCCGGCGCTCAATCGCCATGCCGTCAAACGCAGCCACGGTAAGTCTTGGAACAGACAGGGCCCCTGCTGAAGCAGGTCCTGTCTGAGCGGCAGAGGCCATGGGTCCTCTGATATCATTTCCTGAAGTTCCGGGTACCAAGCCCTTCTTGGCCAATCCGGAACCACGAGTATCGTTCTTACTCCTCGCCATCTTATTATTCTCAATACCTTTGGTATGAGAGGCAGAGTAGGGAACACATAAACTGACTGGTACACCCACGGTGTCACTACAGCGCCCACAGCTATCGCCTGAGGGTCCCTTGACCTGGCGCAATATCTCTTTAGCTTTTTGTTGAGGCGGGACGCCATCATGTCCACCTGTGGCCTTTCCCAACGGTTTACCAACAGCAGGAAAACTTCTGGATGAAGTCCCCACTCTCCCGGGTGTAGGTCGTGTCTGCTGAGGAAGTCTGCTTCCCAGTTGTCCACTCCCGGAATGAACACTGCTGACAGTGCTAGTACGTGATTTTCCGCCCATCGGAGAATCCTTGTGGCTTCTGCCATTGCCATCCTGCTTCTTGTGCCGCCCTGTCGGGTCACATGGGCGACTGCCGTGATGTTGTCTGACTGTATCAGTACCGGCTGGTTTTGAAGCAGGGGTCTTGCCTGACTTAGGGCATTGTAAATGGCCCTCAGTTCCAGAATTTATATGTAGGGAAGTCTCCTGACTTGACCATAGGCCCTGGAAGTTTCTTCCCTGTGTGACTGCTCCCCAGCCTTGAAGGCTGGCATCCGTGGTCACCAGGACCCAGTCCTGTATGCCGCAACTGCTGCCCTCTAGAAGATGAGCACCCTGCATCCACCACAGTAGAGACACCCTGGTCCTTGGAGACAGGGTTATCATTTGATGCATTTGAAGATGCGATCCCGACCACTTATCTAAGAGGTCTCACTGGAAGGTCCTCGCATGGAACCTGCCGAATGGAATTGTTTCTTATGAAGCCACCATTTTTCCCAGGACTCGTGTGCAACGATGCACCGATACCCTTTTTGGTTTTAGGAGGTCTCTGACTAGAGATGACAGCTCCTTGGCTTTCTCCTGCGGGAGAAACACTTTTTTCTGTTCTGTGTCCAAAATCATCCCCCGGAACAGTAAGCGAGTGGAAGGAACCAGCTGTGACTTTGGAATGTTCAGAATCCAGCCATGCTGTTGTAGCACCTCCTGAGATAGTGCTACTCCGACCAGTAACTGCTCCCTGGACCTTGCCTTTATAAGGAGATCGTCCAAGTATGGGATAAATAAAAACTCCCTTTTTTTTGAAGGAGTATAATCATTTCTGCCATTACCTTGGTAAACACCCTCGGTGCCGTGGACAGTCCAAACGGTAGTGTCTGGAATTGGTACTGGCAATCCTGTACCACAATCTGAGGTACTCCTGGTGAGGAAGGTAAATAGGGACATGCAGGTAAGCATCCTTGATGTCCAGGGATACCATGTAATCCCCCTCGTCCAGGCTTGCAATAACCGCCCTGAGCGATTCCATCTTGAACTTTGTTATGTAAGTGTTAAAGGATTTCCATTTTAAAATGGGTCTCACCGAACCGGCTGGTTTCGGTACCACAAACAGTGTGGAATAGTAACCCCGTCCTTGTTGAAGTAGGGGCACCTTGACTATCACCTGCTGGGAATACAGCTTGTGAATTGCCTCTAGCACAGCCTCCCTGCCTGAGGGAGTTGTCGGCAAGGCAGATTTGAGTAAACGGCGGGGGGGAGACGCCTCGACTTCCAGCTTGTACCCCTGAGATACTACTTGAAGGATCCAGGGATCCACCTGTGAGCGAGCCCACTGATCGCTGAAATTTTTGAGGCGGCCCCCCACCGTACCTGGCTACGCCTGTGGAGCCCCCGCGTCATGCGGTGGACTCAGAGGAAGCAGGGGAAGAATTTTGATTCTGGGAACTGGCTGCTGGTGCAGCTTTTTCCCTCTTCCCTCGTTTGACCCGCCTGCTTTTCTGAAGCCGAAAGGACTGTACCTGATAATACAGTGCGTTTCTTAGGCTGTGAGGAAACCTGAGGTAAAATATTTTCATCCCAGCTGTTGCTGTGGATACGAGGTCCCAGAGACCATCCCCAACCAATTCCTCACCTTTATAAGGCTCTATGTGCCTTTTAAAGTCAGCATCACCTGTCCAGTGTCGGGTCTCCAATACCCTCCTGACAGAATGGACATTGCAATAATTCAGGATGCCAGCCGGCAAAATATTCCTCTGTGCATCCCTCATATATAAGACGACGTCTTATGTTCGCAAAATAGTATCCCTGTTTGAAAGGGGTACAGACCACGCTGCAGCAGCACTATCTGCAGGTCTCAGTCTAGTACCTGAGTGTGTAATTACAGACTTCAGGATAGCCTCCTGCTATTTATCAGCAGGTACCTTCAAAGTGGCCGTATCCTAAGACGGCAGTGCCACCTTGACAAACGTGTGAGCGCCTTATCCACCCTAGGGGATATCTCCCAGCGTAACTTATCCTCTGGCGGGAAAGGGTACGCCATCAGTAACTTGTTAGAAATTACCAGTTTCTTATCGGGGAAACCCACGCTTTTTCACACTTCATTCACTCATTTGATGGGGGAACAAAACACTGCCTGCTTTATCTCCCCACACATAAAACCCTTTGTTTTTAGTGGTACTTGGGTTAATGTCAGAAATGTGTAACACATTTTATATTGCCGGGATCATGTAACGGATGTTCCTAGTGGATTGTGTATATGTCTCAACCTCGTCGACACTGGAGTCAGACTCCGTGTCGACATCTGTGTCTGCCATCTGAGGGAGCGTTGATGGCCTTTGAGACGTCTGGGCAGGCGCAGGCTGAGAAGCCGGCTGTCCCATAGCTGTTACGTCATCCAGCCTTTTATGTAAGGAGTTGACACTGTCGGTTAATACCTTCCACCTATCCATCCACTCTGGTGTCGGCCCACAGGGGCGAAATCTCATTTATCGACATCTGCTCCGCCTCCACATAAGTCTCCTCATCAAACATGTCGACACAGCCGTACCGACACACCGCACACACACAAGGAATGCTCCAATGAGGACAGGACCCACAAAAGCCCTTTGGGGGGACAGAGTGAGAGTATGCCAGCACACACCAGAGCGCTATATAATGCAGGGACTAACTGAGTTATGTCCCCTATAGCTGCTTTTATATAATTTATACTGCGCCTAAATTTAGTGCCCCCCCTCTCTGTTTTAACCCTGTTCTGTAGTGTAGACTGCAGGGGAGAGCCAGGGAGCTTCCCTCCAACGGAGCTGTGAGGGAAAAATGGCGCCAGTGTGCTGAGGAGATAGGCTCCGCCCCTTTTCCCCGGACTTTTCTCCCGCATTTTTATGGAATCTGGGAGGGGTTAATATACATCCATATAGCCCTAGGGTTATATGTGATGTATTTTTGCCAGCCAAGGTGTTTATATTGCTGCTCAGGGCGCCCCCCCCCCAGCGCCCTGCACCCTCAGTGACCGGAGTGTGTGGTGTGCATGAGGAGCAATGGCGCACAGCTGCAGTGCTGTGCGCTACCTTGGTGAAGACTGATGTCTTCTGCCGCCGTTTTTCCGGACCTCTTCTTGCTTCTGGCTCTGTAAGGGGGACGGCGGCGCGGCTCCGGGACCGAACACCAAGGACTGGGCCTGCGGTCGATCCCTCTGGAGCTAATGGTGTCCAGTAGCCTAAGAAGCCCAATCCGGCTGCAAGCAGGCGAGTTCGCTTCTTCTCCCCTTAGTCCCTCGCTGCAGTGAGCCTGTTGCCAGCAGGTCTCACTGAAAATAAAAAACCTAAATCTATACTTTCTTTCTAAGGGCTCAGGAGAGCCCCTAGTGTGCATCCAACCTCGGCCGGGCACAAGATCTAACTGAGGCTTGGAGGAGGGTCATAGTGGGAGGAACCAGTGCACACCAGGTAGTCATAAATCTTTCTAGAGTGCCCAGCCTCCTTCGGAGCCCGCTATTCCCCATGGTCCTTACGGAGTTCCCAGCATCCACTAGGACGTTAGAGAAATTTGAAATAGCTCAAAAGTTAGCACATTCAGTGAAATTGATGGAATGCGGTTTAACATGTGGTCGTGGACTAACACATGGTTGTGGACTAACAGTATTATTACACACATACAATGGAAGGTGAGTATCTACTGCGCCCACAGATAGCTGCGGTGAGGGCGTACAGGGAGATGTCACTCTATCTCCACCAAAGCAATCACAAAACAAATACAAGAGTCCGCCTTCTGCTGCGCTATCCGCAAGTCCTCAAATAAGAATAGTGATGGTTTGTCAAGAAATAGTTTAGAAGTCCCAAACTTCAGAGCCCAGGAAAGAAAGCCACCAACAGTCTAGATAATTCAGGGTGAATAGTGTTTGGGAATCTTAAATGACGGTCGTTGACAGATATGTATCGCACCGTACTCACATGTACAATGTGCGCAAAGTGTCCATAAAGGTATCTTTCTCCTTCATAAATGTAATGGATTCTGTCGGTCTTCTTTCTTTTTGGTCCCCCCTCATAAAACAAAGAAGAACAGAAGGGTGTAGAAACCCCAATGGTGTAATACGTTCGATATACTGCCATCAGAAAAGATACATGAAAACTAAGAAGGCGACGTAAATCCTATTTGTAATCAGGAACGTACCGAACTTACATAAATACAAATGAAATACTCCTATAAAGGTATCTTTCAAAGGTTCAAATAATATGGGGGTGATGCGTACCCCAAACTCACGTTCTGCAGGTGTTGTAAAGGCACATCATGGTTTCTTTAGAGAATAGTTTCCTGCTTCTTCTCTACCGGGCTCTTGTCGAGACCACAAGATACAAAACATGCACTGTGTGGGGTCCCGTGGACCGAGCCCGAGAACCCGCGGGAAAAAGTCATGTCTATCTTTTTAAAGCAGATGAAGAAAAAAAGGTTGCCATCAAAGAAAAGGACAGACTTAGGAAGGCTGCAGCATGGGCAAGTCAGTCAGCAGCGGTCAGAAAAAGAGAACACGACAAATGTTGAGTTTTTATGCAATACTTCCGATTTTTGAGGAAAGCAATAGAGAACAATGTAGTTCGTGAGACTCCTAGAAGTGCTCCAGTATTTAGTAGTGTACAATCACTTGGAAAAGCTGTTGCTCAAGTAAAATGATCTTTACCAACAAGTGATTAAGCGATTTGCAGTAAAGTTTAATATCCATGCCTCACGTTAGAAAAAACGTGGAAGGCCTGATCTTTCTCCTGATTTTGAAATAATGGAGGCAGTAAATAGCTTTTTCTTGCGAGATGATATTAATCACTGTTGCCTTTGCAGAAAAGAATACATCATGATGTAAACAATAATTGTAAAGGAGAAAATACAGCACCATTTTCTTGTAAAGACTGTCATGGAGTGTTATGAACTTTTTAAGAAGGAACATCTGAAACACTGAACACTGAAAATTGTAGATTCAAGGGCAAGATGCATCATTGCTTGGAAAGTGATAAAATGGAGAGTGAAAAAGTACCAGCCAATCAGCTACTAACTGCCATTTTTCAAACACAGCCTGTGACATGGCAGTTAGGATCGGATTGGCTGGCACAGTTTCACTCTCCATTTTATCACTCTCCAAGTGATGATGCATCTAGCCCTCAAAGGTTTTTGAGCTTTGCCCAAATTTCTGCCTGTCAATACCTTATATACGTTACTCCTCACAGTAGTGCCTCTTATTCACATTACACCACACCATATTGCTCTATATTCACATTAGATCACTCAGTAGTGCCCTTATACACCTAATGCCACACATTAATAATGCATTTATACACATAATACCACACAGTAATTCCTCTTACACATATGACACACATTATTAATGCCCTTATACACATAACACACATAGTTCCCCTTACACATTTGCCACACATTATTAATGCATTTATACTGTACATATGACACATATAATGCCCCTTCCACATATGCTGAACACTACTGCACAACCAACCCTCCCGCACACAGCACTCACATGGCCACTAACACTGTGACCTCCGCCCTTGCTTGGATACAGATGTGTCCTCATGCATCTTGCCTCAATACGCAATGCAGCAGGAGATGCCTGGCATGAGTCAGCTGGCAGCTCTGATAACGTCGGGCGCCTTTTTTTAATGAAAATGTGTCTTATTTGCATTGCTATGTAGCTAAGATGCACAAGCAGCTTCTGCTGATTAAAATGATATGCCACATGCCTATATGTGCGACTGTGTCTGTATCTGCATACAAAATGCTAGGTTACAGTGATAAACTGTAACGTAGCATTTCATATGCAGATACAACCACAATCACACACAGAATATAGGCATGCCACATATAATTTTAATCAGCTGAAGCTGCTTGTGCCCCTAGGCATACCAAATTCCCTAGGCATTTGCCTATGCCTAGGGCTGGCTTTGCCTCCCTATAATGCTGACCTTGTCCCTATAACACTAACACTATACTATAACACGAACCCTATCCCTATAACTCTGACCCTGTCCCTATAACGTTTGCCCTACACTATAACTCTTACCCTGTCCCTATAACACTGACCCTGTCCCTATAACACTGAACACTATACTATAACATGAACCCTATCCCTATAACGCTGACCCTGTCCCTATAACGCTGACCCTGTCCCTATAACGCTGACCCTGTGTCTATAACGCTGACCCTGTCTCTATAACGCTTACCCTACACTATAACTCTGACCATTTCCCTAGAACGCTGAAACTATACTATAACACTGACCCTATCCCTGTTACTCTGACCCTATAATGCTGACCCTGTCCCTATAACGCTGAAACTATAACACTGACCTATCCCTATAACTCTGACCCTATCCCTACAATGCTGACCCTATCCCTATAATGCTGATCTTGTCCCTATAGCGCTGACCCAGTTCCTATAACGCTGAAACTATAACACTGACCTATCCCTATAACTCTGACACTGTCCTTATAACGCTGACCCTGTCCCTATAACGCTGAAACTATACTATAACATGGACCCTATCCCTATAACTCTGATACTATCCCTATAACACTGACCTTATCCCTATAACACTGACCCTATCCCTATATCTCTGACCCTGTTCCTATAACATTGACCCTACACTATAAAGCTGACCCTGTCCCTATAACGCTAAAACTATAAAACTGACCTAACCCTATAACGCTGACCCTATCCCTATAATGCTGACCCCATCCCTGTAACGCACACCCTGTCCCTATAATGCACACCCTGTCCCTTATAATGCTTACCTTGTCCCTATCACACTGACACGGTCCCTATAACGCTGCATTATATGCATACAAAATGCTAGGTTACAGTGATTTCCAGGAATACACAGTAACGTAGCATTTCGTATGCAGATACAACCGCAGTCACACACAGAATATAGGCATGCCACATATCATTTTAATCCGCAGAAGCTGCTTGTGCCCCTAGGCGTACCAAATGCCCTAGGCTTTTGCCTAGTTTGCCTATGCCTAGGGCTGGCTTTGATCGTAGAACAGAACTACAGGGATTTCTAGCCGATGCTGAAGATGATAAACTTTCAGAAAGTACTGTATAACCTGCTTCCAATGGAGAAGAGACTTTAAAGGAAAAACTGCATGTTCAGTTAGAAGAAATGGTTGCAAATGCAGTTGAAATGCTGATGCAGCAGTTTCAATCATTCATTATCCACTGTTTTGTGAAGAATAAACATGCAGGCCATTCCCAAGCTCTACTGGTAACATAAGAGGAAGGGGCTGTACTTCAGCAGGTCGACTTGTTATTTTTTGTTAAAATGAAAAGGAAAAGCTGGTTAAAATGCTGTTTCAATGTACTTTTGAAATGGATTTTCATTTGTTAATCTGCGACCACTTTCCTTGTTAGTCCGCAACAATACTTTTTTGTCAAATAAGTAAACAAATTAAATAAATTATCTAAAAAAACACGTTGATATGACCTCTGTATCATAGAATAAAAATTGCATCAATTATAATTCTTAGTTTACAGACTTTTGATTAAATTGTGTCAGTATAAATGTTAATGTCTTTTGTGTGTTAGTCCGCCACCAAAGCTTCAATAGTCCTGAACATACACTGTACACTACATATTTTGGAGTACCAACTCATACCACTTTCAGTTTTGTCCCTGAAATGTAAGACTAGATTATTGAGATCATAGTTCAAAATATGTGCTCTGAATGTTAGTATGCGACCATGGATTGTTGCGTAAGAGGTTCAAAAGAAAGTTTGGATATGGAGGAAGATGCACAAAAGACTTTAATGCCTATTTATTAACATTATATTTACTAAAATAATGTGAAAAGGGGTGTTTTCACACCCTTTTCACATTATTTTAGTATCACTCCAATCTGATAAAGGGCATTTGGAGCCCCCTGGCAGAGAAAGGGGACTGGGCTCCGGTAATCAGCTCTGTGTGTACAAGCTGATCACTGGTAAATAATAAAAAAATAAAAATAAAAATGAAGACAAAAACCAAAACGTACTTATCAGTCCAGGGAGAGGGTGATCAGTGCTTCAGTACTGGCTGCCGAGCCCTCATGTGCTGCGCTGTGACCCCCGGTGCAGTAAAGTGACGCTGCAAAACGGCAACTCACTTTACAGCAGCGCTAGTCACAGCAGCGCACAGGATCCAGTGCCCAGCAGCCCTGCAGGAGCAGCGTTCACCGGCTCTCTGGACTGGTAAGTATATTTACCATGGAGGGGGGCCAGCAGCACAAGGGAGGTAGTCGCAATGGGGGGGGGGGTCGACCTGGCGGCGGCGGTAGCTGCAGTGTCGGCGCATGTGCAGCAGGACATCGGGGTATTTTTCCTGAAAATAGCCCTATACTGTTGCGGATTGTCATCGCAGGGACAGAGCTTGCAAGCAAGCTCTGTCCCTGCATGCGATAATTGATACATCCGTGCGATGTAATCAATTATCGCAGTGAGGATTTGGACTGTTTTTTCACATGCCATCCACATCCATGGATGCGGATGGTGATAAATAGGTCTCTTTGTCTGGAATATGGCAAAGGTGGAGAATTTGTTGTGACGTTTAAAAAACCCCATCAAGCAACTGCTTGGCAATTCACAAAAACCTATAATGTGCCATAAAGTCAGGAAAAAAAAGAAGATACATAGGAACTTGGATGGTGAGGCCAGCAGATGTCAAATGAAGTGCTGAAAAGTGGTAAAAGGCCCTAATAAGAAGAATAACAAGTAACTTCATCATAGGAATGCCTCTTCCCATGTCGCTCACTCCAGAGTTTTTTGAGCTGGGATGTGTAGCAGTATCACCAGAGATGGCACTGATGAGCAGCTGATTCAGTGTGGGGCTTGAGGGATCCACCCACACAGAGAACAAAAAGGCTGTATGATCACACCTAGGGGCTGCCCTTTGTACAGAGCACAGGTGGAGCTGAGGCAGTCAAGTCAGGTCAGGAGATTGGGTTAGGACCTGCAGTAAGCAGGGAGAAATACAAGAGACTTGTAATATTTGCCAGGCAGCAGGCAAGACTGTGAACTTTGGGCCTAATTCTGAGTTGATCGCAGCAGCAATTTTGTTAGCAGTTGGGCAAAACCACGTGCAGTGAGGGGGGGGGGACAGATATAACATGTGCAGAGAAAGTTAGATTTGGGTGGGGTGTGTTCAAACTGAAATCTAAATTGCAGTGTAAAAATAAAGCAGCCAGTATTTACCCTGCACAGAAACAAAATAACCCACCCAAATCTAACTCTCTCTGCACGTTATATCTGCCCCCCCTGCAGTGCACATGGTTTTGCCCAATTGCTAACAAACTTGCTGCTGCGATCAACTCAGAATTACCCCCCTTGATACTTTATGTGAGAGATACATTGTGAATAGCTGCCAATATAGAGAGGGGCCAGACAGTGAGAGTGTGCCCTGCATGAGGGCTAGGCTGTTTGTTATTTTCGGTTCATTTATATTGAAAGCTTAATTTCCATTTACAAGAAAAGCTGTCTTTAGATTCTGATTAAGCACCTAGATACTGCACCAATACACCCCTCTAGTAGGATAATTTACCCCAGATCATCACAATAACAGGATTTTGGTACATACCGGTAAATCTATTTCTCCAATTACGCAAGAAACACTGGAGGCTTATGACAGTGGGGTATAGACGGGTGGATAAGTGGAGCCACCCCTTCAGACCAGTTAGAGAAACTGAGCCTGAGGATAGACGGAGAGAACAGAACTTTAGAGGAGGTTAAATGTATGAAATAAAATATGAAATTTGTATAACAATCTGCACAACAGATGCAGTCACAACCAAACTTAGTGCAGGGCGGGCATCCAGTGTCCTATGGAATCGGAGAAATGGATTTACTGGTAAGTACCAAAATCCTGTTTCCTCCTTCATCCACTAGGGGACACTGAAGGCTTATGACAGTAGGGAAATCCCAGAGCACCCTTCATGGGCAGGAGAGCACTGAGACACCTGCAATGCAGAGTGGCAAAATTGAGATTCAGGGGCCGCAAAGGTATCAAATCTGTAAAATCTAACAAAAGTATAGAGGATGAAGAGAGCATCTGATTTCCTCAATTGAGCCGTCCTGCTCACACATTGTAGATGTGCAAGGCTCTTACTACATCCAAAGAATGAGAGGATGGAGAGTTCTCTGTAAAAACAGGTACCACAATAAGGCTGGTTAATGTAGAAAGAAGAAACCATTTTGGGGGGAAAAAACCCTGCTTTGTGTGAAATTCCACTCTATCCTCATGGAAGACTAGATAAGGAGAGCAACACGACAAGGCTCCCAGTTCCAAAACACTACTAGACAAAGCCAGAAGGAGCACCATCTTCCAGGAGAGAAACTTTAAGTCAGCCATTTCCAAAGGCTTGAAAAAGGATGACTGGAAGAAAAAGAGTACTAGGTTTAGGTCCCAAGGTGCAGTAGGAGGCACAAAGAGAGACTGAAGTCTAGTCACACCCTGGAGAAAAGTCTGCACTTCCTGAATTAAGGCTAGGCATCACTGGAATAAAATGGAAAGAGCAGTGATCTGCACTTTAAAAGACCCTAGCCTTAGTCCAGCAGAGAACCCTGCTTGGAAAAATAAGATTTTAAACCTACCGGTAAATCTTTTTCTCCTAGTCCGTAGAGGATGCTGGGGACTCCGTAAGGACCATGGGGATAGACGGGCTCCGCAGGAGACATGGGCACTAAAAAATAACTTTAGGTATGGGTGTGCACTGACTCCTCCCTCCATGCCCCTCCTCCAGACCTCAGTTATGCTGCTTTCACATCGCAAAACCTGCTTTTGAAACGGTTCTTTAAACGGTTCTTAAAACGGGTCTGAGCAGTTAAACCCCCTTCACATCGCATGTTGTAACCAGTATATTACCATTTCATTACCGTTTTGGTACCTTTCACACTGAACCCGTTTCACCCATAGAAAACAGTGGTTGTCATTTTAAATGTTTATTTCCTGCTTCTGCCTGGTGAGATCACACATGGAGACAGCCTATCACCTTCTGGGGCTTGCAAATACCATTTCAGACCCTTTCACACTGCACAATTAAACGGGTCTGAAACGGGTAGGACCCTGCTTTTTTACCGTTTCAAAATACCGGTATTTTGTAAACGGTAAATTGAAGGTGACCCTTTCACATCGCAGCTCGAACCGTTTAGGAAGCCAGTAAAAACGGCAAATTACCGGGTACAAGCTGCGGTGTGAAAGGGGTATAAGAGAAACTGTGCCCAGAGGAGACGGACAGTACGAGGAAAGGATTTTTGTTAATCCAAGGGCAAGACTCATACCAGCCCACACCATTCACACCGTATAACTCGGGTAATACGAACCAGTTAACAGCATGAAACAACACAGCCTCAGTCAGAGACTGAACAAAACTGTAACATAACCCTTATGTAAGCAATAACTATATACAAGTCTTGCAGAAGCAGTCCGCACTGGGACAGGCGCCCAGCATCCTCTACGGACTAGGAGAAAAAGATTTACCGGTAGGTTTAAAATCTTATTTTCTCTTACGTCCTAGAGGATGCTGGGGACTCCGTAAGGACCATGGGGATTATACCAAAGCTCACAAACGGGCGGGAGAGTGCGGATGACTCTGCAGCACCGATTGAGCAAACATGAGGTCCTCCTCAGCCAGGGTATAAAACTTGTAAAACTTTGCAAAGGTGTTTGAACCCGACCAGGTAGCTGCTCAGCACAACTGTAATGCCGAGACGACTCGGGCAGCCGCCCAAGAAGAGCCCACCTTCCTAGTGGAATGGGCCTTAACCGATTTTGGTAACGGCAATCCAGCCGTAGAATGAGCCTGCTGAATTGTGTTACAGATCCAGCGAGCAATAGTCTGCTTAGAAGCAGGAGCGCCAACCTTGTTGGCTGCATACAGGACAAACAGTGCCTCTGTTTTTTTGACCCGAGCCGTTCTGGCCACGTAAATTTTCGAAGCCCTGACTACATCAAGGGACTCGGAATCCTCCAAGTCTCGCATAGCCACAGGCACCACAATAGGTTGGTTCATATGAAAAGATGAAACCACTTTTGGCAAGAATTGAGGACGAGTCCGCAATTCTGTTTTATCCACATGGAAAACCAGATAGGGGCCTCTGTGAGACAAAGCCGCCAACTCCGACACTCGCCTAGCCGAAGCCAAGGCTACCAACATAACCACTTTTCAAGTGAGATATTTTAATTCCACCGTTTTAAGTGGTTCAAACTAGAGATGAGCGGGTTCGGTTCCTCGGAATCCGAACCCGCCCGAACTTCAGTTTTTTTTACACGGGGCCGAGCGACTCGGATCTTCCCGACTTGCTCGGTTAACCCGAGCGCGCCCGAACGTCATCATCCCGCTGTCGGATTCTCGCGAGGCTCGGATTCTATCGCGAGACTCGGATTCTATATAAGGAGCCGCGTGTCGCCGCCATTTTCACACGTGCATTGAGATTCATAGGGAGAGGACGTGGCTGGCGTCCTCTCCGTTTATAGAGAAGAGAGTGAGACAGTAGAGAGAGACACAGTAGTAATTTTGGGGAGCATTAGGAGCAGTGCCAGATTAAGGTCCACATGGGCCTGGAGCTGAAATTTCTGAAGGGCCTATTGTGTGTCGCCGCAGGGGGTGTGACTAGTGATGTGGTCTGAGTTATGGACTGTGGCTAGTACCTTTCTACAATCACCTCAATTGCCTTCCCCACTATGCTTAAATTAACAGTGTAATGGTGCCCATACACTTATGAGATAATCAGTGCTATCCTTCGATTTCGACCACATCTGTGAGAGAAATCAAAGGATTGTATGCACATTTTAGGTACCTTGAGACGCGATGCACGGGCACGCCGCTCGAATATCGCGTCTCAAGATATTATGTGCTGCACTTAATATTTCTCGCATTGCAGTGCGATCGCATGTTGTTTTAAACCCACATGAGATATATCGCACTGCGATGGGCACCCGCAGGGAGCGGCCAGAGGCCGCTCGCACTCGGCGGTGACGTGCCCATCACGTGATTACCATGCGATCTATCGCATGATCGCATGGTAATCACTTTGGCAGTTCAGGTAAGATTTCATTGCACGCCCCACAATGTCGCGTCGCGGGGCATTGCACAAGTGTATGGGCAGCATAAGTCTACAAATGAACAAAAGGAAATACTGCATGTTAACGTGACAAAAAAAGAAAAATGTCTGATACATAATATGAGTAGAACTCAAGATATGTATGTTTATAAAATGTTACAATTATGTTAACAGTAATAACAAATATATGACATCATAGTGCATTGAACAAATAAAATAAAATTTGGTCATAAAAGTGGGAATGAATTTATCTTTGAACCTAAAACAATTTCAGCCATCTTAAGCAATGAATATAGAGGGTCCTGGTATGTTTAATGGCATACAAAAGCACCTACAGTAATCTGCACTTAGAATTTGTATCCCAAGGTGTTCAAATGGACTATTCTAGGGTTGAGCCATTCACCCGAAATAGATTGCAGCAGTTTCCTGAAGTAAACTGCAGTAGTCAGGACAGCAGCTTTAACTCATCGGCAGCTGTAAGTGCTGCTCATACAGGGTAACAAAATAGAAAGCAGCGTGAACAAAGCAGTCAAGTGTTCTATCTACTCTATGAAGTCCCATTCTTCGCAGGTAGGAGAAACTCTCTAATTGCCATTGTTCCTGAACTACTGTATTGGCGTTGCGGCGGCCATGTGTAGCTGGACTGGAGAGCATGAGGGCTGGGCATTTCAGCAGTCCCATGTAGTTGCCGCACTATGTGCGCACTTACTTGTTACAAATAAATAACGGAAGTGTCTGGCGGCAGCAGTAGCTTGAGGTGAGGTGGTTGCATGAAGGAGGAAAGCTCAGTCCACAGTGCTTAGGCCACTGGTGGAGTCTGGGCTACGCCTCCATTTCCCCATAGATAGTGGTCACCTGGGGCTTTCTTGAATAAAGACAATTACATTATAATGTTTCTAAGTGAGGGCAAGACCCATTAAATTAAGGTGCCAGCATCTGACGCACTTATTCTGTGGTAACCACTACATAATACAGAGAGCCTCAGTGATGCCATATAATACAGAGAGCGTCTGTGACGCCATGTAATACAGAGAGCCTCAGTGACGCCATATAATACAGAGAGCCTCAGTGACTACCATATAATACAGAGAACGTCTGTGACACTATATAATACAGAAAGCTTCAGTGACGTCATATAATACAGAGAGCCTCAGTAACGCCATATAATACAGAGAGCCTCAGTGACTACCATATAATACAGAGAACGTCTGTGACACTATATAATACAGAAAGCTTCAGTGACGCCATATAATACAGAGAGCTTCAGTGACGCCATGTAATACAGAGAGTCTCAGTGACGCCATATAATACAGAGAACGTCTGTGACACTATATAATACAGAAAGCTTCATTGACGCCATATAATACAGAGAGCCTCAGTGACGCCATATAATACAGAGAGCCTCAGTGACTACCATATAATATAGAGAACGTCTGAGACACTATATAATACAGAAAGCTTCAGTGACGCCATATAATACAGAGAGCTTCAGTGACGCCATGTGATACAGAGAGTCTCTGTGACGCCATATAATACAGAGAGCCTCAGTGACTACCATATAATACAGAGAACGTCTGTGACACTATATAATACAGAAAGCTTCATTGATGCCATATAATATAGAGAGCTTCAGTGACGTCATATAATACAGAGAGACTCAGTGACGCCATATAATGCAGAAAGCCTCAGTGACGCCATATAATACATAGAGCTTCTGTGACGCCATATAATACAGAAAGCGTCTGTGACCCACCCACCCCATATCACAGTTTTCCCCCTCCTCATGTTACACAGCAGCCCCCATGTTATACAATTACCACTCTCCCTATGTTACATACTTACTAACCTCTACATGGTAAAGTAACCCCCGCCCCCCCCCCTCCCTCCAAGGTACACAGTAACACACAAAACCCCCCCCCCCCCCATCTTGGTACATACCACAGTTACCCTTCTCCCTCCTTATGGAGACTCACAGATGTGGCGGAATGTTTCTTGCAGAAGCTTCTTTTGAATAAGTCCTTTGACTGTTTGAGGCTCTGGGGGAAGCTCTGGGTGTCCGCTGGGGGTCAGTGTCTCCTGTTACCCGCTCCTCTCAGCTCTCACACCTGCTTCTAGCACACTACCGAATGGGCGTTAGAACAAAGCGGGGTTTCCGCATCTGCGCTCCTCTTAGCGGGGCATAGAGGGAGGTGGACACGAGGGACAGACCTCAAGCTACTGGGCGCTGCTTGTCACCCCTCTGTGTCCATCACTGACACACAACGGCTGCGCCAGTGCGCCTTACTATAACAGGGCGTGCTGGGACACACAATCCACACAGTCATATCTGCGGGGATTGGCGCTGGAGTGATCCTAGCTTGCCGCTGCCTGTCATATTAGTTTGACAACACAGCAAGCGGCGGAGCAGGGAGAGCACCTATCAAGACCAGCGCCTCCCTGCATTGCTGACCACTCTGAGAGCGGGTAGCACTGGCTTTGCAGCCACCCTACGTACCCGGCCAGCAGATGCAATAGATCATACACTCACCATGGCTCCCCCCATAGCTCCGCACCCTGGGGAATGAAATGTATGTAATGTCATGCGGTGCAGGAAGGGCTGTGGAGCTCCTCACTACACCGTTGTTTTTAATGCTGGGGACCCGCCGGCTTCAGGAGAATGGAGGCATTCTCCCGGACAGGTAGGGTAGGTGACGGCTCATGAGGGTTTGCAAAGGGGCCTGTGAGGATGGCGGCTGGCAGCTTGTGATAAGAAAAAATGTTTCCTGTTAATGCCGCCAGTCTCCTGTGGGCCTATTTTCATGGGGAGGCCTGGAGCTGCAGCTCCATCCGCCCCATTGTTAATCCGGCCCTGATTAGGAGGAGTACTAGTAGTTACTTGCTGAAGTGATAGATAGTGTGACTGTATTATCTGACTTGTGGGGGAGACACTGACAGTGGGGAGCAGTTAGAGTCTGAGAGCAGGACTCAGGAGTACATATAACGTACAGTGCACACTTTTGCTGCCAGAGTGCCACACTGCCATTGTGACCACACTGACCACCAGTATAATATATATTGTGATTGTCTGCTTAGGAGTACTACTTGCAAGTTGCTGATAGTGTGACCAGTGACCTGACCACCAGTTTAATAATCACCACCAGTGAGTTTAATATATATATATATATATAATTGTATATAATATATATATATAATATTGTATACCACCTACCCGTGGTTTTTTTTTTTCTTTCTTCTTTATACATACTACTATAGTAGCTTACTGTAGCAGTCTGCGGTGCTGCTGAGCTGACAGTGTCCAGCAGGTCCGTCATCAGTCATTACATAATAAATATATCTACCTGTCCGGCTGCAGTACTAGTGATATTATATATATATATATTGATTTCATCTCATTATCATCCAGTCTATATTAGCAGCAGACACAGTACGGTAGTCCACGGCTGTAGCTACCTCTGTGTCGGCAGTCGCTGGTCCATCCATAATTGTATACCACCTACCCGTGGTTTTTTTTTTTCTTTCTTCTTTATACATACTACTATAGTAGCTTACTGTAGCAGTCTGCGGTGCTGCTGAGCTGACAGTGTCCAGCAGGTCCGTCATCAGTCATTACATAATAAATATATCTACCTGTCCGGCTGCAGTACTAGTGATATAATATATATATATATATTGATTTCATCTCATTATCATCCAGTCTATATTAGCAGCAGACACAGTACGGTAGTCCACGGCTGTAGCTACCTCTGTGTCGGCAGTCGCTGGTCCATCCATAATTGTATACCACCTACCCGTGGTTTTTTTCTTTTCTTTCTTCTTTATACATACTACTATAGTAGCTTACTGTAGCAGTCTGCGGTGCTGCTGAGCTGACAGTGTCCAGCAGGTCCGTCATCAGTCATTACATAATAAATATATATACCTGTCCGGCTGCAGTACTAGTGATATTATATATATATATATTGATTTCATCTCATTATCATCCAGTCTATATTAGCAGCAGACACAGTACGGTAGTCCACGGCTGTAGCTACCTCTGTGTCGGCAGTCGCTGGTCCATCCATAATTGTATACCACCTACCCGTGGTTTTTTTTTTTTCTTTCTTCTTTATACATACTACTATAGTAGCTTACTGTAGCAGTCTGCGGTGCTGCTGAGCTGACAGTGTCCAGCAGGTCCGTCATAAGTCATTACATAATAAATATATCTACCTGTCCGGCTGCAGTACTAGTGATATTATATATATATATATATTGATTTCATCTCATTATCATCCAGTCTATATTAGCAGCAGACACAGTACGGTAGTCCACGGCTGTAGCTACCTCTGTGTCGGCAGTCGCTGGTCCATCCATAATTGTATACCACCTACCCGTGGTTTTTTTTTTTTTCTTTCTTCTTTATACATACTACTATAGTAGCTTACTGTAGCAGTCTGCGGTGCTGCTGAGCTGACAGTGTCCAGCAGGTCCGTCATCAGTCATTACATAATAAATATATATACCTGTCCGGCTGCAGTACTAGTGATATTATATATATATATATTGATTTCATCTCATTATCATCCAGTCTATATTAGCAGCAGACACAGTACGGTAGTCCACGGCTGTAGCTACCTCTGTGTCGGCAGTCGCTGGTCCATCCATAATTGTATACCACCTACCCGTGGTTTTTTTTTTTTCTTTCTTCTTTATACATACTACTATAGTAGCTTACTGTAGCAGTCTGCGGTGCTGCTGAGCTGACAGTGTCCAGCAGGTCCGTCATCAGTCATTACATAATAAATATATATACCTGTCCGGCTGCAGTACTAGTGATATTATATATATATATATTGATTTCATCTCATTATCATCCAGTCTATATTAGCAGCAGACACAGTACGGTAGTCCACGGCTGTAGCTACCTCTGTGTCGGCAGTCGCTGGTCCATCCATAATTGTATACCACCTACCCGTGGTTTTTTTTTTCCTTTCTTCTTTATACATACTACTATAGTAGCTTACTGTAGCAGTCTGCGGTGCTGCTGACAGTGTCCAGCAGGTCCGTCATCAGTCATTACATAATAAATATATCTACCTGTCCGGCTGCAGTACTAGTGATATTATATATATATATATATATATATATATATTTTGATTTCATCTCATTATCATCCAGTCTATATTAGCAGCAGACACAGTACGGTAGTCCACGGCTGTAGCTACCTCTGTGTCGGCAGTCGCTGGTCCATCCATAATTGTATACCACCTACCCGTGGTTTTTTTTTTCTTTCTTCTTTATACATACTACTATAGTAGCTTACTGTAGCAGTCTGCGGTGCTGCTGAGCTGACAGTGTCCAGCAGGTCCGTCATCAGTCATTACATAATAAATATATATACCTGTCCGGCTGCAGTACTAGTGATATTATATATATATATATATATTGATTTCATCTCATTATCATCCAGTCTATATTAGCAGCAGACACAGTACGGTAGTCCACGGCTGTAGCTACCTCTGTGTCGGCAGTCGCTGGTCCATCCATAATTGTATACCACCTACCCGTGGTTTTTTCTTTTCTTTCTTCTTTATACATACTACTATAGTAGCTTACTGTAGCAGTCTGCGGTGCTGCTGAGCTGACAGTGTCCAGCAGGTCCGTCATCAGTCATTACATAATAAATATATCTACCTGTCCGGCTGCAGTACTAGTGTGATATAATATATATTGATTTCATCTCATTATCATCTAGTCTATATTAGCAGCAGACACAGTACGGTAGTCCACGGCTGTAGCTACCTCTGTGTCTTTTAGTTGTGCCTATTAAAATATGGAGAACAAAAATGTTGAGGTTCCAAAATTAGGGAAAGATCAAGATCCACTTCCACCTCGTGCTGAAGCTGCTGCCACTAGTCATGGCCGAGACGATTAAATGCCAGCAACGTCGTCTGCCAAGGCCGATGCCCAATGTCATAGTACAGAGCATGTAAAATCCAAAACACCAAATATCAGTAAAAAAAGGACTCCAAAATCTAAAATAAAATTGTCGGAGGAGAAGCGTAAACTTGCCAATATGCCATTTACCACACGGAGTGGCAAGGAACGGCTGAGGCCCTGGCCTATGTTCATGGCTAGTGGTTCAGCTTCACATGAGGATGGAAGCACTCAGCCTCTCGCTAGAAAACTGAAAAGACTCAAGCTGGCAAAAGCACCGCAAAGAACTGTGCGTTCTTCGAAATCCCAAATCCACAAGGAGAGTCCAATTGTGTCGGTTGCGATGCCTGACCTTCCCAACACTGGACGTGAAGAGCATGCGCCTTCCACCATTTGCACGCCCCCTGCAAGTGCTGGAAGGAGCACCCGCACTTCAGTTCCTGATAGTCAGATTGAAGATGTCAGTGTTGAAGTACACCAGGATGAGGAGGATATGGGTGTTGCTGGCGCTGGGGAGGAAATTGACAAGGAGGATTCTGATGGTGAGGTGGTTTGTTTAAGTCAGGCACCCGGGGAGACATCTGTTGTCCGTGGGAGGAATAGGGCCGTTGACATGCCTGGTGAAAATACCAATAAAATCAGCTCTTCGGTGTGGAAGTATTTCACCAGAAATGCGGACAACATTTGTCAAGCCGTGTGTTGCCTTTGTCAAGCTGTAATAAGTAGGGGTAAGGACGTTAACCACCTCGGAACATCCTCCCTTATACGTCACCTGCAGCGCATTCATAATAAGTCAGTGACAAGTTCAAAAACTTTGGGCGACAGCGGAAGCAGTCCACTGACCAGTAAATCCCTTCCTCTTGTAACCAAGCTCACGCAAACCACCCCACCAACTCCCTCAGTGTCAATTTCCTCCTTCCCCAGGTATGCCAATAGTCCTGCAGGCCATGTCACTGGCAATTCTGACGAGTCCTCTCCTGCCTGGGATTCCTCCGATGCATCCTTGCGTGTAACGCCTACTGCTGCTGGCGCTGCTGTTGTTGCTGCTGGGAGTCGATGGTCATCCCAGAGGGGAAGTCGTAAGCCCACTTTTACTACTTCCACCAAGCAATTGACTGTCCAACAGTCCTTTGCGAGGAAGATGAAATATCACAGCAGTCATCCTGTTGCAAAGCGGATAACTGAGGCCTTGACAACTATGTTGGTGTTAGACGTGCGTCCGGTATCCGCCGTTAGTTCACAGGGAACTAGACAATTTCTTGAGGTAGTGTGCCCCCGTTACCAAATACCATCTAGGTTCCACTTCTCTAGGCAGGCGATACCGAGAATGTACACGGACGTCAGAAAAAGACTCACCAGTGTCCTAAAAAATGCAGTTGTACCCAATGTCCACTTAACCACGGACATGTGGACAAGTGGAGCAGGGCAGGGTCAGGACTATATGACTGTGACAGCCCACTGGGTAGATGTATGGACTCCCGCCGCAAGAACAGCAGCGGCGGCACCAGTAGCAGCATCTCGCAAACGCCAACTCTTTCCTAGGCAGGCTACGCTTTGTATCACCAGTTTCCAGAATACGCACACAGCTGAAAACCTCTTACGGCAACTGAGGAAGATCATCGCGGAATGGCTTACCCCAATTGGACTCTCCTGTGGATTTGTGGCATCGGACAACGCCAGCAATATTGTGTGTGCATTAAATATGGGCAAATTCCAGCACGTCCCATGTTTTGCACATACCTTGAATTTGGTGGTGCAGAATCTTTTAAAAAACGACAGGGGCGTGCAAGAGATGCTGTCGGTGGCCAGAAGAATTGCGGGACACTTTCGGCGTACAGGCACCACGTACAGAAGACTGGAGCACCACCAAAAACGCCTGAACCTGCCCTGCCATCATCTGAAGCAAGAAGTGGTAACGAGGTGGAATTCAACCCTCTATATGCTTCAGAGGTTGGAGGAGCAGCAAAAGGCCATTCAAGCCTATACAATTGAGCACGATATAGGAGGTGGAATGTACCTGTCTCAAGCGCAGTGGAGAATGATTTCAACGTTGTGCAAGGTTCTGCAACCTTTTGAACTTGCCACACGTGAAGTCAGTTCAGACACTGCCAGCCTGAGTCAGGTCATTCCCCTCATCAGGGTTTTGCAGAAGAAGCTAAAGGCATTGAAGGAGGAGCTAAAAGGGAGCGATTCCGCTAGGCATGTGGGACTTGTGGATGGAGCCCTTAATTCGCTTAACAAGGATTCACGGGTGGTCAATCTGTTGAAATCAGAGCACTACATTTTGGCCACCGTGCTCGATCCTAGATTTAAAACCTACCTTGGATCTCTCTTTCCGGCAGACACAAGTCTGCTGGGGTTCAAAGACCTGCTGGTGACAAAATTGTCAAGTCAAGCGGAACGCGACCTGTCAACATCTCCTCCTTCACATTCTCCCGCAACTGGGGGTGCGAGGAAAAGGCTCAGAATTCCGAGCCCACCCGCTGGCGGTGATGCAGGGCAGTCTGGAGCGACTGCTGATGCTGACATCTGGTCCGGACTGAAGGACCTGACAACGATTACGGACATGTCGTCTACTGTCACTGCATATGATTCGGTCACCATTGAAAGAATGGTGGAGGATTATATGAGTGACCGCATCCAAGTAGGCACGTCAGACAGTCCGTACTTATACTGGCAGGAAAAAGAGGCAATTTGGAGGCCCTTGCACAAACTGGCTTTATTCTACCTAAGTTGCCCTCCCACAAGTGTGTACTCCGAAAGAGTGTTTAGTGCCGCCGCTCACCTTGTCAGCAATCGGCGTACGAGGTTACTTCCAGAAAATGTGGAGAAGATGATGTTCATTAAAATGAATTATAATCAATTCCTCCGTGGAGACATTGACCAGCAGCAATTGCCTCCACAAAGTACACAGGGAGCTGAGATGGTGGATTCCAGTGGGGACGAATTGATAATCTGTGAGGAGCGGGATGTACACGGTGATATATCGGAGGATGATGATGAGGTGGACATCTTGCCTCTGTAGAGCCAGTTTGTGCAAGGAGAGATTAATTGCTTCTTTTTCGGTGGGGGTCCAAACCAACCCGTAATTTCAGTCACAGTCGTGTGGCAGACCCTGTCACTGAAATGATGGGTTGGTTAAAGTGTGCATGTCCTGTTTATACAACATAAGGGTGGGTGGGAGGGCCCAAGGACAATTCCATCTTGCACCTCTTTTTTCTTTCATTTTTCTTTGCGTCATGTGCTGTTTGGGGAGTGTTTTTTGGAAGGGCCATCCTGCGTGACACTGCAGTGCCACTCCTAGATGGGCCAGGTGTTTGTGTCGGCCACTAGGGTCGCTTAGCTTACTCACACAGCTACCTCATTGCGCCTCTTTTTTTCTTCTTTGCGTCATGTGCTGTTTGGGGAGTGTTTTTTGGAAGGGCCATCCTGCGTGACACTGCAGTGCCACTCCTAGATGGGCCAGGTGTTTGTGTCGGCCACTAGGGTCGCTTAGCTTACTCACACAGCTACCTCATTGCGCCTCTTTTTTTCTTCTTTGCGTCATGTGCTGTTTGGGGAGTGTTTTTTGGAAGGGCCATCCTGCGTGACACTGCAGTGCCACTCCTAGATGGGCCAGGTGTTTGTGTCGGCCACTAGGGTCGCTTAGCTTACTCACACAGCTACCTCATTGCGCCTCTTTTTTTCTTCTTTGCGTCATGTGCTGTTTGGGGAGTGTTTTTTGGAAGGGCCATCCTGCGTGACACTGCAGTGCCACTCCTAGATGGGCCAGGTGTTTGTGTCGGCCACTAGGGTCGCTTAGCTTAGTCATCCAGCGACCTTGGTGCAAATTTTAGGACTAAAAATAATATTGTGAGGTGTGAGGTATTCAGAATAGACTGAAAATGAGTGGAAATTATGGTTTTTGAGGTTAATAATACTTTGGGATCAAAATGACCCCCAAATTCTATGATTTAAGCTGTTTTTTAGGGTTTTTTGAAAAAAACACCCGAATCCAAAACACACCCGAATCCGACAAAAAAAATTCGGTGAGGTTTTGCCAAAACGCGGTCGAACCCAAAACACGGCCGCGGAACCGAACCCAAAACCAAAACACAAAACCCGAAAAATTTCAAGTGCACATCCCTAGTTCAAACTAGTGGGACTTAAGGAACTCAACACCACGTTAAGGTCCCAAGGCGCCACCGGAGGTACAAAAGGAGGCTGAATATGCAGCACTCCCTTCAAAAAAGTCTGTACTTCTGGGAGAGAAGCTAATTCCTTCTGAAAGAAAATGGATAGGGCCGAAATCTGAACCTTAATGGAGCCTAATTTCAGGCCCAAATTCACTCCAGTTTGTAGGAAGTGAAGGAAACGGCCAAGATGGAATTCTTCCGTAGGAGCCTTCCTGGCCTCACACCAAGAAACATACTTCCGCCATATACGGTGATAATGTTTAGCTGTCACGTCCTTCCTAGCCTTTATCAGAGTAGGAATGACGTCATCCGGAATACCCTTTTCCGCTAGGATCCGGCGTTCAACCGCCATGCCGTCAAACGCAGCCGCGGTAAGTCTTGGAACAGACAGGGCCCCTGTTGCAACAGGTCCTGTCTTAGCGGAAGGGGCCACGGTTCTTCTGTGAGCATTTCCTGCAGATCCGGATACCAGGCCCTTCGCGGCCATTCTGGAACAATGAGAATTGTCTGTACTCCTCTTTTTCTTATGATTCTCAACACCTTGGGGATGAGAGGAAAAGGAGGAAACACATAGACCGACTGGAACACCCACGGTGTTACCAGGGCGTCCACTGCCACCGCCTGAGGGTCTCTTGACCTGGCGCAATACCTCTGTTTTTTGTTGAGGCGGAACCGGTAGATCGCGAAGCAAAGTCTCCGCTTGACGAAGGGCATTGTATATGGCCCTCAGCTCCAGGACGTTGATGTGAAGACAAGTCTCCTGGCCTGACCAAAGACCTTGGAAGTTTCTTCCCTGTGTGACTGCTCCCCAACCTCGGAGGCTCGCGTCCGTGGTTACCAGAATCCAATCCTGAATGCCGAACCTGCGACCCTCTAGAAGGTGAGCACTCTGCAGCCACCACAGGAGAGATACCCTGGCCCTGGGGGACAGGGTGATCAACTGATGAATCTGTAGATGTGACCCGGACCACTTGTCCAGTAGGTCCCACTGGAAAGTCCTCGCATGGAACCTGCCGAAGGGAATGGCCTCGTAAGACGCCACCATCTTTCCCAGGACTCGAGTGCAGTGATGCACTGACACCTGTTTTGGCTTCAATAGGTCCCTGACCAGAGTCATGAGTTCCTGGGCCTTTTCTATCGGAAGATAAACCCTTTTCTGGTCTGTATCCAGAATCATGCCTAAGAAGGTCAAACGAGTCGTAGGAACCAACTGTAACTTTGGGATATTGAGAATCCAGCCGTGTTGCTGCAACACCTTCATTGAAATTGACACGCTGTTCGACAACTGCTCTCGTGATCTCGCTTTTATGAGATCGTCCAAGTACGGGATAACTGTGACACCTTGCTTGCGCAGGAGAACCATCATCTCCGCCATTACCTTGGTGAAAATCCTCGGGGCCGTGGAAAGCCCAAACGGCAACGTCTGAAATTGGTAATGACACTTCTGTACCACAAATCTCAGGTACGCCTGATGAGGTGGATAAATGGGAACATGAAGGTATGCATCCTTTATGTCCAGTGATACCATAAAATCCCCCCCTTCTAGGCTGGCGATGATCGCTCTGAGTGATTCCATCTTGAACTTGAACCTTTTCAAGTATAGGTTCTAGGATTTTAAATTTAGAATGGGTCTGACCGAACCGTCCGGTTTCGGGACTACAAACAGGGTTGAGTAATACCCCTTCCCTTGTTGAAGCAGGGGAACTTTGACCACCACCTGTTGAAGACACAATTTGTGAATCGCATTCAAAACTATCTCCCTTTCTGGGGTAGAAGCTGGCAGGGCCGATTTGAAAAACCGGCGAGGAGGCACCTCTTCGAATTCCAGCTTGTACCCCTGGGAAACAATTTCTATTGCCCAGGGATCCACCTGTGATTGAACCCAGATGTGGCTGAAAAGTCGAAGACGTGCCCCCACTGGGGCGGACTCCCTCAGTCCGGGGAGGACTTCTGCTCCTGGGAACTAGCTGTGGTAGGCAGCTTTTTCCCTCTGCCCTTACCTCTGGCAAGAAAGGACGATCCTCGTACTCTCGTTTCTATTTGACCGAAAGGACTGCATCTGATAATGTGGCGCTTTCTTAGGCTGTGAGGGAATATAATGGAAAAGGAAAACTTTCACATATGACAATAGCGCTCACCAAGTGACATGCAAAAGTGTATAAACAACTGATATAAAATGCATTCACCCTTAATAAAGGTATTCCTCATTAGTGAAATGAATGGAAGATAGAGATTCACTCTAAGGGATCCTCATAACAAGCATCAATATTCAGATGGAGCAGATGATATTCCAGAAATCTGAAAGATAAGTGCCTCTTTCCCCAATATGAATGGGCATGAAATAAGAGGCACCATTAAACACAGACCATGGTGTAGTATTTTTGATAAAAACACGCACTGGTTTTAATGCACAAGTAAAACTTACAAGAAGTTAAAAGAACAAAAGCATGTCATAAAAGACTTCATGGGATAACACAGATGGTATATCACCCAACGATTCCTTGCAGCCACAGCAGATGGTATTGGAAGGTGTGCACAGTCTCTCCAAATGTCCACTAGCATGCAAGATAACAGTGGGTAGTTGTGTCCAGATGTCCCAGGGTCAGTCACAAATTAAAAACACGAGAGCCACGCTTAACGCGTATCGGACCAAACGTCCTTCATCAGAAGCGTGGGTTATTGGCTCCAAACTGGTGTTTTTATAACTTACTGATTGATGGTCCCAGCTGTCTTCAATTGTCATCCGTGCGTCGCGTTCCGTACAGCGCACATGCGCGATGACAACCGGAAACCGGAAGTCGTCGGTGCGTGTCACCTGCGTTCCACATACCCGGAAGTCTTCAAATCGGCTTCCCTTTACTGTGATACGTGGATATCCTTGCTGTTTACATGCGTTTCACTGACCAGGAAACGCACAGAGCCATCATCCAATCATTCCCTTGTATAAAAATCTCATATCAGATATAATCATAGAGTCCCGGACTGATATACATCCATATATATGTTAAAAGAAAAATAGCAGCAATTACCAGATAATAAGGACACATATATTAAAATAGGAGACAGTACAGAGCATAAGTGCTGAGATGAACAAAGGGATTATGTCAGAAAGCATTTCAATTCAAATTCACCGTTTAGTCCTCTTGGACTAAGGGTGCCTAAACGGTGTATTGACTTCATCTCCGCTTGAGAGAGTCTTTTATCCAAATCCCTGGTTCTCCATTTCTGTTGTATCGCTTGTACACCCCAAAAATTCCTTAATGCACCTGTATTGGAATTATGTATCCTTTTGAAATGTGATGAGACACTGTGTGATTTAAGACCTTTCCGAATATTATATATATGCTCGGCCCACCTTACCACTCCTTCCTGTTTTACCAACATAGGCGAGGCCGCATGTGCATTCGAGCACATATATAATATTTTTAGTATGACACGTAATAAAATCCCGAATGGGATATTTATAGCCATTAACAGTGTATTCCGTGAATTTCCTTACTGGAACCTTGACGGTCTTGCACATAAGGCAGTCACCACAACGGTGAAAGCCTTTAGTCCTCACACTCTGTCTCAACTCCATATCGAGGCTACTCCTCACAAGTTGATTCTTAAGCGATTGAGCCTTCCTATAAATGAACGTAGGTCTATCTGGCAGCAGATCACCAATCACCATATCTTGTTTTAAAATGTTCCAGTTGTTAATGAAGACCTTTTCTATACCTTTAAAAGAACTACTGTACTGGCTGACAAAGGCCCATTTGAATCTGTCATCAGAGTTAGTGGGTTTTTCCTTTATGGCCAGTAGTTGAGACCTATCCACCCTATCTACCCTTGTTCTGGCTGATTCAAGAATATTAGGTGTATATCCTTTTTGTACTAATCGATCTGTGAGTTCATCCAATTGCTGATTGCATATTCCTGCATCTGAACAGTTTCTCTTGACCCGTGTGAACTGACTGAAAGGTATCCCATCCAGCCAGTGCGCATGATGTTGACTTGTTCTGTCAATGAAACTGTTGGAATCTGTTTTTTTCCTATAGGTTTTTGAATGAACTTCACCATTTTGAATATAAATACTCAAGTCAAGAAAGGACACCTCATTCTGACTTTGCGTAAATGTGAATTTAATGTTCACATCATTCAGATTAAGTCTCTGACGGAATGCTTGCAGTGACTCTTCGTCCCCACGCCACACAAAGAACACATCATCGATATAGCGCCGCCAGGACACCAGGCCCGCCACCAGTACACCCCCACTCCAGATCTGGGTGTCCTCCCAGTATGCCATAAATAAATTGGCATAGCTGGGGGCGAACCTGGTGCCCATGGCGGTGCCAATCCGCTGTAGATAGAATGTTCCGTCAAAGAAAAAATAATTATTTAATAAGATAAATCTATTACTCTCCAAAATAAACATCCTGATAGGTTCACTATATCTACTCTTACTCAGAAAATAGGAGACCGCCGTAAGACCTTTCTCCAGATCTATAATTGTGTATAGAGTACAAACATCAGCTGTATATAGGAAGTCACCTATTTCCCATTTGTAGCTTGTCAGGCTCCTCAAGATATCCCCGGTATCTTTCACAAAGGACCTTGTGGTTACCACCAAGGGCTGTAAAAAGTGGTCGACCATAGCCGAGAGATTGCTAGTCAAACTGTTACACCCAGACACTATTGGTCTGCCCGGGGGGTGGAGGGGGTCCTTATGAACTTTCGGGAGGACATACATGGTAGGTATGGTGGGGGTCCTTAATGTTCAGAAACTCATGTTCACTCTTTGTGATTATCTTATTATCCAAAGCTTGTGTGCTGAGATCCAACAGTGCCTTTGCAATACGCGTCGTTGGATCTACTTTGAGTTTCTGATAGGTACCTCCGTCATTAAGTTGTTTATATACTTCCTCCATGTATGATTCCCTTTTCATAAGGACCACCCCTCCACCCTTATCTGCCGGCTTGATGATCAAATCCTTATCATCTTTCAAGGATCGAATGGCCTCAAATTCCTTTTTAGTCAGGTTAGGTTTGTTCTTTTTGCCGCCTTTCTGTATCTCTTTCTCGATCTCTCTACAAACAACTTTATTGAAAACCTCTAGGCAATTCCCTCTCGATTGGATGGGGTAAAACGTTGAGGGTGCTTTAAATCGAGACACTTCCCCACATCTAGGTTTGCATTCTCCCTATTCTGAAAAAACCTCTTAATTGTGAGTTTTCTAATAAATTTTTGAACGTCTAAGAAGACGTCAAAGGAGTTGGGCTTACTTGTAGGTGCAAAATTTAGGCCTTTTTGCAATACTTTCACTTCATGGGTGGTCAAAGATCTATCAGATAAATTGAAGATTTTTCCTTCCAACACAGTCACAGTGGAAGAATCCATAGTATTAGTTACTACTGTGTCTATTCCCATGTCCATTACCTCTGCACAATTACTTACAGGGATATTTCTATGTTTATGAATCTTTTTAGGTCACTTGCCTGCCCTTGTGCCCCTCCTAGTTTTTTTAATGGCAGTATCCTTACATATTACCTTCTGTTTCGTGGGGTCCTTTGGCCAAACTCTAAAAAAAAAGAGTGATCTTCATCTCTCTCTCTGAGTGCCGTGAATCTATTTGAGGTTTTGACCTCCTCGGGTTAAGCTGAGGTATTCATTTTTCTAAACCTTTGGTGGTATGTTTCCCGCCTATCTTCATCATAATTAGATTCAAATCGGGGTTCCCAATCTCTCCGCTGATTTCTATAGGTTGGGTCAGCATTCTCTCTAGGAGGGTATTTAGGAAAACTCCTGCCTTGATTGGCATATGAGTTATTCTTCCTTCTCCACTGGGGAGGTTTTTCCAACTGGGGTTTAGGATTATAAGGCCCTGTCCCTTTTGGGTTCCCATTAAAACCATTAGTCCTATTCCTCATATTCCTAACCATTCCTTTCTTTACAGGTTTTTCTGGTTCTGAATCCCCTTCTCGAATAAGCCCAGAGTTTGTTTCAAGGGGTGTGGTTACAACGGAATCTCTTTTAAACTTTTTTGTTTTCTCTTTCTCTCAATTCATTGGTACTTTTATTCATTTTCTGCAGTAAGGATTTCTCCAGAGTGCAGAATTCTTCCAAATCCTTATATGGATGTATAAGGGTTTGGAGGACTGTAATTTCATCATTCAATTTGACCAGGGAAATCTTTCTCACTTTTATAATGAGATCTATCAGGGAGGATGAACAAGAATAAAGTATTTTATCCCACTCTTCCCTAAAATCAGAGTCAAGTGAATTAAAAGAGGGAGGTTTTGTTATTTTTAAACCTTTTGGTATAATGTGGGCCTCCTGGTAGTGTTCCAAAGTCACTACTTCCCACCATATTCTGTTCTCTTTCAACATTACCCCCTCCAATTTTTTAAAAGCAGAGCAAAGATTCTCATCATTAATCTCCACATTTTCCCCAGTCTCTAAGAACATCGTTTTTAATAAATCCTTTCTGGTTTCCCTAAACTTAAACATGTTTGCAGCAGACAATGAAAACTGGGATAAACAATCAAATCGAGGTACAGCAGGTGTTTTCAATAGTATGCGCAATAAACTCAGAGTGCAGCTATATCAAGTGTAAAAAGAGGTGTATCCCACACTTCAAGTAATGTAACAATGGAAAAGGAAAACTTTCACATATGACAATAGCGCTCACCAAGTGACATGCAAAAGTGTATAAACAACTGATATAAAATGCATTCACCCTTAATAAAGGTATTCCTCATTGGTGAAATGAATGGAAGATAGAGATTCACTCTAAGGGATCCTCATAACAAGCATCAATATTCAGATGGAGCAGATGATATTCCAGAAATCTGAAAGATAAGTGCCTCTTACCCCAATATGAATGGGCATGAAATAAGAGGCACCATTGAACACAGACCATGGTGTAGTATTTTTGATAAAAACACGCACTGGTTTTAATGCACAAGTAAAACTTACAAGAAGTTAAAAGAACAAAAGCATGTCATAAAAGACTTCATGGGATAACACAGATGGTATATCACCCAACGATTCCTTGCAGCCACAGCAGATGGTATTGGAAGGTGTGCACAGTCTCTCCAAATGTCCACTAGCATGCAAGATAACAGTGGGTAGTTGTGTCCAGATGTCCCAGGGTCAGTCACAAATTAAAAACACGAGAGCCACGCTTAACGCGTATCGGACCAAACGTCCTTCATCAGAAGCGTGGGTTATTGGCTCCAAACTGGTGTTTTTATAACTTACTGATTGATGGTCCCAGCTGTCTCCAATTGTCATCCGTGCGTCGCGTTCCGTACAGCGCACATGCGCGATGACAACCGGAAACCGGAAGTTGTCGGTGCGTGTCACCTGCGTTCCACATACCCGGAAGTCTTCAAATCGGCTTCCCTTTACTGTGATACGTGGATATCCTTGCTGTTTACATGCGTTTCACTGACCAGGAAACGCACAGAGCCATCATCCAATTATTCCCTTGTATAAAAATCTCATATCAGATATATTCATAGAGTCCCGGACTGATATACATCCATATATATGTTAAAAGAAAAATAGCAGCAATTACCAGATAATAAGGACACATATATTAAAATAGGAGACAGTACAGAGCATAAGTGCTGAGATGAACAAAGGGATTATGTCAGAAAGCATTTCAATTCAAATTCACCGTTCAGTCCTCTTGGACTAAGGGTGCCTAAACGGTGTATTGACTTCATCTCCGCTTGAGAGAGTCTTTTATCCAAATCCCTGGTTCTCCATTTCTGTTGTATCGCTTGTACACCCCAAAAATTCCTTAATGCACCTGTACTGGAATTATGTATCCTTTTGAAATGTGATGAGACACTGTGTGATTCAAGACCTTTCCGAATATTATATATATGCTCGGCCCACCTCACCTTACCACTCCTTCCTGTTTTACCAACATAGGCGAGGCCGCATGTGCATTCGAGCACATATATAATATTTTTAGTATGACACGTAATAAAATCCCGAATGGGATATTTATGGCCATTAACAGTGTATTCCGTGAATTTCCTTACTGGAACCTTGACGGTCTTGCACATAAGGCAGTCACCACAACGGTGAAAGCCTTTAGTCCTCACACTATGTCTCAACTCCATATCTATGGATGTATATCAGTCCGGGACTCTATGATTATATCTGATATGAGATTTTTATACAAGGGAATGATTGGATGATGGCTCTGTGCGTTTCCTGGTCAGTGAAACGCATGTAAACAGCAAGGATATCCACGTATCACAGTAAAGGGAAGCCGATTTGAAGACTTCCGGGTATGTGGAACGCAGGTGACACGCACCGACGACTTCCGGTGTCCGGTAGTCATCGCGCATGTGCGCTGTACGGAACGCGACGCACGGATGACAATTGGAGACAGCTGGGACCATCAATCAGTAAGTTATAAAAACACCAGTTTGGAGCCAATAACCCACGCTTCTGATGAAGGACGTTTGGTCCAAAACGCATAAAGCGTGGCTCTCGTGTTTTTAATTTGTGACTGACCCTGGGACATCTGGACACAACTACCCACTGTTATCTTGCATGCTAGTGGACATTTGGAGAGACTGTGCACACCTTCCAATACCATCTGCTGTGGCTGCAAGGAATCGTTGGGTGATATACCATCTGTGTTATCCCATGAAGTCTTTTATGACATGCTTTTGTTCTTTTAACTTCTTGTAAGTTTTACTTGTGCATTAAAACTAGTGCGTGTTTTTATCAAAAATACTACACCATGGTCTGTGTTTAATGGTGCCTCTTATTTCATGCCCATTCATATTGGGGAAAGAGGCACTTATCTTTCAGATTTCTGGAATATCATCTGCTCCATCTGAATATTGATGCTTGTTATGAGGATCCCTTAGAGTGAATCTCTATCTTCCATTCATTTCACCAATGAGGAATACCTTTATTAAGGGTGAATGCATTTTATATCAGTTGTTTATACACTTTTGCATGTCACTTGGTGAGCGCTATTGTCATATGTGAAAGTTTTCCTTTTCCATTGTTACATTTCTTGAAGTGTGGGATACACCTCTTTTTACACTTGATATAGCTGCACTCTGAGTTTATTGCGCATACTATTGAAAACACCTGCTGTACCTCAATTTGATTGTTTATCCCAGTTTTCATTGTCTGCTGCAAACATGTTTAAGTTTAGGGAAACCAGAAAGGATTTATTAAAAACTATGTTCTTAGAGACTGGGGAAAATGTGGAGATTAATGATGAGAATCTTTGCTCTGCTTTTAAAAAATTAGAGGGGGGAATGTTGAAAGAGAACAGAATATGGTGGGAAGTAGTGACTTTGGAACACTACCAGGAGGCCCACATTATACCAAAAGGTTTAAAAATAACAAAACCTCCCTCTTTTAATTCACTTGACTCTGATTTTAGGGAAGAGTGGGATAAAATACTTTATTCTTGTTCATCCTCCCTGATAGATCTCATTATAAAAGAGAGAAAGATTTCCCTGGTCAAATTGAATGATGAAATTACAGTCCTCCAAACCCTTATACATCCATATAAGGATTTGGAAGAATTCTGCACTCTGGAGAAATCCTTACTGCAGAAAATGAATAAAAGTACCAATGAATTGAGAGAGAGAAAACAAAAAAGTTTAAAAGAGATTCCGTTGTAACCACACCCCTTGAAACAAACTCTGGGCTTATTCGAGAAGGGGATTCAGAACCAGAAAAACCTGTAAAGAAAGGAATGGTTAGGAATATGAGGAATAGGACTAATGGTTTTAATGGGAACCCAAAAGGGACAGGGCCTTATAATCCTAAACCCCAGTTGGAAAAACCTCCCCAGTGGAGAAGGAAGAATAACTCATATGCCAATCAAGGCAGGAGTTTTCCTAAATACCCTCCTAGAGAGAATGCTGACCCAACCTATAGAAATCAGCGGAGAGATTGGGAACCCCGATTTGAATCTAATTATGATGAAGATAGGCGGGAAACATACCACCAAAGGTTTAGAAAAATGAATACCTCAGCTAAACCCGAGGAGGTCAAAACCTCAAATAGATTCACGGCACTCAGAGAGAGAGATGAAGATCACTCTTCTTTTTTAGAGTTTGGCCAAAGGACCCCACGAAACAGAAGGTAATATGTAAGGATACTGCCATTAAAAAAACTAGGAGGGGCACAAGGGCAGGCAAGTTGTTTGTAGAGAGATCGAGAAAGAGATACAGAAAGGCGGCAAAAAGAACAAACCTAACCTGACTAAAAAGGAATTTGAGGCCATTCGATCCTTGAAAGATGATAAGGATTTGATCATCAAGCCGGCAGATAAGGGTGGAGGAGTGGTCCTTATGAAAAGGGAATCATACATGGAGGAAGTATATAAACAACTTAATGACGGAGGTACCTATCAGAAACTCAAAGTAGATCCAACGACGCGTATTGCAAAGGCACTGTTGGATCTCAGCACACAAGCTTTGGATAATAAGATAATCACAAAGAGTGAACATGAGTTTCTGAACATTAAGGACCCCACCATACCTACCATGTATGTCCTCCCGAAAGTTCATAAGGACCCCCTCTACCCCCCGGGCAGACCAATAGTGTCTGGGTGTAACAGTTTGACTAGCAATCTCTCGGCTATGGTCGACCACTTTTTACAGCCCTTGGTGGTAACCACAAGGTCCTTTGTGAAAGATACCGGGGATATCTTGAGGAGCCTGACAAGCTACAAATGGGAAATAGGTGACTTCCTATGTACAGCTGATGTTTGTACTCTATACACAATTATAGATCTGGAGAAAGGTCTTACGGCGGTTTCCTATTTTCTGAGTAAGAGTACTCAGTCACTGCAAGCATTCCGTCAGAGACTTAATCTGAATGATGTGAACATTAAATTCACATTTACGCAAAGTCAGAATGAGGTGTCCTTTCTTGACTTGAGTATTTATATTCAAAATGGTGAAGTTCATTCAAAAACCTATAGGAAAAAAACAGATTCCAACAGTTTTATTGACAGAACAAGTCAACATCATGCGCACTGGCTGGATGGGATACCTTTCAGTCAGTTCACACGGGTCAAGAGAAACTGTTCAGATGCAGGAATATGCAATCAGCAATTGGATGAACTCACAGATCGATTAGTACAAAAAGGATATACACCTAATATTCTTGAATCAGCCAGAACAAGGGTAGATAGGGTGGATAGGTCTCAACTACTGGCCATAAAGGAAAAACCCACTAACTCTGATGACAGATTCAAATGGGCCTTTGTCAGCCAGTACAGTAGTTCTTTTAAAGGTATAGAAAAGGTCTTCATTAACAACTGGAACATTTTAAAACAAGATATGGTGATTGGTGATCTGCTGCCAGATAGACCTACGTTCATTTATAGGAAGGCTCAATCGCTTAAGAATCAACTTGTGAGGAGTAGCCTCGATATGGAGTTGTCACGATCCGGGTATCTGGACGCCATTTCTTACCCATCAGATGCCTCCTAAGGCTGGCTCAGCGCTCCAGGACCGGATCCCATCTGTTATCCTGATGTGTACATTCCTGTATCCTCTCCTGTCACTCTGGGACGCTGTCACAGTAAACGCCATATTACACCTGGCATGGCGTCTCTCGCGGCCTCCGCCGCCGTCCCTGAACTTCTGCATGCAGAGTGTCTGAGTGGCGATTACGTCAGCCGCGGCCTCCGCTGTGTCCGCGTGGTTGGATGTGCATCTGTCAGCCTGGCGCCTCCCGTCTCCGGTGGCCGGCGCCGCCATTACTGTTTTCATTACCACATGGATTACAAACCAAACTTCCCTCCAAGTGTCTGCATGGGCGCAGCCATCTTGGATTCTGTCAGCTGATCATTTCCACCAATCTGTTCTCAGTATTGATAATCTGCATAATTGCCTAGCCAATCCCTTCCTTGCTGCAGGTATAAATACACTGTGCCTGAGCAGGGAAGGCGTCAGTGCTTTGGTTGTCAAACCTAGTTCCTGTTTGTCTCTCTCCTGTGATTGTCTTCCAGGTTCCAGCTCCTGTCTCAAGACTTCCACCATAGAGACCCGCACCAGCATTCCACCTGCGGTGTAGCCTGACTCTCCAATTCATTGTGGATTCATCTGTTTCCAGCTACATCATTACCTGCTTCCAGCTCAGCTTCCAGCAGAGTACAGCTTCTCTTAAAGGGCCGGTGTCCTTTCTACACTTTACCACTCTCCACCGGTATTATTATTTCTCCGCTCTCAAGTTCTACATTTCAGTTCATATTTCATCGCTCCCAAGTTCATTTATTATTTAACTGGTTCCAGCCAGTATCCACTCCGTGCTAACAACAGTCTGGTTCCAGCCAGTATCCACAGCAGCCGTTTTATCTTCAGCAACCCAGCTTTTCCTGGAACACCAGCTGGCACAATCCTGGGTTATCTCCATTGCTACAGTCGGGCCTGGTAAGGACTTTCCATCTAGAAGATTATAAGAACTATCTCACACTACCAGTGCCCTGTGGCTCCTGTCATCCTGTAGTACCCAGGAACTGTATTTATTCTTTGCTGACTTTTACGTTTTCTTTTACTGCTGCTGTGTTGCGGAGTTGTCATAATAAACATCATTGACTTTTATCCAAGTTGTCGTGGTCACGCCTTCGGGCAGTTATTATTCATGTTACTTACATGTCCAGGGGTCTGATACAACCTCCCAGGTTCCGGTACATCTCAGCCCCTACAACTGAGGCTGCCTCCCGTCAGCTCAGGCCCTCAGTTGTGACAGTAAGCACTGACCTAATGAATCCAGCCGGAGACCAGGATCAAGCGGCCAGGCCGATGCAAGAACTGGCAGCCCGACTAGAACATCAGGAGGCTGCACAGGGCCACATCATCCGCTGTCTCCAGGATCTCTCTACTCGGCTGGATGGGATTCAGACAACTCTCCGTGGATCAGGCGCGTCTGGTGAGTCAACCACAGTGACTCCAGCTATAACCCCACCCACCTTACCCATTTCTGCTCCACGTCTTCATCTTCCAACGCCAGCAAAATTTGACGGATCTCCAAGATTCTGCAGGGGATTTCTCAACCAGTGTGAGATTCAGTTTGAGCTACAACCTGGCAATTTTCCCAGTGACCGTACAAAAATTGCCTACATTATTTCTCTTCTCAGTGGCTCAGCCCTTGATTGGGCATCACCGTTATGGGAGAGGTCCGACACCCTGCTATCTTCCTACACTGCCTTCGTGTCAACATTCAGGCGCATCTTCGACGAGCCAGGCCGGGTAACCTCAGCTTCATCCGAGATTCTCCGTTTACGCCAGGGGTCACGTACTGTAGGACAATATCTGATACAGTTCCAGATCCTGGCATCCGAACTGGCATGGAACGACGAGGCCCTGTATGCTGCATTCTGGCATGGCTTATCTGAGCGTATTAAAGATGAGTTAGCTACCAGAGACTTACCTTCTAAGTTAGATGAGCTAATCTCACTCTGCACAAAAGTTGATTTACGTTTCAGAGAGAGAGCAACTGAGCGTGGAAGATCATCTGCTCCAAAATCTTCTGCTCCTCCTCCTCGTCAACTGTCACCATCTAAAGATGAGCCCATGCAACTTGGCCGTTCCCGTTTAACTCCTGCTGAGCGCCGAAGACGTCTCTCCGAGTCTCTCTGTCTCTATTGTGCAGCTCCGTCTCACACCATTAATGCCTGTCCCAAACGTCCGGGAAACTCCAAATCCTAGCTCGCCAAGGAGAGGGCCGGCTAGGAGTAATGATCTCCTCTCCATCTCCTCAAGATTGTAATCTCCCAGTCTCGCTTCAAGTTGCTCAACGTTATCGGAACGTCATTGCCCTCCTTGATTCCGGAGCAGCTGGGAACTTTATTACCGAAGCCTATGTTAAACGGTGGTCCCTACCCACCGAGAGACTTCCTTCGTCCATTTCTTTAACTGCCGTGGATGGCAGCAAAATTTTTGATGCAGTTATTTCTTTAAGGACTCTACCAGTTCGTCTGAGAGTGGGAGTTCTTCATTCCGAACTTATTTCTTTTTTAGTGATTCCAAGAGCCACACATCCTGTGGTCCTGGGCCTTCCATGGCTCCGTCTTCACAATCCTACAATTGATTGGACGACTACGCAAATCCTGGCATGGGGTTCCTCCTGTGCTGAGACATGTTTGTTTAAAGTATTGCCTGTCTGTTCTTCCTCCCCCAGGTCGTCTGATGTTCCACCTCCTCCATATCAAGATTTCACGGATGTGTTCAGTAAAGCTTCTGCTGATATCCTTCCTCCTCATAGAGAATGGGACTGCCCGATTGATCTCGTTCCAGGGAAGGTTCCACCTCGAGGCCGAACTTATCCGTTGTCTCTGCCTGAGACGCATTCTATGGAGGAATATATTAAAGAGAACCTAGCAAAGGGGTTCATTCGACCTTCTTCTTCTCCAGCCGGCGCAGGCTTCTTTTTTGTAAAAAAGAAAGATGGTGGTCTGCGGCCGTGCATCGACTACAGAGGTTTGAACGACATTACCATCAAGAACCGTTATCCTTTACCCCTGATTACTGAGCTCTTTGACAGAGTTAGCGGAGCTACCATCTTTACAAAGCTGGACTTGAGAGGTGCATACAATCTCATCCGGATCCGTGAGGGTGACGAGTGGAAGACCGCCTTTAACACCCGTGACGGACATTATGAGTACCTCGTCATGCCCTTCGGATTGAGCAATGCTCCAGCTGTCTTCCAGCATTTTGTCAATGAGATCTTCAGAGACATTCTATACCGTCATGTCGTGGTCTATCTAGACGATATCCTCATTTTTGCCAACGATTTAGAGGAACATCGTTTTTGGGTTAAAGAGGTTCTGTCCCGTCTCCGTGTCAATCATCTCTATTGCAAATTAGAAAAATGCGTCTTTGAAGTCAAGTCCATTCCGTTTCTAGGGTACATTGTGTCCGGTTCCGGACTAGAGATGGATCCTGAGAAACTACAAGCAATCCAAAATTGGCCGGTACCCTTAACCCTCAAAGGGGTCCAGAGGTTCTTAGGGTTCGCCAACTATTACCGAAAGTTTATACGAGACTTTTCCACCATTGTGGCGCCTATTACTGCTTTCACTAAGAAGGGTGCTAACCCGTCCAAGTGGTCTGAAGAAGCCATGCAAGCATTTCATCTTTTAAAACAAAGGTTAATCTCTGCGCCTGTTCTGAAACAGCCTGACATCGACTCTCCTTTCATCTTAGAGGTGGATGCCTCCTCCGTTGGAGTAGGAGCGGTGTTATCTCAGAGGGCTAAAGATGGCCATTTACACCCTTGCAGTTTCTTCTCCCGGAAGTTCTCCCCAGCTGAGCGCAACTATGCCATTGGCGACCAGGAGTTGCTAGCCATCAAGCTCGCTCTAGAAGAGTGGAGGTATCTGTTGGAGGGAGCTTCTCATTCAATCACCATACTTACAGACCACAAGAACCTTTTATATCTGAAAGGCGCACAATGTCTCAACCCTCGTCAGGCCAGATGGGCACTTTTCTTTTCCAGGTTCGACTTTAAACTCCAGTTCTGTCCGGGCTCTCAGAATCGCAAGGCCGATGCCCTTTCCCGCTCATGGGAGCAAGAAAATGAGTCAGAGTCTTCAGACAAGCATCCTATTATAAATCCGTTGGCATTCTCCACGGTAGGGATGGACTCTACGCCCCCATCAGGGAAAAGTTTTGTGAAACCGATGCTAAGGAAGAAGCTCATGCATTGGGCCCATGCTTCCCGTTTTGCCTGACATACAGGTATCCAAAAAACCCTGGAGTTTATCTCTAGGTCCTATTGGTGGCCAACTCTGAAAAATGACGTCTTGGAGTTTATTGCATCTTGCCCAAAGTGTGCTCAACATAAGGTATCCCGCCAGTCGCCTGCGGGGCAACTGGTTCCACTATCTGTTCCCCGTCGACCTTGGACCCATTTGTCGATGGATTTTATTACAGATTTACCCATGTGCAACAAGTTCAATACCATCTGGGTGGTAGTTGACCGGTTCACCAAGATGGCACACTTCATTCCTCTCACCGGTCTTCCGTCAGCTTCCAAGTTGGCTCAAGTATTCATACAAGAGATCTTCCGACTCCACGGTCTTCCTGAAGAAATTATCTCAGATCGAGGAGTTCAATTCACAGCCAAATTCTGGCGAAGTTTATGTCAAGTCCTCCAAGTCAAGCTAAAGTTTTCCACGGCTTACCATCCTCAGACCAATGGTCAAACCGAGAGGGTGAATCAGGACTTGGAGGCCTTCCTCCGCATCTATGTGTCCTCCTCTCAAGATGACTGGGTTCAATTACTTCCCTGGGCCGAGTTCTGTCATAACAACCAGTATCATTCTTCATCTGCTTCAACACCATTCTTCACTAACTTTGGATTCCACCCTAAAGTCCCTGAGTTCCAACCGCTTCCAGCAACTTCTGTTCCCGCAGTGGATATCACCTTGCATCAGTTTGCCAATATCTGGAAGAGCGTACGATCAGCTCTGCTCAAGGCATCGTTCAGGTACAAGAAGTTTGCGGATAAGAAGCGTCGAGCAGTTCCTGCTCTCAAGGTGGGTGATCGGGTATGGTTATCCACGAAGAATTTGAGGTTAAGAGTTCCCAGTATGAAGTTTGCACCTCGCTATATCGGTCCTTTCAAGATTGAACAAGTCATCAATCCTGTTGCTTACAGACTCCAGTTGCCTCCCTTCTTAAAAATACCCAGGACATTCCATGTTTCCCTGTTGAAACCGCTGATCTTGAATCGGTTTCATTCCTCACTTCCTCCAACTCCGAAAGTCCAAACTCAACGAGGCGTTGAGTATGAAGTGGCCAAGATCCTGGACTCACGTCACCGTTACGGTCAACTACAATATCTTATTGACTGGAAGGGTTATGGTCCTGAGGAACGTTCATGGACCAATGCTTCTGATGTCCATGCTCCTGCCTTGGTCCGGAGATTCCATTCCAAGTTTCCTCAAAAGCCAAAGAAGTGTCCTGGGGCCACTCCTAAAGGGGGGGGTGCTGTCACGATCCGGGTATCTGGACGCCATTTCTTACCCATCAGATGCCTCCTAAGGCTGGCTCAGCGCTCCAGGACCGGATCCCATCTGTTATCCTGATGTGTACATTCCTGTATCCTCTCCTGTCACTCTGGGACGCTGTCACAGTAAACGCCATATTACACCTGGCATGGCGTCTCTCGCGGCCTCCGCCGCCGTCCCTGAACTTCTGCATGCAGAGTGTCTGAGTGGCGATTACGTCAGCCGCGGCCTCCGCTGTGTCCGCGTGGTTGGATGTGCATCTGTCAGCCTGGCGCCTCCTGTCTCCGGTGGCCGGCGCCGCCATTACTGTTTTCATTACCACATGGATTACAAACCAAACTTCCCTCCAAGTGTCTGCATGGGCGCAGCCATCTTGGATTCTGTCAGCTGATCATTTCCACCAATCTGTTCTCAGTATTGATAATCTGCATAATTGCCTAGCCAATCCCTTCCTTGCTGCAGGTATAAATACACTGTGCCTGAGCAGGGAAGGCGTCAGTGCTTTGGTTGTCAAACCTAGTTCCTGTTTGTCTCTCTCCTGTGATTGTCTTCCAGGTTCCAGCTCCTGTCTCAAGACTTCCACCATAGAGACCCGCACCAGCATTCCACCTGCGGTGTAGCCTGACTCTCCAATCCATTGTGGATTCATCTGTTTCCAGCTACATCATTACCTGCTTCCAGCTCAGCTTCCAGCAGAGTACAGCTTCTCTTAAAGGGCCGGTGTCCTTTCTACACTTTACCACTCTCCACCGGTATTATTATTTCTCCGCTCTCAAGTTCTACATTTCAGTTCATATTTCATCGCTCCCAAGTTCATTTATTATTTAACTGGTTCCAGCCAGTATCCACTCCGTGCTAACAACAGTCTGGTTCCAGCCAGTATCCACAGCAGCCGTTTTATCTTCAGCAACCCAGCTTTTCCTGGAACACCAGCTGGCACAATCCTGGGTTATCTCCATTGCTACAGTCGGGCCTGGTAAGGACTTTCCATCTAGAAGATTATAAGAACTATCTCACACTACCAGTGCCCTGTGGCTCCTGTCATCCTGTAGTACCCAGGAACTGTATTTATTCTTTGCTGACTTTTACGTTTTCTTTTACTGCTGCTGTGTTGCGGAGTTGTCATAATAAACATCATTGACTTTTATCCAAGTTGTCGTGGTCACGCCTTCGGGCAGTTATTATTCATGTTACTTACATGTCCAGGGGTCTGATACAACCTCCCAGGTTCCGGTACATCTCAGCCCCTACAACTGAGGCTGCCTCCCGTCAGCTCAGGCCCTCAGTTGTGACAGGAGTTGAGACAGAGTGTGAGGACTAAAGGCTTTCACCGTTGTGGTGACTGCCTTATGTGCAAGACCGTCAAGGTTCCAGTAAGGAAATTCACGGAATACACTGTTAATGGCCATAAATATCCCATTCTGGATTTTATTACGTGTCATACTAAAAATATTATATATGTGCTCGAATGCACATGCGGCCTCGCCTACGTTGGTAAAACAGGAAGGAGTGGTAAGGTGGGCCGAGCATATATATAATATTCGGAAAGGTCTTAAATCACACAGTGTCTCATCACATTTCAAAAGGATACATAATTCCAATACAGGTGCATTAAGGAATTTTTGGGGTGTACAAGCGATACAACAGAAATGGAGAACCAGGGATTTGGATAAAAGACTCTCTCAAGCGGAGATGAAGTCAATACACCGTTTAGGCACCCTTAGTCCAAGAGGACTGAACGGTGAATTTGAATTGAAATGCTTTCTGACATAATCCCTTTGTTCATCTCAGCACTTATGCTCTGTACTGTCTCCTATTTTAATATATGTGTCCTTATTATCTGGTAATTGCTGCTATTTTTCTTTTTCTTTTAACATATATATGGATGTATATCAGTCCGGGACTCTATGATTATATCTGATATGAGATTTTTATACAAGGGAATGATTGGATGATGGCTCTGTGCGTTTCCTGGTCAGTGAAACGCATGTAAACAGCAAGGATATCCACGTATCACAGTAAAGGGAAGCCGATTTGAAGACTTCCGGGTATGTGGAACGCAGGTGACACGCACCGACGACTTCCGGTTTCCGGTTGTCATCGCGCATGTGCGCTGTACGGAACGCGACGCACGGATGACAATTGGAGACAGCTGGGACCATCAATCAGTAAGTTATAAAAACACCAGTTTGGAGCCAATAACCCACGCTTCTGATGAAGGACGTTTGGTCCGATACGCGTTAAGCGTGGCTCTTGTGTTTTTAATTTGTGACTGACCCTGGGACATCTGGACACAACTACCCACTGTTATCTTGCATGCTAGTGGACATTTGGAGAGACTGTGCACACCTTCCAATACCATCTGCTGTGGCTGCAAGGAATCGTTGGGTGATATACCATCTGTGTTATCCCATGAAGTCTTTTATGACATGCTTTTGTTCTTTTAACTTCTTGTACGTTTTACTTGTGCATTAAAACCAGTGCGTGTTTTTATCAAAAATACTACACCATGGTCTGTGTTTAATGGTGCCTCTTATTTCATGCCCATTCATATTGGGGAAAGAGGCACTTATCTTTCAGATTTCTGGAATATCATCTGCTCCATCTGAATATTGATGCTTGTTATGAGGATCCCTTAGAGTGAATCTCTATCTTCCATTCATTTCACCAATGAGGAATACCTTTATTAAGGGTGAATGCATTTTATATCAGTTGTTTATACACTTTTGCATGTCACTTGGTGAGCGCTATTGTCATATGTGAAAGTTTTCCTTTTCCATTGTTACATTACTTGAAGTGTGGGATACACCTCTTTTTACACTTGATATAGCTGCACTCTGAGTTTATTGCGCATACTATTGAAAACACCTGCTGTACCTCGCTGTGAGGGAATATAAGGCAAAACATTTGATTTTGAAAAAATGGGGTAACCCCTACTCTGCGCCTCCTAATAAAATTAATACCATATATTTCTACTTAACTTATGGATGGGTGGAGCTCTCTCAATCTGCTAACTTCTTCTTAATTAATGAGAGATGTGGTGTCCAGATAGATAAACATGTAAAAATAGAAAAGAGCAATCTAGTGTAGCATAATTTACAAGCGATATCAGTCATATAACTTTATCAACCTGTGATTCACTCATAACAGATAAGCATGCATTTCTTAAAAACAGGTTTTTTAATAATAAAAATTTGTCATAAAATATCCAGGCAAGGAAATGATGAATAATGTTACATCCATACGAACATTTATGAGGGTGGCTTCCTACCAGATTTACAGAGTATAAGGTGCACATAAATGAAACCAATAGATGTTACAAAAAGTCCCAGGGGATTTTTTGGAACATCTATTGGTTTCATTTATGTGCACCTTATACTCCGTAAATCTGGTAGGAAGCCACCCTCGTAAATGTTCGTATGGATGTAACATCTGTAGATTATTCATCATTAACTTGCCTGGACATTGTTTCTATATTTGTATTGTTTTTGGGTTAGGATAAACACCCACGGGGTTACTCTGTTTCTTGCTGCCTCACATATAGCGCAAATTGGTGTGGGTGCATTTCTGTCTTTGGTTAAAAAATTTGATTTACCTGCCGTAGCTGTGGAAACCAGGTCCGAGAGACCTTCCCCAAACAATTCCTCACCCCTGTAAGGTAAAACCTCCATATGCCTCTTTGAGTCGGCATCACCTGTCCATTGCTGGGTCCATAGGACTCATCTAGCAGAAATCGCCATAGCGTTGACTCTAGAACCCAGTAGGCCAATGTCTCTTTGAGCATCTCTCATATATAAGACAGCATCTTTAATATGACCCAGGGTCAATAACATGGTGTCCTTATCCAGGGTATCAATTTCCGCCGATAAGGTATCTGTCCAAGCTATTACAGCGCTACAAACCCAAGCTGACGCTATCGCCGGTCTGAGTAAGGTAGCAGAATGTGTGTAAATGGACTTCAAGGTAGTCTCTTGCTTGCGATCAGCAGGATCCCTGAGGGTAGCCATATCTTGGGATGGCAGCGCTACCTTTTTGGACAAGCATGTCAACGCTTTGTCCACCCTTGGGGCAGATTCCCACCGTATCCTGTCCTTATTCGGGAAAGGATGCGCCATAAGAATCCTTTTGGGAATCTGCAGTTTTTTGTCTGGAGATTCCCAAGCCTTTTCAAATAACTCGTTCAGCTCATGAGACGGGGGAAAGGTTACCGCAGGATTCTTTTCCTTATACATGTGAACCCTCGTGTCAGGGACAGGGGGTCCTCTGTTATATGCAAAACATCTTTTATTGCAATAATCATATATTGAATACTTTTAGCCAATTTTGGCTGTAACTTTGCATCATCGTAATCGACACTGGAGTCAGAATCCGTGTCGGTATCCGTGTCTACTATTTGGGATAGTGGGTGCTTTTGAGACCCCGAAGGTCCCTGTGACATAGGGGTAGGCAGGGCTTGACACCCTGTACATCCCTTGGACTCAGCTTTGTCCAACCTTTTGTGCAATAAATTCACATTAGCACTTAAAACATTCCACATATCCAACCAGTCAGGTGTCGGTGTTGCCGACGGAGACACCACAGTCATTTGCTCCACCTCCTCCCTAGGAGAGCCTTCTACCTCAGACATGCCGACACACGCGTACCGACACACCACACACTCAGGGAATCCTCTTATCTGAAGACAGTTCCCCCTTAAGGCCCTTTGGAGAGACAGAGAGAGAGTATGCCAGCACACACCCCACGCTAATGACCCAGGGAAAGAACACAATATGTTTACCCAGATAGCGCTGTTATCATCTATTTTGCGCCAAATTATGTGTCCCCCCCTTCTTAAAAACCCTCTTTCACCATGGTAAGCAGGGGAGAGTCCGGGGAGCTTCCTCTCAGCGGTGTGCTGTGGAGAAAATGGCGCCGGTGAGTGCTGAGGAACAAGCTCCGCCCCCTCAGCGGCGGGCTTCGGTTTCACTGAAAAAAAAAAAAAAAAACTGGCGGGGGTCTCATATATACAGTGCCTAGCCTGTATATCACTATTTAAGCCAGATTTGGAGGTCCTTATTGCTGCCCAGGGTGCCCCCCTGCACCCTGCACCCTTACAGTGACTGCCGTGTGTGTGCTGTGTGGGATCAATGGCGCACAGCGTTATCGCTGTGCGTTACCGCTGTGCGTTACCTCTATGAAGATCTGAAGTCTTCTGCCGCCTCTGAAGTCTTCTTTCTTCACATACTCACCCGGCTTCTATCTCCCGGCTCTGTGAGGAGGACGGCGGCGCGGCTCTGGGACGAACGGCGAGGGTGAGACCTGCGTCCCGTTCCCTCTGGAGCTAATGGTGTCCAGTAGCCTAAGAAACAGAGCCTAACATTAAAGTAGGTCTGTTTCTCTCCCCTCAGTCCCTCGATGCAGGGAGTCTGTTGCCAGCAGGCTCCCTGAAAATAAAATACCTAACAAAATACTTTATTTTCAGGAAACTCAGGAGAGCTCCCTGTAATGCACCCAGTCTCCTCTGGGCATAGTAATAAACTGAGGTCTGGAGGAGGGGCATAGAGGGAGGAGCCAGTGCACACCCATACCTAAAGTTCTTTTTTAGTGCCCATGTCTCCTGCGGAGCCCGTCTATCCCCATGGTCCTTACGGAGTCCCCAGCATCCTCTAGGACGTAAGAGAAAAAAGCAGGTGTCAGGACAACCTGAATAATGTTGTAGGAAACTTTTGCACCACCCCACGTAAGATTTCCAAATATGATATTACTGCACTGAAGTCACAAACTTTCGAGCCCGAAGCTTAGTCAGAATGACAGACCTGGGAATACCCCTCTATATCAGCAATGCGGTTTCAACGGCCATGCCATCAAACGCAGACGCTGTAAGTCTGGATAAGCAAACAGACCCTGTTGAAGAATGTCCTCCCTGAGAGGCAGTGGCCAAGGGTCGTCTATTAGAAGAAGCTGCAGGTCTGAGTACTATTTTCTGCGAGGCCAGTCCAAAGCTATGTGGATGACTGTGGCGTGTTCGTGCTTTATGTGCTTGAGGACTCGAGGTAGAAGAAGAAACGATGGGAATAGGTAGATGATCTGAAACATCCAAGGAGTCGTTAGGTGTCCACTGCACTGGCTTCTGAGTCTTGAGTTCTCGGATTCTGAGTCTTGAGTTCTGGAGCAGTACCGAGGGAGCTGATGGTTTTTCCTGGATGCCATGAGGTCTGTTTGAGTCTCGTCCCAACAACGGCCCAGCTGCGCAAAGACCTGTGAATGTAATGCCCATTGTCCTGGATGAAGATCCTGATGGCTTAGGTAATCTCTTCCCAATTGTCTACTCCAGGAAAGAATATTGCTGAAATCAGTGGCATACTTTTAGACCAGAGAAGAATATGACTTACTTCCCGCATGGCTCCTCTGCTTCGAGTTCCAACCTGTCCGTTTATGTATGCCACCGCCGTGGCATTGTCTGACTGGACTGGAATTGCCTGACCTCTGAGGAGAAAGACAGACGAAGGGCACTGTATACCACCCGCAGCTCCAGAATGTTGATTGGCAAGGATGACTTGTAAGGAGACAACCACCCCTGGAAGTGACTGTCCATTGTCACCGCACCCCAACCTGCTAGTCAGGGCCTTGCTGGCCGGTGGCAGTGGACTAGTGGGGACCAAAAATAGAAGCCGCAAGCAGCTGCATTTGGAAAACCCGAGAGACCGGTGTCTCTGCAGCCAGGGACACAGGCATCAGCCTTAGGGGGCAGCAACTGGTACCCCCAGTCCGCAACGTTACAGGCAAACAGGGGCAGCATTGTCTGTCTGTCCTCAAAGCTTGTTTTGCAGCTAAAATGTCTTAAATTAAAAAACTGCTAGAGAAAGCTTGGAGAGTGACCGGATCCCTCAGGCACATTTCTAAAACTGGTCTGGAGGGGGTGCATAGAGGGGGAGAAGCCAGTCAGTCATGGCTCTACTAATCTATACCCCACTATCATAAGGCTCCAGTGTCCTCTAGTAGTTTAAAAAGAAATATTACATAGATTGGTATCCTGACGAAAGAGCTGAATAAAATAGTTGTAGGATGGAGATGATGAGTGTATGGATAAGGATTTTGGTAGATCAAGAGTCAAGGATGACACCCAGGCAGTTGTCATGAGAAGGAGCCAGGAGGGAGATATTATCAACAGAAAGAGGAAAGGCTGGAGAGAATGGGGCATTGGAAGGGGGGAATACAATGTGCTTAGTTTTGGTAATGTTTAACTTGAGAAAATGCTGGTATATCAAGAATTAGATGGCAAAGATTCAAGAAGTGAGGACAAGGGGAGAGAGGTCAGGGAAGGAAAAGTAGATATGAGCAACAGCCTAAAGGTGGTATTGGAGTACCAAGGAGCTAATGAGTTTTATAATATAATATGTGGTATAATTTATTATATCATGCTACTCGAACTCATCCAGAAAGATAAGTTCCAAAAATGTCCATCCATTTATTAGAAAGCACAATGGACTATGCTGTGCTATATAAGAAACTGTAAATAAATAAATAAATAAATAAAATAAACAAATAATAATGGAATGCTAATATAAAAACCCCAAAAATGATGTCGAAGTCGAAAATATTATACCCACACGCATCACATGCAAACACCACACAGAGTGGCCTCCGTGCGTGTGATTGTTCTGCCGTGCGTGCGCATGCCCGCAGGTTGCGTATATTGGCCCACGAAGTCCTGCGTATTAACGCGTGGTATGAGTAAATACGGTAGCATACGCATTTGCATGGAAACGCCACAAGGACATATCTGATATTTAAGCCACATAGTGCATCATTTACACATAGCCTACACGCACCACACCAGCAAGTTACATTTAGTTTGGAAGTATAACAACAGAGGGATTCAGCTTTACAGGATATGAGGGGACAGAATTAGGTTAGGATGTGGTGTTTGGTATCCAGCTGTACAGTATTTCAAGGGCAATATTCCGATGGCAGTTTGCAGAAAGTAGCACGCTCCTGCGCATATCTATGCGCAGGAATATATTACTAATATCACACTGTATTTACTGTACTCTTGATATTCGGCGGGAACCCAGTGGAGGACACCTACAAGTGCACCTGAACCAAGCATCGCCCACCTATTCAAACCGACCTATGACCCCTCATGTACTGTAAATGACCAGCCCGTTGACCTATGAAAGAAGAGATTACAGTTTCCTTTGTTTCATGCTTTGGACTATTGTATAAAAACCAAGCCTCCTGGCCGGCCTCAGTCTATTCTCTGAAGGTCATCTTTCCAGATTGACTGAGGACTGGATCCGGGTGGTGCAAGCGAACAAACATATGTATCCATTGGTTGTAGCTTTTCTCTTGTATTGTTGTATTTCTCTGTGAACCCCTTTTAAGTAAATATTTGTTGCTGCGTTGGACCACAACATAACATATACAATTGGTGTCGCATTCCTTTCCTGTTAGGGGTTAAAGTGTATTCGGCCGCACGTGTAGCTACTTTGTGCTTACAGCGTAACGGCGTGCTTACGCAATGTGTACGCATTTCATAAAAGTTTAACACACACACGCTTAGAGGTCGCAGCGGCCTGAACATTTCTGTATTACGGTAGTGCTTTTTCTTCCTGTAAGTTAAACGAACTTAACAACGATTAAACAAAAAAAATACTTAAACACTTTTTGATTTTGCTTTAGAACATGTCAGATGTGAAGAAAAAAACCTATGGGGTCAGATGGAATTAAGTCCAATTTAGCCGGAGGTGTGGGTTCCAGGGGAACTCGGACGTGGTTTTAAAATGGCCATCATTTATAAGGCATGGTTTTGCCTTGTACATGATTTCCGCTTTAAAAAAAAGTTCAGGTTCGGCCGGGAACCTGCACCTCCGGCCAACTTGGATTTCATTCCATCTGGCCCCTTTTGACTCAGCCGACCTAATGACTGTCTATCTAATTATTGTAGTCCTTCTATACCACACCCAGTGTTTTTATAAAGACAAATAATACAAAGCCTGGGATGCATAAAATATACTGTTGTGGTTAATTTAAATTGTTATTTTCCTCTTAACTAAGAGACTATTTCATAAAATTACACACAAACCCAGGCACCGTTTAATTCAAGCCTGCACCATGTCAGAACCACTTCAGTATCAAGCAAGGATACTATTGAAGGTGATAAGGGCTTTTAAGTAATGTCTGTACTCGTTGATATTGTAAATACATACATAAACAGAAAGCGTGCCTCCTGAGCTACAGATAAGACATATTTGTTACTGTTTTTAGAATCCTGAGAATGCTAATATCTTGTCTTTACAACCAGATTAAGTCATATTATTCTAATGCTTTAGTTTGTCACAACACTTAAATAAATAGTATACCCCTTTATATTGTATGAGGTACAAAAACTGTAATATTTTGTTTATTGGACTTATAAGACCAATTTAAATGACAGTTAAAAAAATAAGATTTTACTTACCGATAAATCTATTTCTCGTAGTCCGTAGTGGATGCTGGGGACTCCGTCAGGACCATGGGGATTAGCGGCTCCGCAGGAGACAGGGCACAAAAATAAAGCTTTAGGATCAGGTGGTGTGCACTGGCTCCTCCCCCTATGACCCTCCTCCAAGCCTCAGTTAGGATACTGTGCCCGGACGAGCGTACACAATAAGGAAGGATTTTGAATCCCGGGTAAGACTCATACCAGCCATACCAAGCACACCGTACAACTTGTGATCTGAACCCAGTTAACAGTATGACAACGTAGGAGCCTCTGAACAGACGTCTCACAACAATAACAACCCGATTTTTTTGTAACAATAACTATGTACAAGTATTGCAGACAATCCGCACTTGGGATGGGCGCCCAGCATCCACTACGGACTACGAGAAATAGATTTATCGGTAAGTAAAATCTTATTTTCTCTAACGTCCTAGTGGATGCTGGGGACTCCGTCAGGACCATGGGGATTATACCAAAGCTCCCAAACGGGCGGGAGAGTGCGGATGACTCTGCAGCACCGAATGAGAGAACTCCAGGTCCTCTTTAGCCAGGGTATCAAATTTGTAGAATTTTACAAACGTGTTCTCCCCCCGACCACGTAGTTGCTCGGCAGAGTTGTAATGCCGAGACCCCTCGGGCAGCCGCCCAGGATGAGCCCACCTTCCTTGTGGAATGGGCATTTACATATTTTGGCTGTGGCAGGCCTGCCACATAATGTGCAAGCTGAATTGTACTACACATCCAACTAGCAATCGTCTGCTTAGAAGCAAGAGCACCCAGTTTGTTGGGTGCATACAGGATAACAGCAAGTCAGTTTTCCTAACTCCAGCCGTCCTGGAAACCGATATTTTCAGGGCCCTGACAACATCTAGCAACTTGGAGTCCTCCAAGTCCCTAGTAGCCGCAGGTACCACAATAAGCTGGTTCAGGTGAAACGCTGACACCACCTTAGGGAGAAACTGGGGACGAGTCCGCAGCTCTGCCCTGTCCGAATGGACAATCAGATATGGGCTTTTGTGAGACAAAGCCGCCAATTCTGACACTCGCCTGGCCGAGGCCAGGGCCAACATCATGGTCACTTTCCATGTGAGATATTTCAAATCCACAGATTTGAGCGGTTTAAACCAATGTGATTTGAGGAATCCCAGCACTACGTTGAGATCCCACAGTGCCACTGGAGGCACAAAAGGGGGTTGTATATGCAGTACTCCCTTGACAAACTTCTGGACTTCAGGAACTAAAGCCAATTCTTTCTGGAAGAAAATCGACAGGGCCGAAATTTGAATCTTAATGGACCCCAATCTGAGGCCCATAGACACTCCTGTTTGCAGGAAATGCAGGAATCGACCGAGTTGAAATTTCTTCGTGGAGCCTTCCTGGCCTCACACCACGCAACATATTTTCGCCACATGTGGTGATAATGTTGTGCGGTCACGTCCTTCCTGGCTTTGACCATGGTAGGAAAGACCTCTTCCGGAATGCCTTTTTCCCTTAGGATCCGGCGTTCAACCGCCATGCCGTCAAACGCAGCCGCGGTAAGTCTTGGAACAGACATGGTACGTGCTGAAGCAAGTCCCTTCTTAGCGGCAGAGGTCATGAGTCCTCTGTGAGTATCTCTTGAAGTTCCGGGTACCAAGTCCTTCTTGGCCAATCCGGAGCCACGAGTACAGTTCTTACTCCTCTACGTCTTATAATTCTCAATACCTTGGGTATGAGAAGCAGAGGAGGAACACATACACCGACTGGTACGCCCACGGTGTTACCAGAACGTCCACAGCTATTGCCTGAAAGTCTCTTGACCTGGCGCAATACCTGTCCAGTTTTTTGTTCAGGCTGGACGCCATCATGTACACCTTTGGTCTTTCCCAACGGTTCACAATCGTGTGGAAAACTTCCCGATGAAGTCCCCACTCTCCCGGGTGGAGGTCGTGCCTGCTGAGGAAGTCTGCTTCCCAGTTGTCCACTCCCGGAATGAACACTGCTGACAGTGCTATCACATGATTTTCCGCCCAGCGAAAAATCCTTGCAGTTTTTGCCATTGCCCTCCTGCTTCTTGTGCTGCCCTGTCTGTTTACGTGGGCGACTGCCGTGATGTTGTCCCACTGGATCAATACCGGCTGACCTTGAAGCAGAGGTCTTGCTAAGCTTAGAGCATCATAAATTTCCCTTAGCTCCAGTATATTTATGTGGAGAAAAGTCTCCAGACTTGATCACACTCCCTGGAAATTTTTTCCCTGTGTGACTGCTCCCCAGCCTCTCAGGCTGGCCTCCGTGGTCACCAGCATCCAATCCTGAATGCCGAATCTGCGGCCCTCTAGAAGATGAGCACTCTGTAACCACCACAGGAGAGACACCCTTGTCCTTGGAGATAGGGTTATCCGCCGATGCATCTGAAGATGCGATCCGGACCATTTGTCCAGCAGATACCACTGAAAAGTTCTGGAATCTGCCGAATGGAATCGCTTCGTAATAAGCCACCATTTTTCCCAGGACTCTTGTGCAATGATGCACTGACACTTTTCCTGGTTTTAGGAGGTTCCTGACTAGCTCGGATAACTCCCTGGCTTTCTCCTCCGGGAGAAACACCTTTTTCTGGACTGTGTCCAGAATCATCCCTAGGAACAGCAGACGTGTCGTCGGAAACAACTGCGGTTTTGGAATATTTAGAATCCACCCGTGCTGTCGTAGAACTACTTGAGATAGTGCTACTCCGACCTCCAACTGTTCTCTGGACCTTGCTTATCAGGAGGTCGTCCATTTTCTTCGAAGAAGAATCATCATTTCGGGCATTACCTTGGTAAAGACCCGGAGTGCCGTGGACAATCCAAACGGCAGCGTCTGAAACTGATAGTGACAGTTCTGTACCACGAACCTGAGATACCCTTGGTGAGAAGGGCAAATTGGGACATGGAGGTAAGCATCCCTGATGTCCCGGGACACCATATAGTCCCCTTCTTCCTGGTTCGCTATCACTGCTCTGAGTGACTCCATCTTGATTTGAACCTTTGTAAGTGTTCAAATATTTCAGATTTAGAATAGGTCTCACCGAGCCTTCTGGTTTCAGTACCACAATATAGTGTGGAATAATACCCCTTTCCTTGTTGTAGGAGGGGTACTTTGATTATCACCTGCTGGGAATACAGCTTGTGAATTGTTTCCAATACTGGCTCCCTGTCGGAGGGAGACGTTGGTAAAGCAGACTTCAGGAACCTGCGAGGGGAAACGTCTCGACTTTCCAATCTGTACCCCTGGGATACTACTTGTAGGATCCAGGGGTCCTGTACGGCTCCAGCGTCATGCTGAGAACTTGGCAGAAGCGGTGGAAGGCTTCTGTTCCTGGGAATGGGCTGCCTGCTGCAGTCTTCTTCCCTTTCCTCTATCCCTGGGCAGATATGCTTATGGGGACGAAAGGACTGAGGCTGAAAAGACGGTGTCTTTTTCTGCATAGATGTGACTTAGGGTAAAAACGGTGGATTTCCCAGCAGTTGCCGTGGCCACCAGGTCCGATGGACCGACCCCAAATAACTCCTCCCCTTTATACGGCAGGGTGGTACACACAGAAAACATACTCTCACCATCAGGAGACGGGTGCGTCAGGGTGGGCACCCTGTGGATACTATGGACCGAAGAAAAAGAGTTAACAAAAGTAAGTTTTACCATAATGCTTATTTTCTTCTTCAATGTTCATAGGTATCCACAGGGATAACCTTGGGGATGTCCCAAAGCAGTTTAATTAGGGAGGGGACGCTCCTAAGCTGAAAGGATAACGTTGCTTCCTAAGCAGAGAGGAGAACGTTGCGTCCAAATGTGGCATCTTGAGAGGCAAATGTATTAAAGGCGTAGAACCATGTGGACAGAGTACCACGTAGTTGTTCAGCAGACGCACCATGGCAGGCTGCCCACGAAGGTCCCACGGATCAAGTAGAGTGAGCAGAGACTGTATCTGGGACCAGTAGACCAGCTGGCATATAAGCTTGTGAGATAGTCATACGAAGCCATCTAGCCAGGGTCTGTTTGTTAGCTAGCCAGCCTTGCTTGTGAAATCCATAGAGGACAAATAAGGAATCCATCTTTCTGAAGGAAATAGTACGTTCGACGTAAATATGTATGTATAAGAGCATGGACCACATCCAAGGAAGTCTCTCCTACAGAGAGGCCTGGTAGGGTGAAGGCCAGCACAACAGTTAATTAGTTGAGATAGAAAGAAAGATACTACTGTACCTTGGGGAGGAATCTCTGCTTGATCCCTAGGAATGCTCTGCCATGATGGAAGACCAAGAATGGAGAGCGGCAGGAAAGCGCTCCTAAATATGACTCTTCTAGCAGAGGCTATTGCCAAGAGAAATAGGGTCTTTGCGGTTAACCATCTGAGGTCCGCAGAGTCTAGTGGTTCAAATTGTGACTGTTGCAAGGCATGAAGAACTAATGTTAAATCCTATGGTGCACCCAAGGAACGAAGGGAGGCTGAATTCAAAGTGCCCCCTGGAGGAAGGTATGCATGTCTGGCAAATGAGCCAAAGTCGTTTCTGGAACCAGACCGACAAGGCCGAAAATTGCACTTTAAGAGAAGCTAGTTGGAGGCCAATACTGGGGTGTCCTGTCCACCTGTTTACGATCACGCGTTGTAGAGGCCTTGAGTGGAACAGGGCATATGCCACCATGTCAAAGGTGGATACCATTGAACCCAGTACCTGCATGGCGGCAACTGTGAAGCAGTGCAATGTCGCTATCTCGTCCAGCGGAAGGAAGATTCTCTGTACCCTAAAATCCAACAGAGCTCCTAGATGTAGCATCCACTGAGAGGGGATTAGATATGTCTTTTTCCAATTTTGACTCTGTAGGAAAGCTGTGGGAATCTGAAGCCGATTGCTGAGGATTTCTGGAGAGTGAGCCAGAATCAGCAAGTCATCTAGATAAGGGAGAATTCTGATCCCCTGATGACGCAGATGAGATGCCATGATCGACATGATTTTGGTAAATACACACGGTCCGTGGACAGGCCAAAGGGTAGAGCTCAAAACTGGAAATGTTGCTGCAAGACAGCAAACCAGAGGTACTGCTGATGACACGGCGCTACAGGTATATGCAGGTATGCGTCCTGTATATCCAGGTAAACCATATAATCACCTGGTTACATAGCCAGTACTATAGATCGGAGGGTTTCCATGCAAAACCTGGGCGCTTTGAGATATTTGTTCAAGCCCTTTAGATTGAGGATGGGCTCCTATGAGATCTATTAGCTTTCTGGACCAGAAAAAGTGTTAAATAGAAGCTCTTGCCCTGTTGATAGATTGTGACCGGCACAATCATTCCTGATTGCAGTAGAGAGCGAACGGCTGTTTGTAGAGCCTTGGCCTTGTTGTGGTGCATGGGAGTGCTTGTCTGAAAGTACTGTCGGGGTGGGTGCCTCAAAAAGGAAAGGGCATATCCGTGAGACCAGTTCTTGTACCTAGGCATCTGTTGTTGTCTGAAGCCAAGAGTGCGAGAATTGAAGAAATTGGCCTCTCACCCTGGCATATCCTATCAGGCTGAGGGTTTATTCTCTGGCCTGGTGGCTGGACATCTGGCAGCCCAGGTCTGCTTGGTCTTGGAGGCCTTTGGAGAGTGCAACAGTCTAGGGAAGGCTTGACTGTTTTGGAGTCTGAGAAGTTAGTGACTATCATGTCCAGTTCAGGACCAAATAGAAAGTCCCCAGAATAGGGGAGTGCATCTAAGGTCTTCTTGGGTTTTGTGTCAGCCTTTCATGAGCAAAGCCAGACTATATGGCAGGCTACTACAGAAGTAATCGATGCCTTGGAAGATAGGAGGGCAATATACAGGGCAGCTTCACCAATATGAAATGCTGCATTTCTAATATTAGCAATAAAAGTCAGTTGTTTGCGGATACCTTTTGAGGAAAAACTATTTTCCAGAACGTCCACCAAGCTCTCAATAGCTTTAACCACCCAGGCCGTAGCCATGGCAGGCCGAGAAATAGCTCCTGTAAAAGAATACAGAGATTTAAGACACACATCTAGCTGTCTATCTGGCATATCCTTTAGTGAAGATGCTGTAGGGATATGTAAAAGTTGAGCTTTTTACCAAATGTGTAACTTAATCAATCAATTGCTGGAAGAGGGTTAAAGGAGCCAAGCCTTTCAGGTATGTGGAATCTTTTACTAGGAGCCTTCCATGCCTTGGATTTAGCCTCAGCGAAATGTTAAGAGTGAGGAAATTCAGCTACGATTATTTTTTGGCATTTGCGTAGAGGATACTTTGCCTTAGGTGCAGGATCCTCATCTTCCAATTGGAGAGTAAATTTCACTGCCCTTACTAAAGCAGCCACATTGAATTTAGATTGAGAGTTCTACTCTTCAGCACGGAGACCTGTATTTTCTGCCTCACGCATAGATACCTCAGAATCAGACAGTGGCGTAGACTGTGATGATGGCACAGTATGCTTAGTGGCCGTAGTAGGTAAGGGACCCTGGCCCTGCGTCATGTGGTGGAAGGTAGGTATACTCTGCATAGAAGCAGAAAACATGTTCATCCATGGAGGGGACGTGACTGGCATGACAGGCTGTACCTGTTGTGGTAATTGAGGCGGCACTGCTCTAGGGGGAGCTAGTGCCGTGGTCTGCAATTTTTGCCAGCATTTTGGAAAAGGCCGCCTAGGGGGTCTGACTGACCGGGTGGTGCATAGCAATAGGCACAGACCCTGTCTTGCCCCACATACCGTGGGATTAACTCTGCTGAGCAGGAGGTTCAGGACACAATATTAGTAGCCAAAGCCTTTTTTGCTTTGTTAGACAAAGCTGCAAAGAGAGGTAAACACACTAAATGGCAACATGCAGTGTTTAACTGACAGTATGTGACAAAATGTTCCCACAAATTACACTGAACTGTGTGATACATAGAACCCAGTACACACCAGGGGTAGGATATAATGAACTCTGAGTCCGGTGGCTGTGCGGGATTCCGGCTGAGCTCTGACTTTTTTTTAAAGGGGCAACCATATACAAGGCATGGTTTAGCCTTGTACATGATTGCCCCTTTAAAAAAAAATGTCAGAGTTTGGGCGGCCTCCCGCACAGCCTCCGGATTCGGAGTTCATTATATCCCGTACCAGGTATCGTATGGTTACTTTTTTAGGAGAAAAAGAAGGGGAAAGCTATATTCACTTACAGACAGAGAGAAAGAAAGAAAACACAAAAGCAGCACTAGCATAAGTCACATACCATGCAGAAATGACACTTTAGCTGCAATGGACACTAACTCAACTACACAGCCAGATATGGTTGGTAGAAGACAGCGGTGTGTTTACCTTAACTCTGGGAGAGGTATACAGGGAGGCTGGACCCAGCGTTTCCGGAGACTGCATAGAGAAAATAGCTGCCTAGTGTCTCACAGTAAGAGGAGGGTGAAGGAGGAGAAGCTCAGGGTGGGAAGACCTCAGCGGAATGACGCCCTGGGCTGAGGGAGGGGCTGCTGGGAAAGGGCTTACCTCCCCATGCTGACTTAAGCCACCGATACCCTGGCCTGATATTTGTCCCCAGTGCCAGTATAGTTGTCTAGTGTAGTCAGCTGCCATAACCCAGGCATACACCAGCGTCTCCGGTCTGTCTCTCAGGCCCAGAATTATGGACTGTCGACGCGTAGGTCCCGCAAGCAGGATCCTGCCTTGCCTGCCCCAAAATGTTTGGCTGCAGTCCTGGGTCGTCCCGGTGTACAGTACCTGCCAGTGAAGGCATCTGGCGTCCGCCGAAATTAACTTAACTATTAAGTATCTGACTTGGTCTCCACCAAGCATACCCCAAGGTAATCCATGTGGATAACTATGGACCCTGAAGAAAAGAGAAAGGGGGAGAATGGGTTAGCCAAAAAATAGATAGCGTAAGATAGGGATATAGTTAAGGGGAAGAGGGCCTATGCCCCAAGGGAGACACAGCAGAAAGATAAGAGGGGGACAGAGAAGATGGTAGCGAAATAGAGATATAAACCAATACTGATGTAACATAAGTGAGGAAGCAGTAGTAAAAAGGGAGCAAAGGTAAAATAGTGGGAGGAAGAAGGATATATTGGAGGAAGAGGGTGAAGAATAGGGGGAGACTGGAGGAACAGGGGCAAGTATAGGGGGAGAAGGAAAAAAAATGGGCAATATGTTGGGTAAGTAAAGCAACTGTATCTGCCAAGTGTAGGCAAGCTTCTCCCGAAGCTTGGAGGGACATTGGAGTTGAGTAATTTGAGGGTTTGTTTCTGAATTATTGTCTTTAATTTATAAAGCACTTACATTTTATGAAACACTTTACATTGAGGTGATCATAACACAAATTACATGACATGAAACGAAAACTAAACATGGTCCTGCCCAAATGAACTTACAATCTAAGAGGTTTTGACAACAATGGACAGAATAAGTAGTGGAACAACAGTTGTAGCTGCCAGTGGGGAATAGCACCTGTAGCTATAGTAAGGCCATATTAGCCATTAATAATAACCCCATTACTATAGAGGACAAATTATGTGGCCCACTAGTAACTACGGTCTGCATAGTGGCAAAAAAATGGTTCCACTGCGTATAAGGCTCATAGGCAGGAGCTTACCTAGCTGGAGAGTGGGTTGATAATATGTTTGCAGTTTAAGAATTGTTGAGTCTAAAAGACTGCTCTAGAGGGTAGCATCTTAGCTAAGTACAGTGGGGTTTGAGTTTTTAGCTTTGCAGGTCCGACTCTTATTCAAGTCTCCGGACATATATCTGCAGCAGAGACCCTGCTGCTCCTGTACAGCAGTCTATACTCTTTGGTGTTTTTCTCTCCCTTTTTCCTGTTTTGTGGTCCGAAGGCATATGGAGAGGCCTGAAAGTCTGTGAAGGGACATGTGAGGTAGCCTGATGTGTATTGAAGAAGCATGTGAGGTGTTCTGATGCATTGTTGGAATGCTACACCTCCCATTGCTCCAGGCTAGCTCTCCAGGTGTAGGCACTACCTGAGAAGGGGGTCATTGCTCATGCAGGCTTTATAGCAGTCACACAGAGAGCGGGGCTGGCTGAGCAGAGCAACCTCACAGTGTTCTGCTCGGCTGGCATATAGATAAAATACGATTTTAAACCTACCGGTAAATCTTTTTCTCCTAGTCCGTAGAGGATGCTGGGGACTCCGTAATGACCATGGGGTATAGACGGGCTACGCAGGAGACATGGGCACTATAAAGAACTTTAGAATGGGTGTGCACTGGCTCCTCCCTCTATGCCCCTCCTCCAGACCTCAGTTAGAGAACTGTGCCCAGAGGAGACGGACAGTATGAGGAAAGGATTTTGTTAATCCAAGGGCAAGATTCATACCAGCCCACACCATCCACACCGTTTAACATGGAATATACTCAACCAGTTAACAGTATGCAACAAAACAGTATCAGGCAAAGACTGATTACAACTGTAACATAACCCTTATGTAAGCAATAACTATATACAAGCCTTGCAGAAAGTAGTCCGCACTGGGACTGGCGCCCAGCATCCTCTACGGACTAGGAGAAAAAGATTTACCGGTAGGTTTAAAATCTTATTTTCTCTTACGTCCTAGAGGATGCTGGGGACTCCGTAAGGACCATGGGGTTTATACCAAAGCTCCAGACCGGGCGAGAGAGTGCGGACGACTCTGCAGCACCGACTGAGCAAACGCAAGGTCCTCCTCAGCCAGGGTATCAAACTTATAGAACTTTGCAAAAGTGTTTGAACCCGACCAGGTAGCTGCTCGGCAAAGCTGTAAAGCTGAGACGCCTCGGGCAGCCGCCCAAGAAGAGCCCACCTTCCTAGTGGAATGAGCCCTTACCGAATTTGGTAACGGCAATCCTGCCGTAGAATGAACCTGCTGAATCGTGTTACAGATCCAGCGAGCAATAGTCTGCTTCGAAGCAGGAGCGCCCACTTTGTTGGCCGCATACAGGACAAACAGTGCCTCTGTTTTCCTAACCCGAGCCGTCCTGGCTACATAGATTTTTAAGGCCCTGACTACATCCAGGGACTTGGAGTCCTCCAAGTCATCCGTAGCCACAGGCACCACAATAGGTTGGTTCATATGAAACGATGAAACCACCTTGGGCAAAAATTGAGGACGAGTCCTCAACTCCGCTCTATCCATATGGAAAATCAGATAGGGGCTCTTGTGAGACAAGGCCGCCAATTCGGACACCCGCCTCGCAGATGCCAAGGCCAACAACATGACCACCTTCCAAGTGAGAAACTTTAATTCAACCGTCTGAAGCGGTTCAAACCAGTGAGAGTTTAGGAACCGTAATACCACGTTAAGGTCCCATGGTGCCACTGGGGGTACCAAAGGAGGCTGGATGTGCAGCACTCCCTTTACAAAAGTCTGGACTTCTGGGAGAGAAGCCAATTCCCTCTGAAAGAATATAGATAAGGCCGAAATCTGTAACTTAAGGGAGCCTAACTTCAGGCCCATATCCACTCCTGTCTGTAGAAAGTGGAGAAAACGGCCCAGATGGAAATCCTCCATAGGAGCATGTTTGGCTTCACACCAAGAAACATATTTCCTCCAGATAATGTTTCGCTGTCACCTCCTTCCTAGCCTTTATCAGCGTAGGGATGACTTCTTCTGGAATACCTTTCCCAGCTAGGATTCGGTGTTCAACCGCCATGCCGTCAAACGTAACCGCGGTAAGTCTTGGAACACGCAGGGCCCCTGCTGTAACAGGTCCTCCCTGAGAGGAAGAGGCCACGGATCTTCTGTGAGCATTTCCTGAAGATCTGAGTACCAGGCCCTTCGAGGCCAATCTGGAACAATGAGTATTGTCCTCACTCTTTTTCGTCTTATGATTCTCAATATTTTTGAGATGAGAGGAAGAGGAGGGAACACATAGACCGACTGAAACACCCATGGTGTCACCAGGGCGTCCACCGCTAGTGCCTGATGGTCCCTTGACCTGGCACAATACCTCCGAAGCTTCTTGTTGAGGCGTGACGCCATCATGTCTATTTGAGGAATTCCCCAAAGACTTGTTATCTCTGTAAAAACTTCTTGATGAAGTCACCACTCTCCTGGATGGAGATCGTGCCTGCTGAGGAAGTCTGCTTCCCAGTTGTCCACTCCTGGAATGAAGACTGCTGACAGAGCGCTTACGTGATTTAACGCCTTGCGAAGAATCCTGGTGGTTTCTTTTTCATCCACTAGGGGTCACTGGAGTACTCTTGGGATATGGACGGTTCCACTGGAACTAGGCACTGAACAGTTAAACTTGGACTATATCTCCCCTCCATATCCCAGAGTACCTCAGTGTTTTTTCGGTGCTCACAGAGCAACTAGGCTTGTGGAAGTGGATCCACAATTATTGATTTTTTCTTTGATTATTTTTTTTTTGGAAAACATCCCTTTCCCCCTTCCAAGAAGGCGAGGGTTTGGGATAGTGAAAGCTGCTGTTGCAGCTGTGGGTGTCGGACCTCTCTAAAAGAGCTCCCTCACTTCCACGTGCAGGACACCTGCAGTAAAAGGCTGACTGTGCTTACAGAGAAGCCCCGTCATTGCCCTCACCACAGGGTCCAGGTATGTTGTTTGGGGCGGTCAGCTCATGCTGCCGCCCCGCTGTGTGGGATTACTGTGTGTGTATTTGTGCCGCGCCGCTGCCCGCAGCCGCCCGCCGCCGCTTCCAGCGCTGCTGTGTTAATGTCTCTTCCGCTGCGCTGAGCCACGCTGGTCTTTGGAAGCCGCTCCACGCGGCATATCGTCTGCTCCGATGCACTTCCGGAGGGCGCACAAGGCTGGTCTCCGTGTACAGAGTAGCGGTGCACGGGGGAGAGGGGGAGGCACACTTCTTTGAAAGTATGTATGACCTAACACAGAGCCAGCAGCGCTGTATAGATAAGTAACAGGAATGGCATATATGCATTTAAGTATAATCTGCTACATAGATTAATGTTTGCACTTTGTGATATTCTGTGAGCATGGGGACATATATAAACCATGCTTCCTGTTTTTCCTGTTTCTTTTCAGAATTTCCTGTATACATCTCTCCACCATTGAAGGCGCTGGGGTGTTAGGGGGATTTTGGGATCAGACATATTACTGGCACATTTGGCCAGAGATATAGAGACACCTTAGTGCTATTTACTGAGTCGCACAGGTTCTTTGTCTTTGTATTTGTATTGTTTATTTTTTTTTGGCATAATGAGTAAGACACCAGCAAAGTCCAAGAAGCAGGTTTACTGCAATGTCTGTAAGGGTGTATTACCTGATGGATTTACCACATGTAAAGTATGTGTTGTAAATTCTGAAACAAATACAATTCCTGTTCCGGTTTCAAATCCCATTTCAACCCCGGACCCGCCATGGGCTATATTAGCAGATGTTTTAGCTGGATTGCAATCAGAGTTGGCCGCCTCTCGGCAGGAGCGAGAGGCGGCAAGATCTGAATCTAGGGTGAGACCGCTAGAACTTCCTGAGGGGTCTCAGCCTTACCAAAGGTCCAGATCTTCTCTGACTAAAGGGGATAAGTTTAATTTTTCCTATAAGCTACCGGCTGCTATGTTAATGTCTGATGATTCTTCGCCAGACCTCACTTTACAAGATATGGGTGAGAAGGGCGAAGTAGACCAGCAGTCAGAGGGTGACGATTTTGACAGGCCAGGTATTGATAATCTCATCAGAGCAGTGCGAGCAGTGCGTCAGTGTCTGAATTTTACAGAAACTGAGGAGCCTCTGACAAATGATGAGGTCGTTTTTACTAAACGACAAAGAACTCCAGTTTGTTTTCCTGTGTCAGAATCTCTTAATAAAATGTTACTAGAAACAAGGAAGAATCCGGATAAACGGTTTTCTGTACCTCACAGAGTTAGGTCTAGCTATCCATTTCCAGAGTCTATGACAGCTACATGGGAGAATCCGCCGTTGGTGGATTCATCTGTGTCTAAATTTACAAAGAAATTAACCATACCAGTACCAGCTGCAACTACACTCAAGGACCCTTCGGACCGTAAAATAGAGGTTATGCTGAAGTCCATGTATACAGCGGCAGGAGTGCTGCTTAGACCTGGGTTGAGTTTGGGTAACTAAAGCACTAATGGTATGGATAACAGAACTCAGATCTGCCTTAACTGATGATCATCTTATACTTCTCGCTGATCAAATCTGGGAAGCGGCTGACTATTTATGTACAGCTTCTACTGACGTCTGTCAGCTTACTTCTCGCCTTTCTTCATCACTAGTCACAGCACGACGTGCGCTCTGGCTACGCTCTTGGCGAGCTGAGGCAGAGGTCAAAAAAGGAATAGAAGCATTACCTTATGAGGGCGAGAGGTTATTCGGTCCTGAATTGGACAAATGGATTTCTGAGGCCACGGGAGAAAAGTCGGTTTTCTTACCATTTCCTCCAACAGTGCCTAGAAAAAGATATTCTGGACCGGCGTTCAAATCTTTTACACCTCAGTCCTTTCGCGGGCGTGGCAGGGGAACGGCCACACCAGGTAGACGGATACTAAAGTCACCGGTAAGCCAGTGGCATGACGGGCTCCCAGCCCATCTCGGATCTCCTATTGTAGGAGCACGTCTTCAGTCATTCCAGTTGGCGTGGCTTCAGACGTCCACAGATGGGTGGATCCGCAATCTAGTTTTAACAGGTTACAAAATAGAGTTCGACTGTCTCCTGCCAATGCGGTTTTTCAGGACAGGACTGCCTCGGTCGGACGACAAGAGGGCGATTCTGCAGACTGCCATTCAGTCTTTGCTGGACGCAGCAGTTTTGGTTCCGGTCCCTGTGCACCAACAGGGTCAGGGTTATTATTCCAGTCTGTTTGTAGTACCGAAGCCGGATGGCTCGATCAGGCCAATATTGAACTTAAAGGGCCTCAACCAGTACGTCACTTACTACAGATTCAAGATGGAATCTCTACGATCAGTAATTGCAGGTCTAGAGCCACAGGAGTTTATGATTGCGCTGGATCTCAAGGATGCGTACTTACATATTCCGATTTGGCCTCCTCATCAAAGGTTTTTGCGGTTTGCAATACGACAGAACCATTATCAGTTTCAGGCTCTACCGTTTGGCCTCTCGTCAGCACCTTGGGTATTCACCAAGGTGATGTCTGTGTTGATAGCTCATCTCAGATCTCTAGGAGTGATAATACTTGGACGATCTGCTCATCAAAGCTCCATCTCAACAAATACTCCTTCAACAGGCATTACTGACATACAATGTTCTGGTTCACCACGGTTGGATTGTCAACTTAAAGAAGTCACATCTAGTTCCGTCCCAACGACTTCAATTCCTAGGTATGATTCTCGATACGGTAGACCAAAGGATTTACCTACCCGAACAGAAGGTACGGGTCATTCGTCATCTGGTACAATTAGTGCTCAAGCCACGCACAGTCTCGGTTCATTTGTGCATTCGCCTCTTAGGCACAATGGTGGCGGCTTTCGAAGCACTTCAGTTCAGGAGATTTCACTCACGTCCTTTTCAACTGGATGTGCTCGCCCAGTGGTCGGGCTCACACTTACAGATTCACCACAGGGTAAGGTTGTCTCCAAGGACCAGAGTGTCTCTACTCTGGTGGCTCAGGGTACAGAATCTAACCGCAGGGAAACAGTGCGGTACCTGGAATTGGATAATTCTCACGGCAGACGCAAGTCTCAGAGGTTGGGGAGCTGTAGTTAAGAATCTTCAGCTCCAGGGTCTCTGGGCGGATCACAAAAGATTGCTGTCCATAAATGTCCTGGAACTCCGGGCAATTTACAAATGCATTGCGACAGGCAGTGCACATCCTGCAGGCGCAGGCGGTTCAGGTGCAATCAGACAATGTGACGGCGGTCGCATACATCAACAAACAAGGCGGAACGAGAAGCCGCATGGCAATGCGGGAGGTAGCTCGAATCCTCAATTGGGCAGAATACCACCAGGTCATATTGTCGGCAGTGTTCATTCCGGGAGTGGACAACTGGGAGGCGGATTATCTCAGTCGTCGGGATTTTCATCCAGGAGAATGGGCATTAAATCCAGAAGTATTTCTCATGCTGGTCCAGAGGTGGGGTTACCCGCAGGTGGACTTGATGGCATCTCGCCACAATCATCAAATGCCCCAGTATGTATCCAGAACGAGAGATCCAGAGGCAGTGGCGGTGGATGCTCTCACAGTCCGGTGGCCATACAGTCTAGTGTATCTGTTTCCATCGTTTCCGCTGCTCCCGCTATTGCTAAAACGGATCAAAAGAGAGTTCGTCACAGTCATACTAGTGGCGCCTCATTGGCCACGGAGAGCTTGGTTCTCGGATCTTCGCGGATTACTCGCAGACGATCCTTTGCCGCTCCCACTACGTCCAGACCTGTTACAACAGGGTCCGTTTCTTTACCCCGATTTAGCGCGGCTGCGTTTGACGGAGTGGCTGTTGAGACCGCCCTCTTAAGAAGAGAGGGCATTCAAGAATCAGTCATTCCAACCATGTTACGAGCTAGAAAGCCGGTTACGGCAGCTCATTATTACAGAATTTGGCGTGCCTATATAGGTTGGTGTGAAGCTCGCAAATTTCCGACATCTTCTTTCAAGTTATCCCGTCTTTTGTTATTTCTACAGATGGGGTTAGATGGAGGTCTACGTCTATCCACACTAAAAGTGCAGATATCTGCTTTGTCAATTTACTTTCAAAGACGATTGGCTCTTTTGCCATCAGTACACACCTTTATGCAGGGTGTCCTCAGAGTACAGCCTCCATTCATTCCACCTACAGCGCCATGGGACTTGAATCTGGTTTTAGATTTCTTACAGTCTTTTCATTTTGAACCCTTACAACAAGTGGATATTAAATTTCTCACTTGGAAAACAATTTTTCTTCTAGCCTTGGCTTCGGCAAGGCGGGTTTCAGATTTGGGTGCCTTGTCATGCAAGCCGCCATATTTGGTGTTTCACGATGACAGAGCGGAACTTCGGACGAATTCCGCTTTCTTACCAAAGGTAGTGTCATCTTTTCACATCAACCAACCAATAGTAGTTCCTGTGTTATCAGGACATTCTGAAACTCTGGATGTGGTACGCGCTTTACGCGTTTATGTGTCTCGAACGTCCACGGTTCGTAAGACGGATACGTAGTTTGTTCTCTATGATGCTGCCAAGAGGGGTTGGCCAGCCTCTAAGCAGACCTTATCCAGATGGATAAAACTGACCATACATCAGGCTTATCTTCAGGCTAGGTTACAGCCGCCTACTTCGGTAACAGCTCATTCCACACGTTCTGTGGGAACTTCATGGGCAGCTGGTCGGGGAGTTTCTACGACACAGCTTTGCCGGGCGGCTACATGGTCGTCAGTGCACACGTTTGTGCGCTTTTATAAGTTTGATACTTTTGCGGCATCAGCATCTAGCTTTGGCCGTTTAGTGTTACAGGTGCCAAATAGCTCTCCCGCCCACGGGGGAAACTTTGGTACGTCCCAAGAGTACTCCAGTGACCCCTAGTGGATGAAAAAAAAAATAGGATTTTGGTACTTACCAGATAAATCCTTTTCTTTGAATCCATAGGGGGCACTGGACGCCCACCCAGAGCAGTTGTTACCTGGTTGTGGTAAGTGCAGGGAATATTATGGTAACACTCTTACCGACTGTTTCAAATTAGAAATTCAGTCGGGTTGGTGTCAACTGTTAGTTGTCATTTTTTGTTTGTGTCATTTTTATTGTTGTCCATTTTTTTTGTTATATGTATGTCTCCATTGTCAACCTCTATAGCTCCAGTTCGGCTTAGTAAAAAAACACACAGAGGTACTCTGGGATATGGAGGGGAGATATAGTCAAAGTTTAACTGTTCAGTGCCTAGTTCCAGTGGAACCGTCCATATCCCAAGAGTACTCCAGTGCCCCCTATGGATTCAAAGAAAAGGATTTATCTGGTAAGTACCAAAATCCTATTTTCCGCCATTGCCACTCTGCTCCTTGTCCCGCCTTGGCGGTTTACATGATCCACTGCTGTGACGTTGTCTGATTGAACCAGAACCGGTAGGTCGCGAAGAAGATTCTCCGCTTGTCGTAGGCCGTTGTATATGGCCCTCAATTCCAGTACGTTGATGTGCAGACAAGCCTCCTGGCTTGACCATAGTCCCTGAAAATGTCTTCCTTGTGTGACTGCTCCCCATCCTCGGAGGCTCACGTCCGTGGTCATCAGAACCCAGTCTTGAATGCCGAACCTGCGACCCTCTAGAAGGTGAGCACTCTGCAGCCACCACAGGAGAGACACCCTGGCCCTGGGGGACAGGCTTATCTTCTGATGTATTTGTAGATGGGACCCGGACCACTTGTCCAGAAGGTCCCACTGAAATGTCCTTGCATTAAACCTGCCGAAAGGGATGGCCTCGTAGGCTGCCACCATTTTGCCCCAGAACTCGAGTGCATTGATGAACAGACACTATTTTTTGTTTTAGCAGGTCTCTGACCATGTTCTGGAGGTCCTGGGCTTTTTCCATTGGGAGAAAAACCCTCTTCCGTTCCGTGTCCAGAATCATGCCTAGGAATGATAGTCGAGTCGTTGGAATCAACTGTGACTTTGGCAGATTTAGAATCCAACCGTGCTGTTGTAGCACTTTCAGGGAGAGCGATACGCTCTTCAGCAATTGTTCTCTCGATCTCGCTTTTATCAGGAGATCGTCCAAGTATGGGATAATTGTGACTCCCTGCCTGCGCAGGAGCACCATCATCTCCGCCATCACCTTGGTGAAAATTCGCGGGGCCGTGGAAAGCCCAAACGGCAACGTCTAAAACTGGTAATGACAGTCCTGTACAGCAAATCTCAGGTACTCCTGATGAGGAGGATTTATGGGGACATGAAGGTAAGCATCCTTTATGTCTAGTGACACCATAAAATCTCCCCCTTCCAGACTGGAGATCACTGCCCGGAGCGATTCTATCTTGAATTTGAACTTTTTCAAGTACAGGTTTAGGGATTTTAGATTTAAAATGGGTCTGACCGAGCCATCCGGCTTCGGGACCACGAACAGGGTCGAATAGTACCCTTTTCCCTGTTGGACTAGGGAAACCTTGATAATCACCTGCTGTTGACACAGCTTTTGAATCGCAGCTAACACTATTGCCCTCTCTGGGGGAGAAGCTGGCAAGGCCGACTTGAAAAATCGGCGAGGGGGCACCTCTTCGAATTCCAGTTTGTAGCCTTGGGATACAATTTCCATCGCCCAAGGATCCACGTCTGACCGAACCCAGACCTGGCTGAAGAGTCGAAGACGTGCCCCCACCGGCGCGGACTCCCTCAGTGGAGCCCCAGCGTCATGTGGTGGATTTAGTAGAAGCCAGGGAGGACTTCTGTTCCTGGGAACTAGCCGAAGCAGGCGTTCTTTTCCCTCTACCCTTACCTCTGGCGAGGAAGGATGAGCCCCGACCTCTTCTGGACTTGTGCGACCGAAAGGACTGCATATGATATTGCGGAGTTTTCTTTTGTTGCGGGGGAACAAAAGGCAAAAAGGTAGATTTATCCGCGGTAGCTGTTGAAATCAGGTCCGCAAGACCTTCCCCGAATAAAACTTCACCCTTGTAAGGTAAAACCTCCATATGCTTCTTTGAGTCTGCATCACCCGTCCATTGGCGGGTCCACAGGGCACGCCTAGCAGAAATCGCCATGGCGTTGGCTCTCGAACCTAGCAGCCCAACGTCTCTTTGAGCATCTCTCATATATAAGACTGCGTCTTTAATATGACCTAAAGTCAATATAATGGTATCCCTATCTAGGGTATCAAGGTCAGCTGACAAGGTATCTGTCCAAGCTGCAACTGCGCTACATACCCATGCCGATGCTATTGCCGGTCTGAGTAAAGCACCCGTATGCGTATAAATAGATTTTAAGGTAGTTTCCTGTCTGCGATCAGCAGGATCCTTGAGGGCTGCCGTGTCAGGAGACGGTAGTGCCACCTTCTTGGACAAGCGCGTTAAAGCCTTGTCTACCCTGGGCGAGGATTCCCACCGTACCCTGTCCTGCGCAGGGAAAGGATACGCCGTAAGAATCCTCTTGGGAATCTGCAGTTTTTTGTCTGGAGTTTCCCAAGCTTTTTCAAATAAATCATTCAGCTCATGAGATGGGGGAAAGGTTACGTCGGGCTTCTTTTTCCTTATACATGCGCACCCTCGTGTCAGGGACAGAGGGGTCATCTGTGATATGCAAAACATCTTTTATTGCAATGATCATATAATGAATACTTTTGGCCACCCTTGGGTGTAACCTTGCATCATCGTAGTCGACACTGGAGTCAGAATCTGTGTCGGTATCAGTGTCTGCTATTTGGTATAAAGAACGTCTTTGAGACCCTGAAGGGCCCTGTGACACAGTCAAAGCCATGGATTGACTCCCTGCTTTTTCCCTGGACTCTGCTTTATCCAGCCTCTTATGTAATAAGGTCACATTTGCATTTAAAACATTCCACATGCCCAACCAATCAGGAGTCGGCTTTGCGGACGGAGACATCACAATCATCTGCTCCACCTCCTCCTTAGATGAGCCTTCCGCTTCAGACTTGTCGACACACTTGTACCGACACCCCCACACACACAGGGACATATTTATATGGAGACAGCTGCCCACTAAGGCCCTTTGGAGAGACAGAGAGAGAGTATGGCAGCACACACCCAGCGCCAACTAACACTGGAAACAACTTCCCAGATAATATAGTGCTTTTTTTAATATATAATTATCTGTGTAATACACTCACTGCGCCTTACAAGTGCCCCCCCCCCTCAATTTTGTATAACTACTTATATGCCAGTCCTAGAGGTTTATATTGCTGCCCAGGGCGCCCCCCCTGCGCCCTGTACCCATCAGTGCCTGCTCGTGTGTGTTGTGTATGGGAGCAATGGCTTACCTCAGGGAAGATCAGAAGTTTTCTGCCGCCATTGAAGTCTTCTTTCTTCTTATACTCACCCGGCTTCTATCTTCCGGCTCTGTGAGGAGGACGGTGGCGCGGCTCTGGGACGAACGGCGAGGGGAGACCTGCGTTCCGACTCCCTCTGGAGCTAATGGTGTCCAGTAGCCTAAGAAGCAGAGCCTATCACTTAAGTAGGTCTGCTTCTCTCTCCTCAGTCCCACGATGAAGGGAGCCTGTTGCCAGCAGTGCTCCCTGAAAATAAAAAACCTAAACAAAATTCTTTTTTCAGAGAAACTCAGGAGAGCTCCCTGTAATGCACCCAGTCTCCTCTGGGCACAGGATCTAACTGAGGTCTGGAGGAGGGGCATAGAGGGAGGAGCCAGTGCACACCCATTCTAAAATTCTTTATAGTGCCCATGTCTCCTGCAGAGCCCGTCTATACCCCATGGTCCTTACGGAGTCCCCAGCATCCTCTAGGACGTAAGAGAAATGGGGGCAAACTGCAAGGCCATGCCCCTGTGACCTGTGGCACACCCCCTTGAGCCACGGCAGAGCCCCATTCAACTGTGGCCATACTCCCCCTTGTCGTGTGCAGAGTGATGTGTTAAGGCTGTTTCATAGCCCCAATCCATCCCTGTCCCAGGTTAAAAGTTACCAGTCAGCCCCTACAATCACCAAATCTTAAGCCATGCAGCCTGAATGTGTAGCCGACATATCATCAGTAACTGTGTGATAGGGATGTAGTTATGTGACCGGCGATCGCACCCCCTTCCCCCTGCTGGCAACCTCGGGATCCCACCGTCGGTATGGTGATCGGCGGGATCCCAATCGCCGGTCACCCATACCCAACCCATGTGATGCTATCATATCAGCATGAACTAAAATGTATAATGACTATTTCCAGCACCTTGTTAACTTAATACCACTGAGGGTATATTTATGTATACAACAGTCCTGTGTATGCACTGGGAATCGGGAAACAGTCTTTTTAACAATCTGTGAAAGTTCTCATCTGGGATAGATTTACAGTTTTTAATTGCACTGTAGTTCAGAGTGGGTTCTTGTTTAAAGTGTAGAATTGTAGATTCAATTTTCTGTCTTCTATAAAAGCCTCATTCTTGCACATTGCACTTATCCAATTGTGCTGACTTAAAAAAAATCTATATTTTTTTTAACAGAAAGGCATTTAGTTGTGTTTTAAATGCCAGTTACAGATTTACACACTTGAAAATTCCTCTAAAAGAAATCAAGAGAGCTATGTACTGTAGGGTGTTATAAAAGCAGTGTGTTACAGAATTTTGGATGAAACATGCCTGTGATGGAAATTGTCTTGTAATCTACAATCTTTTCATCTTCCTGTGTTATCTGCACTTTGCAAATAGGAAGTATTGCGCAGATTGACATCGAAAAAAAAAAATCAGAGAGAGGATGCATGCTGAGGAATTTCAGAGCCAGATGAGACTTTGGGCCAAGTGTCTACCTTTAACACATAACATCTCTCATTATCGAACAATTCCAGCTGATTTTCAATGTGCTTTTCAGTCTTCAAACAATTACAGCGGATTCAAGCTAGGCAGTAAATGGATATGTGGATGAGGCTATCTATTTCAAATCTCTGTCCTAAAATAAGTATAATCCAGGTTATTCTATTAAAAATAGTTTATATACCGATCAAGAGCAGAGCAAGTGTGAATACACAAAGATGTGGATCCCTATTTCTGTAACTATTTACCCTCTAAGTACTGTAGGCTATACTACTAGGAAAAATATGACGAAGCATATCAATTATTGCTGACTTATAAGGTACTAGAGCGCTCTGTAGTGTTACTCAGTGAGGAAAACAGGGTATTTTTAAAATGGGATATATATAGGTTGGCAAAATAGATGCAGAAATTAAAACAAGGGGTAGATAGGGCTCTAGTCATGACAAGCTATATTCAAATATTTTACAGGGGACCAGTTTTGCGACTCCATGTTCCACTTTGGCAGAGAAGAATATTACCAAGAACATACCTCCCAACAGTTTAAAATATGGATGTGGGACTCCTGTGCACGTGTATGAGACCGAAAAGGGGTGTGGCCTATATGAAAGGGGGCATGGCCTCACTACAGTGCAGCAATCGTGAGGCATGCCCCCATTTTCCATCACTAAGGGGGCTTGCCCAGCACTCTGAGAACTGCTGCTGGCATGCCCCCAGTCTCTCTTTCTCCATTGAATAGACGCCATGCGCATGCGCACAGCGTCTATTCACCGCTGCTCTGCTAAGCAGGGCAGCAAGTGACAGGAGCCTCCCAACTGCCCCCCCTCCCACCGTGGGACACTGCGGCCCGAGGGTGGGACAGCTGACAGTCCCAAAAAAACGGGACTGTCTCATGTAAATCAGAACAGTTGGGAGGTGTGCCAAGAGCACTCCAAACAACACAGACACTCACAATTGCCACCTGTATTAAAGACTCAGAGTGACCATTACCTCAACCCATAAAACCATGAGCCATTTTATGACGGGATGCCGGCCGAACATTAACTTTTTTTTAAAGGGGAATTCACTTACAAGGGAAAACTACCCTTTGTGTGAGTTAAGTCTTCTGTGTTATCACTTTCAACATAGAAAGTGATAACAAGGGTGCAAATGACTTGTCCTACAGCATCAAACACTATGGACGGTGCAAGCACATTGCATTTAGACACTACTTCATCTGTGAATTAGTTGAAAGTCTATGTGACCGGATGCAGCTCGCTGCCTGTGCCAAGTGATCACAGACTTGTTTGGGTCTCACAGGACCTGCGCCAATAGGAGACTCCCTCTTACAATCAGTAACCGCCTGTTATTAACTCCTCCCATTGCACAATGGGCAGATACTGTGCTTCCCCCACTAGGTTCTACCACTGGCTTTGGATCCAATTTCTGCTGTGTATGCATAGACATGCTGCTGACACGCCTCCAAATTGGCGTTGGCGGACTCCCACTGGTCCCTGACATGAAGCACAGTTGCTGGCAGAGGGCAGAGCTTGGAGACGCTGAATTTAACATCTACAGCCATGCCACACTGGATATGCCCGATCTCATCTGATCTTGGAAGCCAAGCAGTGTTGGGCTTGGTTAGTATGAGGAAGGGAGACCTCCTGGGAATACCAAGTGCTGTAGACCTGCTTCAGAACTACTGCCCCCCTTTATGGACAGCAGAAGTGTGGTATTATATTTCTTCTGACCCTACCACTTTCTCATTTCTCATTTGATGATCAAACAGATGAACAAAAGCAGAAGTGGTTGGTCTATCTGCATCTCCTCTTGACAATACACTCATACTGTCCCGAATTCTCAGGGACATTCCATTACAATGTAAACCAATAAATTTGTTTTTGCAACCCCAGTGCATGTAATGATTACATGCACTAGGGTTGCAAAAAACGAATTTATTGGTGACCCACTCAGCAACACAGGTTCCCTGTGAGATTGGAGAAATACAGCCTTCTGTTCTCTTTCTACATAAATTGGGACATAAATTGGATCCCTCAGATACAATAGAACCACGTTTTCTGAGGAAGAAATTTTATTGGAAGGGGAAAAGTGGATTTATGTAATAATGTTTTAAATGTATGTCAATATCGTCATGGTCTTGTATATGTATAGAATAAAAGTTACGTTTTAATTAATCCATCAGACATGTATACATGAATTTATGAATACAAGTGTGCCCCAGATAGACTAAACAGTCTTTTTGCTCTTGCAAAAAAACCCTTTTCGACGCTGAATTTAACCCAGAGCAGCCAGAGAATGGGATTGCATTTGTTGCACTCCTGTTGGTTGCAAGATGACGCAGGTGTCTTGAATGACATGATGTTTATTGCTCAAATAGTCTTAAAAAAGACTCTTCCTCTTTGCAAGTTTTTCTTAGAGGGTTACAGCATACAGATGTTCACAGCAGTACAATACTTCTTAATGTCACAGAAGGAATATATGTATCTATCTATCTATCCTTCAGGGCTCACGTTTTTTTACCCTGTTTTTACACACAATACCACAGAGGGTCGTCCTGCCCTGTGGTATTTTTTAACCAGAATGTAAATATAACTTGAATTTCAATTGCATATCTAGACTAATACCCATTCAGCTTAATCACAATCTTAACACCTTCTTAGGAACAACAAAAAATATCTAAAAACACAACAAACTCTTTTCTTCTGTATGTCTCTTTAGATTTAACATAGAGACACACAAAATTACCCCCTGAAGGGCATTGACTGTAAACAAGCCTTTGCTATCGCACCAGGAGGATAACTTGCATACAACTTTCTATGCGAGAATGTCCCATTAACTGTTTTCCAAATGTCAATGCATTTTAAAACCAAAATACCTTATACATAACTCATACCTAACCGTATATACTCGAGTATAAGCCGACTTTTTCAGCACTTTTTTTTGTGCTGAAAAAGCCCCCTCGGCTTATACTCGAGTCAGTGCAAGGAGAGCAGTGTGACAGGGAGAGAAGTGTGAAGGAGGGACACGGAGCGCACAGCGTGCCTCTCCTGTGTCCCTTCTGCATCTCCGGCGGCGGGTCTATTAAAGGAAGTACCCGTTCGTGAGCTCTGATTGGCTCACGAACCGGCACTTCCTTTAATAGACCCGCCGCGGCCGTCGGAGATGCAGGAGGGACACAGGAGAGGCATGTGCTGTGCACTCCGTGTCCCTCCTTCAGAAGACAGCACGGGAGCGACGAGGGTAAGTAACAGGCACTGGGGGAGCATATTTGGCACTTGGGGGGGATGACATATGTGGCACTGGGGGGACTTATCTGGCACTATGAGGGGGCATATCTGGCAGCAGGAGGGCATATCTGGCACTGTGGGGCATTTTTGGCAGCATGAGGGCATATCTGGCACATCAGGCACTGTGGGGCATATCTGGCACATCTGGCACTGTGGGGCATATCTGGCAGCATGAGGGCATATCTGGCACTGTGGGGGCATATCTGGCAGTATGAGGGCATATCTGGCACTGTGGGGCATATCTGGCAGCATGAGGGCATATCTGGCACTGTGGGGCATATCTGGCAACATGAGGGCATATCTGGCACATCAGGCACTGTGGGGCATATCTGGCAGTATGAGGGCATATCTGGCACTGTGGGGGCATATCTGGCAGTATCAGGGCATTGAAGGCTGTGTACGGCTAGAGCTGCATTTCCCACCCTAGGCTTATACTCGAGTCAATAAGTTTTCCCAGGTTTTAAATTAGGTGCCTCGGCTTATATTCGGGTCGACTTATATTCGAGTACACATGGTAAATACATTGTTCATGTATTCCCATAATTCTACAGCTGCACAAAGCGCACTGAATATAACATATTAAAACACATTATTAAACATACACTTAGTCATTTACAGTACAAGGCGCCTAGCACTATGTCCATTTAAAAACAAGTGTGAATACGCTATGAGTTTTTCCTGTGCTGCAGGTCTCCGGCCACAGTATATAAGTGTCACCTTTGTAGAAATTAAAGATGATGCTGTTATGTTAACCAAGGGAATGATGTCACAACTACTAAGCGTGTTACTGAAAAAATGTGGACTGAAATATATTTGATACGTTAATGCGTTTCACTGTTTATTTGTTCCATAACCTCATGTTTTTGTTTACAGGTGGACTTTGCCAAAATATTTCAGTAAAGTGTAACATGTTTTATGTGACCAGAAACAGCCCTTAGAGATGGGGGTATTGGAGAGGAATGTGTTCCTGCACTGTCTTCTTCTAAGAGCAGTGACCCAGGCTGGATAATGTCACTGTGTTGAGTGTGCAGTACTTAACTCCTCAGTTGTGAGACCATAGACCACTAAGATTACCTGTTATACCCCTAATAAGCCACCGCTGTATGTCTACATTACTACTATGTGTGTACCTGTTACTAATAAACCTGCAAGCCTGGTTAAGGATTATTTTATGGACTAATGTCCATTTCACATTCCGCTGGCATCTATTGCAATCACCCAGGTTCTACACCAGTAGATATCAACAATCTGCACTCTTGCATCTGGGTCATTTTGTATTTGACTAAATGGGTCAGAGGCTGAAATGATAATCAGGGATCAGTTCTTCCTTTGCGTTACCTCATTTTGCTCTGGCGTATATGGAACTGTCTTTTCATGCAGAATGACATGGTATTTTAAGAAGTTCTCTAATGCCTGTAAATTCACCTTCATTGACACTTTAAAATGTAAATGGATTTCTCTGAAAACTTATTCCATATCAATGATATATTTCCTGGTATTTGTCTAATACTTCATCTTTATTCTTCATAAGATACAGTAAATGACTGTCTCTTGTCTGTTAGTCACTATGTATTGGTTGATCACTAGTGTGGGTAATTTCATAAGACCACACATGTCACTGTGTATGAGAATTTTTGACATGTAGTTATGGTTAAACACTACTAGCTGTCTCTTGACTGACCATTATTGTGCATGACTCATCAGCTACAGTAACGTTACATGTCTGTGTTATTGTGCATGACTCATCAGCCACAATAACATCACATGTCTGAGGCACCAGACTTAAAGGTCAGGTTGATTAGACTGTAGGTGCATGCTGTTTACGTGGCTCTATAAAACGGTGTGCATACAGTATGTCTAAGTCTGTTGATGTGTTATTGGAGCATCACAGTGCTGTATGGCTGTACATTATTTAGCCAAGGAGAGATCGATACCTTATCATATTGACCACAGTTTATCTTCTATCACCTGTATAATGTTATCATCAATAAAATCTACTCTGGTTTGGAAACAGCATGTGGTCTAACTTCCTTGCTCACATCTCGTATGGTTTATCTCACACATTGTAATGTTTGTAGTGATCCAAGATGTAGATGTAGTGACCCAAGATGACTGCATCACCCATGGGTGGGATAAACAATATTTGGAACTAATGGTTATGTAAGGGTTCTGCTTCTAGCTTTAGTACACTGCAACTTCTGCATTTTTAGTATCTCCTCTAGGCATTGCCTATTCCACCCTGGATAACCTATGTAGTATACCTAAAATGGCTGTCTCACCTAGTACCTTTCATGGGTGGGCCATGTATCAAGTGGAATTTATTACCAAGAATGGCAGCCCCAACCCTACATTAAATTCATTATGTATCCTATGGTCATTGTTTTTAGTTTGTTTTCCTTTTGCTGTAAAACTAAACCTCTGTGCTATATTTTTGATGCTTGTAAAGCAACTTTGAGTCCTGCTGGAGAAAAGCGCTAAATAAAATTATTATTATTATTATTACCAACTTGTAGGCATCTGCCAATAAGAACAAGTTGCCTTGTGTATCTGATGTTACTTACTGTAGGAACTATTGATTTTGTGACTTAAGCTTTTGTGTATGCATTGCACTTCATAATTGCTGATAAGCTTATATTGTGAGATCCTTTGTCAGGTACCGTTTTTGAAATTCCTGTATACTATTCAGTTGTCTGTGCCCCAGATGTCTATTCCACATGTGAGTGCAATTATCATGTCTTTATGTGTTTGGTCTCATGTGCTCTGTTACGTTATTGATACAATATAGATGTTCATCTATTTCCAGTATGGCTTTCACCTTTCTTCCATTGAAGATAATACATTTGTCATCTTGGAATTTGATGATACATCCTTTTTTTGTTATTGTTTGCATTCTAGGCTATTTACATGCTGTTATGAACCACAGGTAGTGGTTCATTCCTGTTTTCTGTATTTTATGTTTATAGTTGTCTTGCAGGCCAGGATTTCCCGTTGCTCTGGTTTAAGAAGACTCTTGTTTGCTGCCGGTGGTGAGTCTGTGTAATTGCAGCTTGTTCCCATGTGTTCAGCCTCACCTGTCTGTTAATTGCACCTCTCAGTTGTGCATCAGGGCAGCTGCACGACATAATTAATTAGGACTCTCTGTTATATTCTGGCTCAGTGCAATACACAGACGCTGGTGATAGTTCCAGAGTTCTTGAGTTCTGAGCTAGTCCCTGCCAGTTCCTGAGCTCCTGTCTAGCAGTGTCTGTCTAGCTGCTTCCAGTGTCTGTTCCAGTGTCGGTTCCTGTGTCGGTTCCAGTGTCTGATCCCGTGTCCTGCCGTGAAGCGTTCCTGTCCAGAAGTCCTGTGGCTTTGTCTGTGCCTGGTCGAGTATCTGGCTTCTTGGTGTCCACCGGTCTGTCGTTTGGGATTCTGTCTGTCCTCCGGTTCTGAGAGTCTGTGTCGGCTACATTGGGGGTTCCTGACCGTTTGCCAGTATTTGTACCGGTTCCGTGAGTAGCAGCTTTGCCGCGTCCGTCGGCCTAGGCCGCAGTATTCTTTGGTTATATTTGTTACTGGTGTTTTGCAGAGAGTTCTGCTTATGCTGTCACCGCCGGTACACAACAGTATTGTGTCGGCGTGTGGACAGCATTTCCTTTGTTGTTCTTTTCCTTTGGCGGCGTGCCGCACATATATTTAGTTTTAGGGTTGTTAGTAACCCCTAGCCTTCTGTTTGCTTTAGTTAGAGGTCCCCTTGTTATTATCCTGTCTCGGTTCACGCCTTGTCTCACTCTAAGACCTGGGGGCATAGGAGTTGGGCAGACCTAATCCGCCCTACAAACGCGGCTGCCGTGGGCCCAAGAAACCATAGTCACTCAGGCATGAACTGACCACACGGGTGAAACAATGGAGGTAGGGTGCTAGGGGCTATTTCTACACCACACCTTATTTCAGCGTCACGTTCTGGTGCTCTGGACTCACTACGCAACATCTCCCTTGTTCTGAGCACCAGGAACCTAACACATGCAGTATACTCTCTGTATTTGATGAAAAGCTTTTCCGTAGTTCATTGTTTCTGTACTTTATTATGTTCATTATGTTAAGCGCCTTGAGTCCTACTGGAGAAAGAGCACTATATAAATAAATATTATTACTTTATTTGTACTTCCATACTGTTCCCGTTTATATTGAAGACCTTGAATAGACTGTGGTCAATTAATTCAGTAGTTATACTGCGTTCATCACCAAGACAGATTACGTTTTGGTAATAAATGTCAAATTCTGTGAAGAAATTTCTACTACTTGACATGTGACTTGGTGCACGAAAATCTATGGGATGATTAAATGGCCTGGTGCTCCAGTTTTGGGACAGGGGGCACTCTATTGCCTTAAAAGTTCCACTCCACTTATTTGTACATGTTTCAGTGTGTGTGGTTTAAAATTCAGCTTGGATTCTTTTGGAAATGTTATTTGTTGCTCTTCTTTCAATAAAGGAACAATATTTTCTTACTATTTCTTGCATCTAAAACATGCTCATAGTTCCTCATTGTGTGACTATTTATTTGGCATAAAGGCAATTCCAGTGTCAGCAATATACTGTATACAAATGCTGGTTTAAAATAAACCTCAGCCTTCCTTATATAGATGTGGTCCCTATATTAGCCACTAAATACAGATAAGACAATAAAAGAACACTAGTCATAGGTGCTTGGTCCATAACGAACCCTGCTGACTACTATAATGAAGAGGCAATATAAGCACAGAAAAATAACTCACATAGGATGTCTTCTTTTTAGCTCTTCATCCTCCACTTATGCAAATTACTGACAAGTCAATGGAGAGTTAAACGCCAGTAGAAATTATCTTTCCAAAAAATGAATCCTTCTTAGTAATTAATCTAGCCTTTTCACCTGTATGATGTTGCTATGTGGGCTCTTTATAGGTAGACTGGAACCCTCAATTGTTCTTGAGTATATTAGATCTTGGCAGTTGTGGACAGTGAACAAATCATAACTGGGAACTCTTTTGAAGGTTTCAGCAGTGTAGAAATCACCTTACTGCCAGACTTAAGTTCAAAAAATATTTAATAACTAAACTAATAGACTCAAAATGATGTATAGGTCAATAATAGGTCAATAATTATGACAAACTGAAATGGGTAATGAGTGGTACACATTTTTTGGGACAATTCACTATACCAGAGGTTCTCAAACAGAGTCCTCAAGGTACCCCAAAAGTCCAGGTTTTAAGTATATCTATTGCTCAGCACAGATGGTTAAATCAAATTGACAGAGGTACTTATTAAGTCACCTGTGTCCAAGCATAGATAAACTTAAAACATGGGGGGTAATTCCAAGTTCATCGCAGCAGGAATTCTGTTAGCAATTGGGCAAAACCATGTGCACTGCAGGGGGGGGCAGATGTAACATGTGCATAGAGAGTTAGATATGGGTGGGGTGTGTTCAATCTGCAATCTAAATTGCAGTGTAAAAATAAAGCAGCCAGTATTTACCCTGCACAGAAATAAAATAACCCACCCAAATCTAACTCTCTCTGCAAATGTTATATCTGCCTCCCCTGCAGTGCACATGGGCCCTCATTCCGAGTTGTTCGCTCGGTATTTTTCATCGCATCGCAGTGAAAATCCGCTTAGTACGCATGCGCAATGTTCGCACTGCGACTGCGCCAAGTAACTTTACTATGAAGAAAGTATTTTTACTCACGGCTTTTTCTTCGCTCCGGCGATCGTAATGTGATTGACAGGAAATGGGTGTTACTGGGCGGATACACGGCGTTTCAGGGGCGTGTGGCTGAAAACGCTACCGTTTCCGGAAAAAATGCAGGAGTGGCCGGGGAAACGGTGGGAGTGCCTGGGCGAACGCTGGGTGTGTTTGTGACGACAACCAGGAACGACAAGCACTGAAATGATCGCACAGGCAGAGTAAGTCTGGAGCTACTCTGAAACTGCTAACTCGTTTGTAATCGCAATATTGCGCGTACGTCGGTCGCAATTTTAAGAAGCTAAGATTCACTCCCAGTAGGCGGCGGCTTAGCGTGTGTAACTCTGCTACATTCGCCTTGCGAGCGAACAACTCGGAATGAGGGCCATGGTTTTGTCCAACTGCTAAAAAATTTCCTGCTGCGATCAACTTGGAATTACCCCCTATGACCGTTGGGGTGTCTTGAGGACCACGTTTGTCAAACTCTACACCAGTGATTTTCAACCTTTTTCAATTCGCGGCACACCGCACAAGATCTGAAAATTGCCAAGGCACACCAGCAGTACCCCACGGAAAAACAACACACACACACACACACACACACACACACACACACACACAGGGAAATAAAACAAACATATATTGGTCCCCAAGGGGAAAAAAATAAGAATTTACTCACCGGTAATTCTATTTCTCGTAGTCCGTAGTGGATGCTGGGCACTCCGTAAGGACCATGGGGAATAGCGGGCTCCGAAGGAGGCTGGGCACTCTAGAAAGATCTTAGACTACCTGGTGTGCACTGGCTCCTCCCACTATGACCCTCCTCCAAGCCTCAGTTAGGTACTGTGCCCGGACGAGCGTACACAATAAGGAAGGATTTTGAATCCCGGGTAAGACTCATACCAGCCACACCAATCACACCGTACAACTCGTGATATGAAACACAGTTAACAGTATGAAACAATAGAGCCTCTCAACAGATGGCTCAACAATAACCCGATTTAGTTAACCATAACTATGTACAAGTATTGCAGATAAACCGCACTTGGGATGGGCGCCCAGCATCCACTACGGACTACGAGAAATAGAATTACCGGTGAGTAATTCTTATTTTCTCTAACGTCCTAGTGGATGCTGGGAACTCCGTAAGGACCATGGGGATTATACCAAAGCTCCCAAACGGGCGGGAGAGTGCGGATGACTCTGCAGCACTGAATGAGAGAACTCCAGGTCCTCCTCAGCCAGGGTATCAAATTTGTAGAATTTTTGCAAACGTGTTTGCCCCTGACCAAGTAGCTGCTCGGCAAAATTGTAAAGCCGAGACCTCTCGGGCAGCCGCCCAAGATGAGCCCACCTTCCTTGTGGAATGGGCATTGACAGATTTTGGCTGTGGCAGGCCTGCCACAGTATGTGCAAGCTGAATTGTACTACAAATCCAACGAGCAATAGTCTGCTTAGAAGCAGGAGCACCCAGCTTGTTAGGTGCATATAGGATAAACAGCGAGTCAGATTTTCTGACTCTAGCCGTTCTGGAAACATATATTTTCAGTGCCCTGACAACGTCTAGCAACTTGGAGTCCTCCAAGTCCCTAGTAGCCTAGGCACCACAATAGGCTGGTTCAGGTGAAACGCTGACACCACCTTTGGGAGAAACTGGGGACGAGTCCTCAATTCTGCCCTATCCATATGGAAAATCAAATAAGGGCTTTTACAAGACAAAGCCGCCAACTTTGATACTCGCCTGGCAGAAGCCAAGGCCAATAACATAACCACCTTCCACGTGAGATATTTCAGATCCACGGTTTTTAGTGGTTCAAACCAATGTGATTTTAAGAAACTCAACACCACGTTGAGATCCCAAGGTGCCACAGGAGGCACAAACGGGGGCTGACTCTGCAGCACTCCTTTTATAAATGTCTGAACTTCAGGTACTGAAGCTAGTTCTTTTTGAAAGAAAATCGACAGAGCTGAGATCTGTACCTTAATGGAACCCAATTTAAGGCCCATAGTCACTCCTGCTTGCAGGAAATGCAGAAATCGACCTAGTTGAAATTCCTCTGTTGGGGCCCTTTCGGCCTCACACCATGCAACATATTTTCGCCATATGCGGTGATAATGAGTTGCTGTAACCTCTTTCCTGGCTTTAGTAAGCGTAGGAATGACTTCCTCCGGAATGCCCTTTTCCTTCAGGATCCGGCGTTCAACCGCCATGCCGACAAACGCAGCCGCAGTAAGTCTTGGAACAGACAGGGCCCCTGCTGCCGCAGGTCCTGTCTGAGTGGCAGAGGCCATGGGTCCTCTGATATAAATTCTTGAAGTTCTGGGTACCAAGCTCTTCTTGGCCATCCACGAGTATCGTTCTTACTCCTCGCCTTCTTATTATTCTCAGTACCTTTGGTATGAGAGGCAGAGGGGAGAACACATAAACCGACTGGTACACCCACGGTGTTACCAGAGCGTCCATAGCTATCGCCTGAGGGTCCCTTGACCCGGTGCAATATCTTTTATAGCTTTTTGTTGAGGCGGGACGCCATCATGTCCACCTGTGGCCTTTCCCAATGGTGTACAATCCTATTGGAAGACTTCTGGAGTAAGTCCCCATTCTCCCGGGTGGAGGTCGTGTCTGTTGAGAAGATCTGCTTCCCAGTTGTCCACTCCGGGACTGAACACTGCTGACAGTGCTAACACATGATTTTCCGCCTATCGGAGAATCCTTGTGGCTTCTGCCATCGCCATCCTGCTTCTTGTGCCGCCCTGTTGGTTTACATGGGCGACTGCCGTGATGTTGTCTGATTGGATCAGTACCGGCTGGTTTTGAAGCAGAGGCCTTGCCGGCCTCAGGGCATTGTAAATGGCCCTCAGGTCCAGAATATTTATGTGTAGGGAAATAACCTGACTTGACCAAAGTCCCTGGAAATTTCTTCCCTGTGTGACTGCCTCCCAGCCTCAAAGGCTGGAATCCATGGTCACTAGGACCTAGTCCTGTATGCCGAACCTGCGGCCCTCTTGAAGATGGGCACTCTGCAGCCACCACAGTAGAGATACCCTGGTCCTTGGAGACAGGGTTATCAGCCTATGCATCGGAAGATGCGATCCGGACCACTTGTCCAACAGGTCCCTCTGAAAAGTTCTTGTATGGAACCTGCCTAATGGGATTGCTTCGTAGGAAGCTACCATTTTTCCCAGGACTCGCGTGCAATGATGCACCGCTACCTATTTTGGCTTCAGGAGGTCTCTGACTAGAGATGACAACTCCTTGGCTTTCTCCTCCGGGAGAAACACTATTTCTGGTTTATGTCCAGAACCATCCCCAGGAACAGTAGACGTGTCATAGGAACCAGCTGTGACTTTGGACTGTTTAGAATCCAACCATGCTGTTGTAGCACTTTCCAAAATAGTGCTACTCCGACTACCAACTGCTCCTTGGACCTCGCCCTTATAACGAGATTGTCCAAGTACGGGATAATTACAACTTCCTTTTTTTGAAGGAGTATCAACATTTCGGCCATTACCTTGATAAAACACCCTCTGTGCCATGTACAGTCCAAACGGCAGTGTCTGGACTTGGTAATGGTAATCCTGTACCACAAATCTGAGGTACTCCTGGCGAGGATGGTAAATGGGGACATGCAGGTAAGCATCCTTGATGTCCCAGGATACCATGTAATCCCCCTCGTCCAGGCTTGGAATAACCGCCCTGAGCGATTCCATCTTGAACTTGAATTTTTGTGTTCAAGGATTTTAAATATAAAATGGGTCACACCGAACCATGCGGTTTCGGTACCCCAACCCGTGTGGAATAGTAACCCCGTCCTTGTTGAAGTAGGGGCACCTTGAGTATTACCTGCTGGAAATACCGCTTATTAATTGCCTCTAGCACAGCATCCCTGCCTGAGGGAGTTGTCAGCAAGGCATATTTTAGGAAACGGCTGGGGGGAGACATCTCGAATTCCAGCTTGTACCCCTGAAATACTACTTGAAAGAAACAGGGATCCACCTGTGAGCGAGCCCACTAATTGCTGAAATTTTTGAGACGGCCCCCCACCGTACCTGGCTACACCTGTGGAGCACCCGCGTCATGGTGTGGCCTCACAGGAGGCGGGGGAAGAATCTTGATTCTGGGAACAGGCTGACTGGTGCAGCTTTTTTCCCTCTACCCTTGTCTCTGTACAGAAAGGAAGCGCCATTTGACCCGCTTGCTTTTCTGAAGCCGAAAGGACTGTACCTTTGTCTGTGAGGAAACCTGAGGTAAAATTATTTCTTCCCAGCAGTTGCTGTGGATACGAGGTCCCAGAGACCATCCCCAAATAATTCCTCACCCTTATAAGGCTCTCTATGCGCTTTTTAAGTCAGCATCACCTGTCCAGTGACAGGTCTCTAATACCCTCCTGACAGAATGGACATTACATTTATTTTGGATGCCAGCCGGCAAAATATCCCTCTGTGCATCCCCCATATATAAGACGACGTCTTTAATATGTTTTTATGTTTTCCAACTAGTATCCCTGTTTGACAGGGTCACCGACCACGCTGCAGCAGCACTATCTGCAGGTCTCAGTCTAGTACCTGAGTGTGTAAATACAGACTTCAGGATAGCCTCCTGTTTTTTATCAACAGGTACCTATTAAAGTGGCCGTATCCTAAGACGGCAGTGCCACCTTTTTTGACAAACGTGTGAGCGCCTTATCCACCCTAGGGGATATCTCCCAGCGTAACTTATCCACCTGGCGGGAAAGGGTACGCCATCAGTAACTTTTTATAAATTACCAGTTTCTTAACGGGGGAACCCACGCTTTCACACACTTCATTTATTCATCTGATGGGGGAACAAAACACTGCCTGTTTTTTCTCCCCAAACCTAAAACCCATTTTCAGAGGTGCTTGGGTTAAAGTCAGAAATGTATAACACATTTTTTATTGCCGGGATCACGTCACGGATGTTCCTAGTGGATTGTGTATATGTCTCCACCTTGTCGACACTGGAGTCAGACTCCGTGTCGACATCTGTGTTTGCCATCTGAGAGAGCGGGCGTTTTTGAGCCCCTGATGGCCTTTGAGACGCCTGGGCAAGCGCGGGCTGCGAAGCCGGCTGTCCCACAGCTGTTACGTCATCCACCCTTTTATGTAAGGAGTTGACACTGTCGGTTAATACCTTTCACCTATCCATCCACTCTGGTGTCGGCCCCACAGGGGGCGACATCACATATATCGGCCTCTGTTCTATCACCATATAAGCCTCCTCATTCAACATGTCGACACAGCCGTACCGACACACCGCAGACACACAGGGAATGCTCTAAACGAGGACAGGACCCACAAAAGCCCTTTGGGGGGACAGAGTAAGAGTATGCCAGCACACACCAGAGCGCTATATATATACAGGGACTAACTGAGTTATGTCCCTAATAGCTTTTATATAATATACTGTATACAGTGCCAATTTTAATGCCCCCCCTCTCTTTTCCCTCTTACTGTACTGTAGAATTGCAGGGAAGAGCCAGGGAGCTTCCCTCCAGCCGAGCTGTGAGGGAAAAATGGCGCCAGTGTGCTGAGGAGATAGGCTCCGCCCCTTTTTCGCGGCCTATTCTCCCGTTTTTTTTATGGAATTCTGGCAGGGGTATTTACCTCATATATAGCCCCTGGGGCCATATATTGAGGTATTTTAGCCAGCCAAGGTGTTTTTATTGCTGCCTCAGGGCGCCCCCCCCAGCGCCCTGCACCCTCAGTGACCGGAGTGTGAAGTGTGTGAGAGGAGCAATGGCGCACAGCTGCAGTGCTGTGCGCTACCTTGGTGAAGACAGAGTCTTCATGCCGCCGATTTTCCGGACCATCTTCTTGCTTCTGGCTCTGTAAGGGGGACGGCGGCGCGGCTCCGGGACCGAACATCAAGGCTGGGCCTGCGGTCGATCCCTCTGGAGCTAATGGTGTCCAGTAGCCTAAGAAGCCCAATCCGGCTGCAAGCAGGCGAGTTCGCTTCTTCTCCCCTTAGTCCCTCGCTGCAGTGAGCCTGTTGCCAGCAGGTCTCACTGAAAATAACAAATTCTAAGACTATAACTTTCTAAGAGCTCAGGAGAGCCCCTAGTGTGCATCCAACCTCGGCCGGGCACGAAATCTAACTGAGGCTTGGAGGAGGGTCATAGTGGGAGGAGCCAGTGCACACCAGGTAGTCTAAGATCTTTCTAGAGTGCCCAGCCTCCTTCGGAGCCCGCTATTCCCCATGGTCCTTACGGAGTGCCCAGCATCCACTAGGACGTTAGAGAAACACACACATTGTCCCCAACAGTAATTAAAATAATGCACTGGCCCCCACAGTAATTGAACACACTGTCTGCCACAGTATTTCCACACATTGCCACCCATAGTAATGCCACCACACACACACTGTCCCCCTGTAGTAATGCCACCACACACACACTGTCCCCCTGTAGTAATGCCACCACATACACTGTCCCCCATTGTAATACCACCACACACACACTGCCCCCCTGTAGTAATGCCACCACACACACACTGTCCCCCTGTAGTAATGCCACCACAGACACTGTCCTCCTGTAGTAATGCCACCACACACACTGTACCCCTGTAGTAATGCCACCACACACACACACTGTACCCCTGTAGTAATGACACTACACACACACTGTGCCCCTGTAGTAATGCCACCCCACACACACACTGTCCCCCTGTAGTAATGCCACCACACACACTGTCCCCCTGTAGTAATAATACCACCACACACACACACACAATGTCCCCCTGTAATAATGCCACCACACACACACTGTCCCCCTGTAGTAATGCCACCACACACACAGTCCCCCTGTAGTAATAATGCCACCACACACATACACACACACACACACACACAATGTCCCCCTGTAATAATGCCACCACACACACACTGTCCCCCTGTAGTAATAATGCCACCACACACACACACAATGTCCCCCTGTAGTAATAATGCCACCACACACACTGTACCCCTGTAGTAATGCCACCACACACACACAGTCCCCCACTGGCTCCATAGTAAAAAAAAAAAAAAAGCACTGGTCCAAAACTTTTAAAGTTCCTCTTTTCCCCCTCAGCGGTGAGAGCGGTGGGACAGGGAGGAGCGGAGCAGCACGGGCGGGATGGCAACGTGGTGTATGTGACCTATGAGTCACACCATGTCGTAAGGGTCACAGGCCGGGCCAAGGAAGAGCTGCCTGTGCTACCCGATAGTGATACCATAAGTGTATAGTATCACTATTGGGCAGCTCAGGCAGCTCTTCCGCGGTCACGTCACAGTGTATACAGTAAAGACGGTAGCAGCCAGGTCCGGGCAGCAGGTATCTCTGGCGGGGGCGGCACATATGACAACCGCTGGCAGCACGCCAGTGTGCCGCGGCACAGTGGTTGAAAAACACTGCTTTACACTATACTGTGTTCCCGACTTTTAAAGGCTCTGCCAGGTTCTTTTGATGGAGAATTCCTTTCGCTACCAGCTTTTGAAACTTTCTAATTTGAGTTGTTCTGTATTGATTTGTTTACGTACTGACTCATATACAATTTTGAGCTTCATATTTTAGTTTTTAAATGTACAGTATATTTTAACTTACTCTGGTCTCAGTAGAGTTCTGCTAAACGTTTGGTATAAATAAAATCATGGAGTGACAATTTAAAAGGTGAGTAGGAGATGATTTCTGCATTGCTGAAACCTTCATCTAATATAGGTGGGCATATTTTATTGAACTGTGTATTTACATAATTATAGGAACGTATTACACTATTAATCAATTCTGATTTTCAAAAACAATACATTGGGGGAAAAATCACTTAAAGGTAAGCAGAAATATTTTGTCTACATTACATATACTTCAATTCATTCAAGTGGTTAATATGATTATTGTTTAAAGGTCTAGTAGGAAGGTGTTTCCTTCAAAGCATTGACCCTCACCTATTTCAGCTGAGCAGTATTCCATTAATACACACTGTAAACCTATTGTGGTTTCTTGGATTGTTCATATGTCAAGCTGCTTTTGTAATACATTTCAAATTGATGTTGTTTCATATCTTATGTGAATTAGCTGGTCATCTTTTTTTAAAAAAAAAATGTTTATTGAAACAAAAAAACACAAGCAGCATTGGAAAATATGACATGGAGCCAAACTGAGAAAACAGTCTATAGCAAATATCAGCAATGGGTGAAAACACAGTGTTCATGGAATTGATAATAAGAACGTCAAGGTACACAATTAGTTGGTCATCTTTAACTTAATAAACTTATAGTTGCTCATGCCTGTTTGTCTTACTTATCCAGTTCTTTGTTATTAACCTCTGATCTATTTGTAGCAATAACCTCCCATAGGTCATCTCAATTTTAAATATGCAGATCTTAAAAATAAGAATTTACTTACCGATAATTCTATTTCTCGTAGTCCGTAGTGGATGCTGGGGACTCCGTAAGGACCATGGGGAATAGCGGCTCCGCAGGAGACTGGGCACATCTAAAGAAAGCTTTAGGACTATCTGGTGTGCACTGGCTCCTCCCCCTATGACCCTCCTCCAAGCCTCAGTTAGGATACTGTGCCCGGACGAGCGTACACAATAAGGAAGGATTTTGAATCCCGGGTAAGACTCATACCAGCCACACCAATCACACTGTACAACTTGTGATCTGAACCCAGTTAACAGCATGATAACAGAGGAGCCTCTAGAAAAGATGGCTCACTACAGCAATAACCCGATTTTTTGGTAACAATAACTATGTACCAGTATTGCAGACAATCCGCACTTGGGATGGGCGCCCAGCATCCACTACGGACTACGAGAAATAGAATTATCGGTAAGTAAATTCTTATTTTCTCTAACGTCCTAAGTGGATGCTGGGGACTCCGTAAGGACCATGGGGATTATACCAAAGCTCCCAAACGGGCGGGAGAGTGCGGATGACTCTGCAGCACCAATTGAGAGAACTCCAGGTCCTCCACAGCCAGGGTATCAATTTTGTAGAATTTTACAAACGTATTTGCTCCTGACCAAGTAGCTGCTCGGCAAAGTTGTAAAGCCGAGACCCCTCGGGCAGCCGCCCAAGATGAGCCCACCTTCCTTGTGGAGTGGGCATTTACAGATTATTGGCTGTGGCAGGCCTGCCACAGAATGTGCAAGCTGAATTGTACTACAAATCCAACGAGCAATAGTCTGCTTAGAAGCAGGAGCACCCAGCTTGTTGGGTGCATACAGGATAAACAGCGAGTCAGATTTTCTGACTCCAGCCGTCCTGGAAACATATATTTTCAGGGCCCTGACAACGTCTAGCAACTTGGAGTCCTCCAAGTCCCTAGTAGCCGCAGGCACCACAATAGGTTGGTTCAGGTGAAACGCTGAAACCACCTTAGGGAGAAACTGAGGACGAGTCCTCAATTCCGCCCTGTCCGAATGGAAAATCAGATAAGGGCTTTTACAGGATAAAGCCGCCAATTCTGACACGCGCCTGGCCCAGGCCAGGGCCAACTGCATGACCACTTTCCATGTGAGATATTTTAACTCCACAGATTTAAGTGGTTCAAACCAATGTGACTTTTGGAACCCAAAAAACTACATTGAGATCCCAAAGTGCCACTGGAGGCACAAAAGGAGGCTGTATATGAGGTACCCCTTTTACAAACGTCTGAACTTCAGGGACTGAAGCTAGTTCTTTTTGGAAGAAAATTGACAGGGCCGAAATTTGAACCTTAATGGACCCCAATTTCAGGCCCATAGACACTCCTGTTTGCAGGAAATGTAGGAATCGACCCAGTTGAATTTCCTCCGTCGGGCCTTACTGGCCTCGCACCACGCAACATATTTTCGCCAAATGCTGTGATAATGTTTTGCGGTTACATCCTACCTGGCTTTGATCAGGATAGGGATGACTTCATCCGGAATGCCTTTTTTCCTTCAGGATCCGGCGTTCAACCGCCATGCCGTCAAACGCAGCCGCGGTAAGTCTTGGAACAGACAGGGTCCTTGTTGGAGCAGGTCCCTTCTTAGAGGTAGAGGCCACGGATCCTCCGTGAGCATCTCTTGAAGTTCCGGTTACCAAGTCCTTCTTGGCCAATCCGGAGCTACAAATATAGTGCTTACTCCTCTCCATCTTATCAATCTTAGTACCTTGGGTATGAGAGGCAGAGGAGGGAACACATACACTGACTGGTACACCCACGGTGTTACCAGAGCGTCTACAGCTATTGCCTGAGGGTCCCTTGACCTGGCGCAATACCTGTCGAGTTTTTCCCAACGGTTTATAATCATGTGGAAGACTTCTGGGTGAAGTCCCCACTCTCCCGGGTGGAGGTCGTGCTGAGGAAGTCTGCTTCCCAGTTGTCCACTCCCGGAATGAATACTGCTGACAGTGCTATCACATGATTTTCCGCCCAGCGAAGAATCCTTGCAGCTTCTGCCATTGCCCTCCTGCTTCTTGTGCCACCCTGTCTGTTTACGTGGGTGACTGCCGTGATGTTGTCCGACTGGATCAACACCGGCTGACCTTGAAGCAGAGGTCTTGCTAAGCTTAGAGCATTGTAAATGGCCCTTAGCTTCAGGATATTTATGTGAAGTGATGTCTCCAGGCTTGACCATAAGCCCTGGATATTCCTTCCCTGTGTGACTGCTCCCCAGCCTCGCAGGCTGGCATCCGTGGTCACCAGGACCCAGTCCTGAATGCCGAATCTGCGGCCCTCTAGAAGATGAGCACTCTGCAACCACCACAGGAGGGACACCCTTGTCCTTGGTGACAGGGTTATCCGCTGATGCATCTGAAGATGCGACCCGGACCATTTGTCCAGCAGGTCCTACTGGAAAGTTCTTGCGTGGAATCTGCCGAATGGGATTGCTTCGTAGGAAGCCACCATTTTACCCAGAACCCTTGTGCATTGATGCACTGAGACTTGGCTCGGTTTTAGGAGGTTCCTGACTAGCTCGGATAACTCCCTGTCTTTCCCCTCCGGGAGAAACACCTTTTTCTGGACTGTGTCCAGGATCATCCCTAGGAACCAAAGACAAGTCGTCGGAACCAGCTGCGATTTTGGAATATTGAGAATCCAATCGTGCTGCCGCAACACTACCTGAGATAGTGCTACACCGACCTCCAACTGTTCCCTGGACCTGGATCTTACCCTTATCAGGGAATCGTCCAATTAAGGGATAACTAAAATTCCCTTCCTTCGAAGGAATATCATCATTTCGGCCATTACCTTGGTAAAGACCCGGGGTGCCGTGGACCATCCATACGGCAGCGTCTGAACTGATAGTGACAGTTCTGTACCATAAACCTGAGGTACCCTTGGTGAGAAGGGTAAATTTTGACATGAAGGTAAGCATCCTTGATGTCCCGAGACATCATGTAGTCCCCTTCTTCCAGGTTCGCAATCACTGCTCTGAGTGACTCAATCTTGAATTTGAACCTCTGTATGTAAGTGTTCAAAGATTTTAGATTTAGAATCGGTCTCACCGAGCCGTCCGGCTTCGGTACCACAACAGTGTGGAATAATACCCCGTTCCCTGTTGCAGGAGGGGTACCTTGATTATCACCTGCTGGGAATACAGCTTGTGAATGGCTTCCAAAACTGTCTCCCTGTCAGAAGGAGACATCGGTAAAGCCGACTTTAGGAAAACGGCGAGGGGGAGACGTCTCGAATTCTAATTTGTACCCCTGAGATATCACCTGAAGGATCCAGGGGTCTACTTGCGAGTGAGCCCACTGCGCGCTGAAATTCATTGAGACGGGCCCCCCACCGTGCCTGATTCTGCTTGTAAAGCCCCAGCGTCATACTGAGGGCTTGGCAGAGGCGGGAGAGGGTTTCTGTTCCTGGGAACTGGCTGATTTCTGCAGCCTTTTTCCTCTCCCTCTGTCACGGGGCAGAAATGAGGAACATTTTGCCCGCTTGTCCACGAAAAGACTGCGCCTGATAATACGGCGTCTTCTCATGTTGAGAGGCGACCTGGGGTACAAACGTGGATTTCCCAGCTGTTGCCGTGGCCACCAGGTCTGAAAGACCGACCCCAAATAACTCCTCCCCTTATTAAGGCAATATTTCCAAATGCCGTTTGGAATACGCATCACCTGACCACTGACGTGTCCATAACCCTCTACTGGTAGAAATGGACAACGCACTTAGACTTGATGCCAGTCGGCAAATATTCCGCTGTGCATCACGCATATATAGAAATGCATCTTTTAAATGCTCTATAGGCAAAAATATACTGTCCCTATCTAGGGTATCAATATTTTCAGTCAGGGAATCTGACCACGCCAACCCAGCACTGCACATCCAGGCTGAGGCGATTGCTGGTCGCAGTATAACACCAGTATGTGTGTAAATACATTTTAGGATACCCTCCTGCTTTCTATCAGCAGGATCCTTAAGGGCGGCCATCTCAGGAGAGGGTAGAGCCCTTACAAGCGTGTGAGCGCTTTATCCACCCTAGGGGGTGTTTCCCAACGCACCCTAACCTCTGGCGGGAAAGAATATAATGCCAATAACATTTTAGAAATTATCAGTTGTTATCGGCAGAAAACCACGCATCACACACCTCATTTAATTTCTCAGATTCAGGAAAACTACAGGTAGTTTTTCCTCACCGAACATAATACCCCTTTTTGGTGGTACTCGTATTATCAGAAATGTGTAAAACATTTTTCATTGCCTCAATCATGTAACGTGTGGCCCTACTGGAAGTCACATTTTTCTCTTCACCGTCGACACTGGAGTCAGTATCCGTGTCGGCGTCTATATCTGCCATCTGAGGTAACGGGCGCTTTAGAGCCCCTGACGGCCTATGAGACGTCTGGACAGGCACAAGCTGAGTAGCCGGCTGTCTCATGTCAACCACTGTCTTTTATACAGAGCTGACACTGTCACGTAATTCCTTCCAACAGTTCATCCACTCAGGTGTCGACCCCCTAGGGGGTGACATCACTATTACAGGCAATCTGCTCCGTCTCCACATCATTTTTCTCCTCATACATGTCGACACAAACGTACCGACATACAGCACACACACAGGGAATGCTCTGATAGAGGACAGGACCCCACTAGCCCTTTGGGGAGACAGAGGGAGAGTTTGCCAGCACACACCAAAGCGCTATATATATACAGGGATAACCTTATAAGTGTTTTTCCCCTTATAGCTGCTGTATTGTTAATACTGCGCCTAATTAGTGCCCCCCTCTCTTTTTTAACCCTTTCTGTAGTGTAGTGACTGCAGGGGAGAGCCAGGGGAGCTTCCCTCCAACTGAGCTGTGAGGGAAAATGGCGCCAGTGTGCTGAGGAGATAGGCTCCGCCCCTTTTTCGCGGACTTTTCTCCTGCTTTTTTATGGATTCTGGCAGGGGTTAAAATTCATCCATATAGCCCTGGGGGCTATATGTGATGTATTTTCGCCAGCCAAGGTGTTTTTATTGCTGCTCAGGGCGCCCCCCCCCTAGCGCCCTGCACCCTCAGTGACCGAAGTGTGCAGTGTGCTGAGGAGCAATGGCGCACAGCTGCAGTGCTGTGCGCTACCTTGGTGAAGACAGGATGTCTTCTGCCGCCAATTTTCCGGACCTCTTCTGTCTTCTGGCTCTGTAAGGGGGCCGGCGGCGCGGCTCTGGGACCCATCCATGGCTGGGCCTGTGATCGTCCCTCTGGAGCTAATGTCCAGTAGCCTAAGAAGCCCAATCCACTCTGCACGCAGGTGAGTTCGCTTCTTCTCCCCTTAGTCCCTCGATGCAGTGAGCCTGTTGCCAGCAGGTCTCACTGAAAATAAAAAACCTAAACTAAAACTTTCACTAAGAAGCTCAGGAGAGCCCCTAGTGTGCACCCTTCTCGTTCGGGCACAGAGATCTAACTGAGGCTTGGAGGAGGGTCATAGGGGGAGGAGCCAGTGCACACCAGATAGTCCTAAAGCTTTCTTTAGATGTGCCCAGTCTCCTGCGGAGCCGCTATTCCCCATGGTCCTTACGGAGTCCCCAGCATCCACTTAGGACGTTAGAGAAATTGTCATTTTTTAGTTTAGCCACAGCAAACATAAGGTCTGATTTGCCAGCTATTTTTCAATCCTTTATTTCCCTTTGGAATACAGTGTTGATTTACTCACATACACATATGTATTTTACTTAACAGTTATTTTTATAGCGCACACATATTCCACAGCATTTGAAAGGCTGCTTGTATTCTACTATTGTGTTATGCTTGGCTTTATAATCTGCTGCAGACTATAGTTCTCTGTTCAAGCACAAACACATAGAGAAGATTGTGGGATACAATTAAATAAAGAAAGGGTCGAGGGCTGCGCTTATTGTCTCACTTGATAAGTTAAGCTGCTATGGAGGGATGAAAGGATTCCACGTTCCTCTCAATATATACAAATAAAAAAGATGGGGGTGCCTCCCAGCGCTAATTTCATCAAGTGTAGTATAGATACTGACCACTATAACACATAAAAATAAATCTGATGCAAATAAAGTATTTACAATTGATGTATTTCCTTTATTAAAAAACAATAATAATAGTAAAATTAATGCAGAAATTGGTTGTTTCCCCTCTTACTCTAATATATGCAATTAATTACTAATGGTGAGTCCTAATACCGGTATACTATAACATATACATAACATACACAAATATAACATGTACTGGCCCGTGATACGCCCGTTGGCGAATTACTCACTATGGTATCACTTATTAATCCGAATTACTCACTATGGTATCACTTATTAATCCGTAATTAGGATCAAATTAAATGTCTGGTTGCCACTATTGTAGTATAACAGATTTCTATATAGAATTCAAAGGACAATGTCCTAAAAGGGCTTCTATTAGCGTTGACAAAATTATTATAGGCAATATCCTTATAGGGCTTTTAAGAACGTTTAAATAACAGGGGAAGAAAAGAACATAAGATGGAAGATAAACATCGGATAATAGAGGAGGAAGAGTTCGATGACACAGAAGCCTTTTTGGATGCTTTTTTAGAATTGGCACAAAGGAACAACTCTTCACAGAATCTTAGAGCAATTCCAAAAAAAACCTCCAGATTCAGAAACAAGAAGAAAAAGGAGACGAAAAAGAAGCTCGGTATCCACAAACAGGGAAAGCGGGGCGGAGCTAAGAACCGGCCAAAAGAAAAAACAAAACATTGCAGGGAATATTCAACATAAGCAAATACGAATTGAGTGCCTTTGAAGTAAAAGTCCTCAAAAAGGGACTAAAATTTGCTCCGACAAATCCCCTTAATAAATTTGATACCTTCGTTGACCTCCAAAAATTCATTAGGAAGATTACACTGAAGAAATTCTTCAAACAAAAAGAACAAGAGAGCACTGCTGAAATGGAAATAAGATCAGATTCTTTTGAACATTCAGGTTTAAAAGATAAGACCACATTTTTCCACTCACACCTTAAAGGCCATCTACTTAATACATTTCAGAAATTAGTGGAAGAAGACATCAGGAGGATCCCTGAGAAGATTAGGATCAACAGGGAAATGGAATCTCACCAAAAAATAAAAAGAGGCACTGAAGAACTTGAAACTAAATGAAGAAATTATTATTAAACAAGCAGATAAAGGGGGTGGCATCGTTATTATGGATAAAGTGAAATATGACAATGAATTACATTAGGTTATTAGGAGATTTAAAAAAAGTACCAATTATTGCAAAAAAATCTAATGGAAGAATACAAGAAGGATTTAGAAATAATTCTGAAAGATGCATTGAAAAAGGGGATTCTTACTAAGGACGAATATAAGTTCATATACCCGGAACATCCAAAGGTGGCTGGTTTTTATCATCTGCCAAAAATCCATAAGGATGCGAACACCCCCCATCCCCCAGAAGACCAATAGTGGCAGGGATCCAATCATTAACGGCACATCTATCATGCTATATTGACACCTTCCTTAAAAAACTGGTAACTAAGCAATGCAGCTACATCAAAGATACAACACAAATTCTAAATATACTTAATGGGATCACATGGAAAGAAGGTTTTTTGCTGGCCACTTGTGATGTCAAGTCGCTATATACTTCAATTCAACATGAACAGGGAATGGAGAATGTTCGGAAAAACATCACAAATGAATCTAAAATGAAAGAAGATCAAATTAACTTCATCCTAGAGGGTATTAAGTTCACATTGAACCACAATTTTTTCTGGTATGGTGATAAATTTTATACACAGACCCAGGGAAAGGCGATGGGTACAAATTTTGCCCCCTCGTATGACAATCTTTTTCTGGCCCAGTGGGAGAACGAATTTATATGGACTAATAATGAATATTTATCTAATCTTGTCTTATGGGCAAGGTATATCGACGATGTGATCATCATTTGGAATGGAGCAAAAGGAGACTTCGAGCATTTTATCACAAAGATTAACAATAACATATTTAATCTGGAGTTCACAAGAGAAGTCAGTGATACCAGTATAAACTTCCTAGACCTAACTATCTTTGTTGAGAACAATAAAATTGAAACTAAAACTGATAGTAAGGAAGTAGACTGTAACAGCTATTTGGACTCTCGGAGTAACCACCATCTGAAATGGTTGTCCAACATTCCCAAAGGTCAGATGAAAAGAATTAGGAGAAATTGTTCAAGGAAAGAGAATTATGAAGTACAAAGATAACCAATAAGGGAAAGGGGAATGGGGGGAATATCTTCTGCAAAAGTTGAAAATCAATTATTCTTTTGAGTCCAATGAATACCCCAGTAATACATATATTGTGGTTACAATTCTCAATCATATGTTGGGGGTGCTACCTTAGGCAATAAAATTGAGGACAAAAAAGAGGATAGAAAAGATTGTCTCTTTGTTGGCGCACGGAAAGAAGAAAAGATTATAATTCATCTATTATAACTTTTAATGTCAAACGATTAAAATGATGTGAAATATATATGGAAGAATATTGTTTAATAAAAGATACTGTATCAATTAAAAGTATTCACTGTGTGTAATTTGTTATATTACCATATGCTGTTATTGGTGTTTATAGAACCAGGACCACCATATAATAATCTCACTATTCAGTATGAGGATAAATTTTAATAAATATAATTATACATTCAGGGTCCGACAAGTTACTGCAGCCTTCAAGATCCTCACTATTATTTGCCTTTGAGGTATATATCACAGCTTGTCCTTAATTCCCTATTGTCATAACAGTTTAAATATAACCCTGACATGGATTACCATTTGTCTTTGGTATTCAATGCCCCTGCCTATATTGCCATAGTAATTAATATGCATATATAATAGCAGAAGCACATTGCCTACAGAGACTGTTATTAGGAGGCTTATTAAGAAGAGTCACACTGTCACGATCCGGGTATCTGGACGCCATTTCTTACCCATCAGATGCCTCCTAAGGCTGGCTCAGCGCTCCAGGACCGGATCCCATCTGTTATCCTGATGTGTACATTCCTGTATCCTCTCCTGTCACTCTGGGACGCTGTCACAGTAAACGCCATATTACACCTGGCATGGCGTCTCCCGCGGCCTCCGCCGCCGTCCCTGAACTTCTGCATGCAGAGTGTCTGAGTGGCGATTACGTCAGCCGCGGCCTCCGCTGTGTCCGCGTGGTTGGATGTGCATCTGTCAGCCTGGCGCCTCCTGTCTCCGGTGGCCGGCGCCGCCATTACTGTTTTCATTACCACATGGATTACAAACCAAACTTCCCTCCAAGTGTCTGCATGGGCGCAGCCATCTTGGATTCTGTCAGCTGATCATTTCCACCAATCTGTTCTCAGTATTGATAATCTGCATAATTGCCTAGCCAATCCCTTCCTTGCTGCAGGTATAAATACACTGTGCCTGAGCAAGGAAGGCGTCAGTGCTTTGGTTGTCAAACCTAGTTCCTGTTTGTCTCTCTCCTGTGATTGTCTTCCAGGTTCCAGCTCCTGTCTCAAGACTTCCACCATAGAGACCCGCACCAGCATTCCACCTGCGGTGTAGCCTGACTCTCCAATCCATTGTGGATTCATCTGTTTCCAGCTACAACATTACCTGCTTCCAGCTCAGCTTCCAGCAGAGTACAGCTTCCCTTAAAGGGCCGGTGTCCTTTCTACACTTTACCACTCTCCACCGGTATTATTATTTCTCCGCTCTCAAGTTCTACATTTCAGTTCATATTTCATCGCTCCCAAGTTCATTTATTATTTAACTGGTTCCAGCCAGTATCCACTCCGTGCTAACAACAGTCTGGTTCCAGCCAGTATCCACAGCAGCTGTTTTATCTTCAGCAACCCAGCTTTTCCTGGAACACCAGCTGGCACAATCCTGGGTTATCTCCATTGCTACAGTCGGGCCTGGTAAGGACTTTCCATCTAGAAGATCATAAGAACTATCTCACACTACCAGTGCCCTGTGGCTCCTGCCATCCTGTAGTACCCAGGAACTGTATTTATTCTTTGCTGACTTTTACGTTTTCTTTTACTGCTGCTGTGTTGCGGAGTTGTCATAATAAACATCATTGACTTTTATCCAAGTTGTCGTGGTCACGCCTTCGGGCAGTTATTATTCATGTTACTTACATGTCCAGGGGTCTGATACAACCTCCCAGGTTCCGGTACATCTCAGCCCCTACAACTGAGGCTGCCTCCCGTCAGCTCAGGCCCTCAGTTGTGACACACACTGTGTCATACTAGATCTTACAGTGTTGCGGTCGTTTTCCTTTACACAAACGCTTGAGTGAAAATAAGACCGTATATAAAATACGGGGACAGCTAATCAAGGTCCTGACATCAAAATATATGCTCGTGACTTTGAAATGATAGTATTCTTATCTACAGGATTTATCATAAGTAAACCATTTTCCTGCCTATCAGTCACAGCCTAATTGAATACAGTATATTTATGCCAGAATGCAATATTGTATCATGTTGTGTGCCACTGGGTTAGCCACCTAAATCAGCTTCATGTATACATCCTTTTCTTAGCAGTCTCTGAAATGTGTAGTATAATGCTGCTGCCAGGCTGGTTTTAAACAATGAACTAGTAAATGCAATTGTGTCCAATGCTACACACTCCTACATTAAATATCACCGTTGCTCTATATTCATCAGTTTCAAAGGGTTACAGAAGCCTTATCACGGGAATAATTCACATGGGGCTGCTGTCATTTATATATAGTGGTATTCACATGTGTATTCCCAATATACAGCACACTACCTTAGTCTAATTAGTATAATTGGCTCCATATGTGATTCCTATCCTAAAAAGTGTGAATAGGAAGCATGTAACAAGATGCTGCTTTGCAGCTGATTTTATAGTGGCTGACAAACGTTATAATATCCCCCGTATGGTAAACTGTATTACACTCAGTCCCGTATAGTTAGATGGATTTCAGCACATGTGACATTTGCTGCATTAATTCACTCAGACTTATGTGCTAAAACTCCCTGCATTTAACAGCCTATATTAAGAGTATTTCACAGAGATCCATTAAGCTACACATGTGTTGTGCAGAGTTGTTTAAAATTACAGATCATTATTACACCGCATAGGATCCCACAACGCTCAGCGTACAAAACACATGTAAAGTAAACTGTCCACGAGTGCTTTCTCTTAGTAGTTATGCCGCATGAGATCTAATAAGGCCCAGCATGCAAGGTATTTATACACGTGTGTTTTAATCTATCCACAGATACTTTGACTCTACTCCTTTACATATTTTCTAAATGGCTGGTCATTCTATTAAGATGATCCTGGTCCTATTGCATACACTTATTACTTTACATCAAATTCCTTTCAACATTTTTACACCGTGAAATTTAAGCAAGCAAATTCATGCTGCTCTGAAACGACACCCAAACGTGCACGTTTCACATCAGCTTCATCAGGGCCTGATGAAAAAACTATCAAAAAGTGATCTTGAAAAATCAAAGTCGAGGTAGATAAAGTGGATAGAATTAACCTTCTCCAGTATAAGGAAAAAAATAAGAGCAAGGGAGAAGATGTGATGTTTTTGACAAACTATTCCAGTCAACGGGCGCTCTTGGAACAGATCATATATAAACATTGGCATATTCTTACTACAGATAATGATTTAAGAGGTATTCTACCTCAGAAACCCAAGATAGTGTATAGAAGAGCACCCACAATTAAGAGCAATATAGTGAGAAGCTACTGTAAAGACGACAATAAAGTGAAAACGACTTGGTTGAAGGATTTAGAGCCTGTATTCTACAGATGCAATAATTGCACAATCTGTAGAAAAACAAAGAAATTATCAACAAAATTCATTGTGAAGTACAAATCTAATAGTACAGGAAAAGAATACAAAATAAAAGATAAAATTACTTGTAATTCTAAGGGAGTGATTTATTTGTTAACAAGCCCTTGTGGACTTCAGTATGTAGGGAAGACCTACCGTTGCCTTCATACTAGAATTAACGAGCATTAAAATAATATAAGAACAAATAAAGATAACCATAGTATCCCGGAACATTTCACTAAAATTCATAAGAGTGATGATCCTTCAGTTTTAAATTTCATTGGGATCAAACTAATACAGAAATCATGGAGAGGAGGAGATTGGGACAGTGCACTGTTGAAAGAAGAAGCAAGAGCCATCTTTGAATTAGGGACTCTAATACCAAATGGTTTAAATATAGATTGGGAACTTCCTCCCTTCTTGAAGGAAGGATAAATAAGAAATCATGAATAGTACTTGTCCATAGAGAAACTGATCACTAATAATAATAATTAAATTTAGGTCTGAATAATGTAGGTAAATTAATAGTTTCATAAGATAGTTTAATTATAATGGGGGAAATAAAACACAATTATACAAATAATAATAATGGATATTTATTTAAATTTTAGAACATTTTCACTGTGTTTTATGTATGTTATATGTTTGTATGTGAGACTAGTCTAAATAGGTTATTATGGATTATTGTGAAGATGAGCCCAAACTGAAAGAAAGAAAAAAAACAGACAGAAGCTATTTTTAAGGCTGCAGAAAGACGAGTAGTACTGTAGAATATACGTTTAAAGACTTCATCATTTCCGGGAATAAGATTAATATAAAACCGTCTTAACAGAGGGAAAATGATATTAGGAATACTCTCCGCTAGAAATTACTATCCTGGGTTACCATGACAACCATATACAATACTGAAGGAAACCAAGATGGTAATGGAAGGATGCTCTTGATGAGGGCGGACGTAGTACAGCGTCACTGTAGAAACCATAGCCGCAGTCAGAAGCTGGCGGAAGTGATGCAGTGCGAAGATATCCGAGGTACCAGGACCGCAGTCAGACATTGGAGCGGAAGTGACGCGGCGCTGAGGCAAAACTGCATCTGAGTAACCATGACTATGTGGCTTGGGGTGGAAATGAGGCCAGAAAGGCGAAGGGCGGAAGTGACGCAACGCCTTGATAGAAGAGTATATACAGTTTTAGTAACCATGACACAAGGCAGCGGTAGGAGCATAAAAACGGGTTAGAAGGTGCGCTCAGTTATCCTGATGAAGCCTGCCTAGACATGCGAAACGAGTAGATCGCAGAGGCACCAACAACGTCTGCAGGCAGAAACCCGATGTTTATGCTTCCAGCCATCAGAAAGTTTGAAGTAAGTCTTCCAGTGAATTTGCCTGTATGGACAGAGGGCGACTCTGGACTTTATTATTAAAAGCCCTATAAGGATATTGCCTATAATAAGTTTGTCAACACTATCAAAGGGCGATCCTGGACTTGTACCCAATAGAAGCCCTTTTAGGACATTGTCCTTTGAATTCTATACAGAAATCTGTTATACTACAATAGTGGCAACCAGACATTTAATTTGATCCTAATTACGGATTAATAAGTGATACCATAGTGAGTAAATCGCCAACGGGCGTATCATGGGCCAGTACATGTTATATTTGTGTATGTTATGTATATGTTATAGTATACCAGTATTAGGACTCACCATTAGTAATTAATTGCATATATTAGAGTAAGAGGGGGGTAAAAAACAATTTCTGCATTAATTTTACTATTATTATTGTTTTTTTTTAATAAAGGAAATACATAAATTTTAAATACTTTATTTGCATTAGATTTATTTTTATGTATTATAGTGGTCAGTATCTATACTACACTTGATAAGATTGTGGGATATACTTTTTATGATAAGTACATTTAAAACTTCAAAAAACGTGGAGTATTAAAAATGAGCTTCTACAATAAAGTCACAATCTATGAAACAATGCTGCCTAGTATCTCTCCAGCGTAGCTTTCTGAGCTACACTCCAAACAGGAAGGTCGACTTTATATAGTTATATAAAGTCAACCTTCCTGTTTGGAGTGTAGCTCAGGAAGCTCCAGTGGAGAGATACTAGACAGCACTGTTTCAGAGACTGTAACATCAACACTGTTAACAGAAACTTAATTCTATATCATAGGTCCGCCACATAATCAAGAGAAACGGAAATTTGTGAAAATGCTAAAAGTAGAAGAAAATATAATTCAATCAGGTTTTATTTTAGAATTACAACAGTGTGTTTAATTGTAAAAATATTTTAAAATGTTTTTCTCAACAAATGTAGTGTATCTATTTTGAAATTACAACATTCCTACAAAATTTAATACAAAACATAGGGCCTGATTGAGAGATGGACACTGCAACTGTGTCTTCATATTAAGCGGTACCGTGAAAATATGCTAATGCAACAGTCACTGTAATTCATTCAAAGATGCCCACCAGTTGGATCTTTAATACACCACTTGCAAACAAAGATGCACCATCGGTCACGCATAAAACTTCTGATCAAATCTATGTCTCCTCAGAAAGTCCTTTGTAATTAAGCCACCAGAGCCATTACATCTGCATAAAAAAGACGCAGTCACTGGCAGCAACATGCCCACTGGGGTATATGCAATTGCGGTCGAATTCCCGAAAATGTAGAAAAACGGGAAATTTTCGACAAAAAAAAAAATTCGACAATGCAATTCAGTACTTTTCGTCAAAAAACGGACTTTCCAAATTCGACTTTTTGAAATTCGACATTTGTCAAATTCGACATTTCTGCAATGGTACAAATGCGGCAATTCGACAAAAGTATATTCAATTGAAGTTTGTAAATTCGACAACAGTGCTTTAAGACAGTAAATTCGTCATTTTCAATCCGCCACACTTTGCTGGAGGAAACTAATAAAAAAATTTAAAAACATGTTTTTTTTGTGTGTTTTTTTTTAATTAGTAATAGCATATATATTTATATTAGAAGGGATTAGGTACTTGGTTTGTCTATTTTGGAGGCACAAGTATTATTTATATATTTTTAAAAATATTTTTAATTTTTTTTATTTTTTTTAAATGGAATGTTAAAAATCAGAAAAAAAATTGCGTGGGGTCCCCCCTCCTAAGCATAACCAGCCTCGGGCTCTTCGAGCCGGTCCTGGTTCTAAAAATCCGGGGAAAAAACTGACAGGGGATCCCCCATATTTTTAAAACCAGCACCGGGCTCTGCACCTGGTGCTAAAAATACGGGGGACAAAAAGTGTAGGGGTCCCCCGTATTTTTTACACCAGCATCGGGCTCCACTAGCTGGACAGATAATGCCACAGCCGGGGGTCACTTTTATACAGCGCCCTGCGGCCGTGGCATTAAATGCCCAACTAGTCACCCCTGGCCGGTGTACCCTGGGGGAGTGGGGATCCCTTCAATCAAGGGGTCCCCCCCCAGCCACCCAAGGGCCAGGGGTGAAGCCTGAGGCTGTCCCCCCCATCCAAGGGCTGCGGATGGGGGGCTGATAGCCTTGAGAAAATTGAAAGAATATTGTTTTTTCCAGTAGTACTAAAAGTCCCAGCAAGCCTCCCCCGCAAGCTGGTACTTGGAGAACCACAAGTACCAGCATGCGGGAGAAAAACGGGCCCGCTGGTACCTGTAGTTCTACTGGAAAAAAAATACCCAAAAAAAACAGGACACGCACACCGTGAGAGTAAAACTTTATTTCACACATGTCGACACACACATACTTACCTATGTTCACACGCCGACCTCTGTCCACTTGTCCAAGTAGAATCCACGGTGTACCTGTGAATAAAATTATACTCACCTCAATCCAGTGTCCGGATCTTTTAAAATAATCCTCGTACTTGGCAAAACAACAAAACGAACACCCGGACCAAACGGACAGAAAGGGGTCCCATGTTTACACATGGGACCCCTTTCCCCGAATGCAGAGACCCCCCCCGTGACTGCTGTCACAGAAAGGTCTCTTAAGCCAATCAGGAAGCGCTACTTCGTGGCACTCTCCTGATTGGCTGTATGCGCGTCTGCTGGCAGACAGCGCATCGCACAGCTCCCTCCATTAGTTTCAATGGTGGGAACTTTGTGGTCAGCGGTGGGGTTACCCGCGGTCAGCCGCTGACCGCGGGTGACCTCACCGCTGACCGCAAAGTTCCCACCATTGAATATAATGGAGAGGCTTTGCGATGCGCTGTCTGACAGCTCAGACGCGCATAGCCAATCAGCAGAGTGCCACGACGTTGCGCTCGCTGATTGGCTGAAGGGACCTTTCTGTGACAGCAGTCACGGGGGGGTCTCTGCATTCGGGGAAAGGGGTCCCATGTATAAACATGGGACCCCTTTCAGTCCATTTGGTCCGGGTGTTCGTTTTGTTGTTTTGCCAAGTACGAGGATTATTTTAAAAGATCCGGACACTGGATTGAGGTGAGTATAATTTTATTCACAGGTACATTGTGGATTCTACTTGGACAAGTGGACAGAGGTCGGCGTGTGAACATAGGTAAGTATGTGTGTGTCGACATGTGTGAAATAAAGTTTTACTCTCACGGTGTGCGTGTCCTGTTTTTATTTGGGTATTTTTTTTCCAGTAGAACTACAGGTACCAGCGGGCCCGTTTTTCTCCCGCATGCTGGTACTTGTGGTTCTCCAAGTACCAGCTTGCGGGGGAGGCTTGCTGGGACTTGTAGTACTACTGGAAAAAACAATATTCTTTCAATTTTCTCAAGGCTATCAGCCCCCCATCCGCAGCCCTTGGTTGTGGGGGACAGCCTCGGGCTTCACCCCTGGCCCTTGGGTGGCTGGGGGGGGACCCCTTGATTGAAGGGGTCCCCACTCCCCCAGGGTACTCTGGCCAGGGGTGACTAGTTGGATATTTAATGCCACGGCCGCAGGGCGCTGTATAAAAGTGACCCCCGGCTGTGGCATTATCTGTCCAGCTAGTGGAGCCCGATGCTGGTGTAAAAAATACGGGGGACCCCTACTCTTTTTGTCCCTCGTATTTTTTGCACCAGCACCAGGCGCAGAGCCCGGGGCTGGTTTTAAAAATACGGGGGATCCCCTGTCAGTTTTTTCCCTGGATTTTTAGAACCAGGACCGGCTCGAAGAGCCCAAGGCTGGTTATGCTTTGGAGGGGGGACCCCACGCAATTTTTTTCCGGGTTTTTTACCGTATTTTCCCGTTTTTTAAAAATCTGATCAAAATCCGTCAAATCGGCCGTTTTTCGACAGCGGGACTGTCGAATCCGTTTTTTATTGAACATGTTGAATTTCGGCACCCACTTGCCGGAATTCGACGGTCGAATTGTGTCGAATTAAAAAAACGGGCGAAAAATTGCCGCAATTCGCCAGTAATTGCATATACCCTTAAGTGGTCACAGCATGCCTGCATTTGACTAGCCACTCTCCATTACCTCCCATAAGTCAGATGCATGCACAGTAAATAAAAACATTGGCATAGTTTCCACCTCTAAGTCAGGCCCATAATCAAGTGTTTTTTTATAGCATAAACTATAAGCTCGAATGAACATGACCATCTTCACCCTATTTTCTTTTCTTTTATACAGTATATGTGTTTTTTGCATGAATAATCATATTTTCTGTTTGGAGTTTTGAAATGTGATAACAATGACATCAAGCGCCTAATCCTGTTTTGCGAATAAATTAAGAAACAGCAAGTACGTAACTGCTCGTTGGTAAAACCATGTTGTGCTGTAGGTGGGACAGATTTAATACTGTATGTGCAGAAAGACTTAGATTTGAGATGAGCAGCTCTAAGTACAATTCATTGTTTACCTTTGCTTTGGAACCAAAGAGAAGGCAATCAGACTTTTTTCCAACCTTCAGCCATGTTTTTGCAGATACGAGAGAGAAACCCTCCTGAAAACACAAGACATGAATTGAAATTAAACCTTATAAAAAAAAGGTAATCCGAAGTATTGTACATTTGTAGTATTATTCTTAAAATGTTTATGTTAATTAGCAATACATCTTCAATACAAGTATGATGAGAGCAAGGTTCCTTACATGATTTAATAAAGATCTATGTCATCGGTGAGCCTCCCTCACCCTATATAGTATTTACAGTAATTACCTACATTACCGTACTTATTACAAGTATTTGAAGTTGGGTTTTTTTTTATGTACTCTGAAATGTTCCTAGGTGGGTTCCTTAGCTAGGCTGACAACTTTTCAACTATGGTTATCAGGACACAAAGTTATTCAGAGGCATCCTAAGAAGATGCGCTATCCTTTGGCCATAGACTTTACAGGGTCAGCCACAAATATGGCAAATAACACAAGAGGTGCCGACTTGCTACCATGTGAAAAACACATGGGGCTGAAAAACATCAATAAAACCAATAATACAACTGGAAGCATGACAATCATATTACCGATAAGAACATTTCTTTAACACATCAGCACTGCACCATGTAGGCAGAGAAGTGAAATGGTGTGACTGAAGCTGGAAAGCACTATGGAGGAATGAGGATTATTGCCTCTTTATGGTAGTGTTGTTCTTTCCAGTTGTTTGCCTAAGTGATTCTGAATTTACAGAGCTACAGCACATAAGGCTGCCACCAGCAATCCAGACAGGCTGAGTGGACAAAGAGATCTAAATATAAGCCTGGTATCCTTACAATATGCTTGGCGACTTGTATGTCTCTTACAGGAAGCAGCCACTATAATTTTGTCAGACACCCATCAGCTGAGTCTTTAATCTGCCACTTGCATACGAAGATGCACCATTGGTTGCACATACAATTTCTGAGCAACCGCATGTCTGCTCAGACTGTTCCCTGGAACTGAGCCAATGCAGTCACTACAACTACATGCAAAGAAACAGTTGCTGGCTGCAACATGCCCTCGGAATGGTCGCAAAATGCCTGTATTTGACTAGCCATCTCCTATTATCTTCCATAAATGCACACTGTCAATCACTTTGCATCCAAATTCTCTGTCGGTACAAAATCGAGACACGTGCAGTGCACCCCAGATGCATGCACAGAACAAAGAAATGCTGAGCTGCGCAAACATCGGCATAGCATCCACCTCTGAAGTCCACAATCAAGAGTTTTCTATAGCTTTAAACTGAAAGCTCGTCTGTGTATGATTATCTTCACCCTCTGTCTCATGGATGCACCCAACATCATGGGCTAGATGTAATAGGGTGCAATTTTTTAGGTGTAGAAAAAAACAGCACCAAATCCCACGTTTGTAACTTGCGATTTTTTACTGACAATCGCACATGTAATAAGGTGTGAATTTTAATGTTAAAACGGAATTCGTATGCAATTTTTGCCGATTTTTAGTAATAAAAACATGCAGTTTCTGGTAATTTTTTTATGACTCAGTCAGAAGCATGCACAGATCAGTGTGATCCATGCAAGCTTCTGTATGGAACAGTAAAGAAAGTGTTAAAAACAAAAAAAAATTATGTGCAGGTCCCCCCCAAAGGCATAACCAGCCTTGGCTCTTTGAGCAGGTCCCGGTTGCAAAAATACGGGGGGGGGGATAAATTGACTGGGGTTCCCCGTATTTAAACAACCAGCAACGGACTCTTGGACTGGTCCTGGTTCCAAAAATATGGGGGACAAAAGAAGTTTTTGAAACCAGCAGTGTGCTCCGTATTTTTGAAACCAGCAGCGTGCTCCACTAGCCAGGGAGGTGATGCCGCAGCCGGGGGACACTTTTATATAGGTCCCTGCAGCCAAGGCATTACAAACCCCCCAACTAGTCACCCCTGGCTGGGGTTCCCTAGGGGAGTGGGGACCCCTTAAATAAAGGGGTCCTCCCTCTCTAAGCACCCAAGGGCAGGGATGAAACCGGGGCTGTCCCCTCCATCCTTGGGCTGTGGTAGGAGTGCTGATAGCCGTGAAAGCGTTAAAAAGAATATTGTCTTTTTGCTGTGGAACTACAAGTCCCAGCAAGCCTCCCCGTGTGGTGGTACTTGGAGAACCACAAGTACCAGCATGCAGGGAATTAAAGGGCCCGCTGGTACCTGTAGCTCCACAAAAAAAGAAACACCCAAAAAAAGACAAGACACACACACACCACACGTACACACTCACACATACTTACCTACATCCCACGCCGCCATTCACGTCCCCTTGTCCAAGTAGAATCCACTAGGGTACCTGTTTTAACAAAAAATATACTCACCAAAAATCCTGTGAAGATCTGTCCTCTTCGATCCTTCAATTGCCCACAAACCACAATGTCAATTGATGCTGACCCTTGCGGTTATATCAATTAAGCGTCACACAGCATAGTAATGAATAGAGCATAGTGTCTTCATTCATTACACTGAGGAAGCTGCTATTAGCTGTACCCTAGCAACATAGAGCCAATCATGAAGTCGCTGCTGCGGCAGCGGCTCCTGATTGGCTGGCAGGACCCTCTATTGATATTACTATCGGTAGAGGGTCCTCATTCGCGTAGTAGAAGTGTATGTTTACACATACACTTCTACATGTTCGTTGGTCCAGGTGAATGCGGTTTTTTATTTTAACCCCTGGGATGCCTACATGGATCGAAGAGGACAGATCTTCACAGGATTTTTGGTGAGTATATTTTTTGTTAAAACAGGTACCCTAATGGATTCTATTTGGACAAGGGGACGTGAATGGCGGCGTTGGGATTTAGGTAAGTATGTGTGAGTGTGTAAATAAACTTTTACTTTCAAGGTGTGTGTGTCATGTCTTTTTTGGGTATTAATTTTGTTGTGGAACTACAGGTACCAGCGGGCCCTTTAATTCCCTGCATGCTGGTACTTGTGGTTCTCCAAGTACTATCATGTGGGGGAGGCTTGCTGGGACTTGTAGTTCCACAGCAAAAGACAATATTCTTTTTAACACTTTCACGGCTATCAGCACTCCATCCACAGCCCACAGACAGAGGGGACAGCCGCGGGCTTCATCCCTGACCCTTGGGTGCCTGGAGGGGGGGACCCCTTTATTTAAGAGGTCCCCACTCCCCCAGGGAACCCCGGCCAGGGGTGACTAGGTGGGGGGTTTGTGATGCTTTGGCTGCAGGGACCTATATAAAAGTGTCCCCCGGCTGCGGCATCACCTCCCTGGCTAGTGGAGACCGGTGTTGGTTTAAAAAATATGGGGGACCCCTACTTCTTTTGTCTCCCGTATTTTCGGAACGAGGACCGGTCCAAGAGTCCGGTGCTGGTTGTTTAAATACGGGGAGCCCCAGTTAATTTTTTTCCTGTATTTTTGCAACCAGGACTGGCTCAAACAGCCCGGGGCTAGTTATGATTTTGGGGTGGGCCTGCACATCTTTTTTTTTTTCTTTTTTCAACACTTTCTTTACTGTTCCATACAGAAGCATGTACGGATCCCACTGATCTGTGCAAGCTTCACCAAAAATCGCCAGTCTAAACCTGGCCTATTATTCTGGCGATTTTTGGTAAGGTTTTGTGTGGAAGTGAAAAAATAGCAAGCTATAACATTTGCGATTTTTGGAAATCGCACCCTATTACATTTAGCCTCATATATACATTTTAATATATATTTTTTCTTTTATATATATATATTTTTTACATGAGTTACTATATTGACTGTTTGGATTTGTAGAGTTTTGAAATATGAAAACGATGGCATTAAGGGCCTAATTCTGAGTTGGGAATAAAGTAAGAAAAAATAAGAATTTACTTACCGATAATTCTATTTCTCATAGTCCGTAGTGGATGCTGGGACTCCGTCAGGACCATGGGGAATAGCGGGCTCCGCAGGAGACAGGGCACATCTAAATAAAGCTTTTAGGATCACATGGTGCGTACTGGCTCCTCCCCCTATGACCCTCCTCCAAGCCTCAGTTAGGTACTGTGCCCGGACGAGCGTACACAATAAGGAAGGATCTTGAATCCCGGGTAAGACTCATACCAGCCACACCAATCACACCGTACAACTTGTGATCTGAACCCAGTTAACAGTATGATAACAAAAAACGAAGTAGCCTCTGAAAAGATGGCTCACAACAATAGTAATAACCCGATCTTTGTAACAATAACTATGTACAAGTATTGCAGACAATCCGCACTTGGGATGGGCGCCCAGCATCCACTACGGACTATGAGAAATAGAATTATCGGTAAGTAAATTCTTATTTTCTCTAACGTCCTAGTGGATGCTGGGACTCCGTCAGGACCATGGGGATTATACCAAAGCTCCCAAACGGGCGGGAGAGTGCGGATGACTCTGCAGCACCGAATGAGAGAACTCCAGGTCCTCCTTAGCCAGAGTATCAAATTTGTAAAATTTTACAAACGTGTTCTCCCCTGACCACGTAGCTGCTCGGCAAAGTTGTAATGCCGAGACCCCTCGGGCAGCCGCCCAAGATGAGCCCACTTTCCTTGTGGAGTGGGCCTTTACAGATTTAGGTTGTGGCAGGCCTGCCACAGAATGTGCAAGTTGGATTGTGCTACAGATCCAACGTGCAATCGTCTGTTTAGACGCAGGAGCACCCATCTTGTTGGGTGCATACAATATAAACAACGAGTCAGATTTTCTGACTCCAGCTGTCCTTGAAATATATATTTTTAATGCTCTGACAACGTCCAGTAACTTGGAGTCCTCCAAGTCGCTAGTAGCCGCAGGCACCACAATAGGCTGGTTCAAGTGAAAAGCCGAAACCACCTTAGGGAGAAAATGAGGACGTGTCCGCAGTTCTGCCCTGTCCGAATGGAAAATCAGAAATGGGCTTTTGTATGATAAAGCCGCCAACTCTGAAACTCTCCTGGCTGAAGCCAGGGCCAATAGCATGGTTACCTTCCATGTAAGGTATTTTAAATCTACCGATTTTAGAGGCTCAAACCAATGAGATTTGAGAAAATTCAAAACTACGTTCAAATCCCACGGTGCCACTGGAGGCACTATTGGGGGTTGTATATGTAGTACACCTTTGACAAAAGTTTGTACTTCAGGCACTGATGCCAATTCCTTCTGGAAGAAGATTGATAAGGCCGAAATTTGAACTTTAATGGACCCCAATTTTAGGCCCATAGACAATCCTGCTTGCAGGAAATGTAAGAATCGACCCAATTGAAATTCTTCCGTTGGAGCCTTCTTGGCCTCACACCACGCAACATATTTTCGCCAAATGCGGTGATAATGTTGTACAGTCACTTCCTTTCTAGCCTTAATCAAGGTAGGAATAACTTCCTCTGGAATGCCCTTTTCTTTTAGAATCCGGCGTTCAACCGCCATGCCGTCAAACGCAGACGCGGTAAGTCTTGGAACATACAAGGTCCCTGCTGAAGCAGATCCCTTCTTAGAGGTAGAGGCCATGGATCCTCCGTGAGCATCTCTTGAAGTTCCGGATACCAAGTTCTTCTTGGCCAGTCCGGAGCCACCAGTATTGTTCTTACTCCTCTTTTCCGTATAATTCTCAGTACCTTTGGTATGAGAAGGCAGAGGAGGGAACACATACACTGACTGGTACACCCACGGTGTTACCAGAGCGTCCACAGCTATTGCCTGAGGGTCTCTTGACCTGGCGCAATATCTGTCCAATTTTTTGTTGAGGCGAGACGCCATCATGTCCACCTTTGGTCTTTCCCAACGGTTCACAATCATGTGGAAGACTTCTGGATGAAGTCCCCACTCTCCCGGGTGAAGGTCGTGTCTGCTGAGGAAGTCTGCTTCCCAGTTGTCCACTCCCGGGATGAACACTGCTGACAGTGCTATGACATGATTCTCCGCCCAGCGCAGAATCCTTGCAGCTTCTGTCATTGCTCTTCTGCTTCTCGTGCCGCCTTGTCGGTTTACGTGGGCGACTGCCGTGATGTTGTCCGACTGGATCAACACCGGCTGACCCTGAAGCAGCGATTTTGCCAGGCTTAGAGCATTGTAGATCGCTCTTAGCTCCAGTATATTTATGTGAAGGGACGTCTCCAGGTTTGACCACACGCCCTGGAAGTTTCTTCCCTGTGTGACTGCTCCCCAGCCTCGTAGGCTGGCATCCGTAGTCACCAGGACCCAGTCCTGTATGCCGAATCTGCGGCCCTCTAACAGATGGGCACTCTGCAACCACCACAGGAGAGACAACCTTGTTCTTGGTGACAGTGTTATCCGCTGATGCATGTGCAGATGCGATCCGGACCATTTGTCCAGCAGATCCCACTGAAATGTCCGTGCATGGAATCTGCCGAATGGAATCGCTTCGTAAGAAGCCACCATCTTTCCCAGGACTCTTGTGCATTGATGTACTGACACAGTTCCTGGTTTTAGGAGGTTCCTGACAAGTTCGGATAACTCCCTTGCTTTCTCCTCCGGGAGAAACACCTTTTTCTGAACCGTGTCCAGAATCATTCCCAGGAACAGCAGACGAGTTGTCGGGGTCAATTGAGATTTTGGAAGATTCAGAATCCACCCGTCTTGCTGAAGCACTACCAGGGTTAGTGCTACACCGACTTCCAGCTGTTCTCTGGACTTTGCCCTTATCAGGAGATCGTCCAAGTAAGGGATAATTAATACGCCTTTTCTTCGTAGAAGAACCATCATTTCGGTCATTACCTTGGTAAAGACCCGAGGGGCCGTGGACAAACCAAACGGCAGCGTTTGAAACTGATAATGACAGTCTTGTATCACGAACCTGAGATACCCTTGGTGTGAGGGGTAAATTGGGACATGCAGATAAGCATCTTTTATGTCCAGGGACACCATGAAGTCCCCTTCTTCCAGATTCGCTATCACTGCTCTGAGTGACTCCATCTTGAACTTGAATTTCTGTATGTACAGGTTCAAGGATTTCAGGTTTAGAATAGGTCTTACCGAACCGTCCGGCTTCGGTACCACAAATAGTGTGGAATAATACCCCTTTCCCTGTTGTAGGAGGGGTACCTTGACTATCACCTGCTGAGAATACAGCTTGTGAATGGCTTCCAAAACCGACGTCTTTTCTGAGGGAGACGTTGGTAAAGCAGACTTTAGGAACCGGCGAGGGGGAGACCTTTTGAACTCCAACATGTAACCCTGAGATATTATCTGCAGGATCCATGGGTCCACTTGTGAGCGAGCCCACTGATTGCTGAAAATCTTGAGTCGACCCCCCACCGCTCCTGAGTCCGCTTGTAAAGCCCCAGCGTCATGCTGATGGCTTTGTAGAACCCGGGGCGGGCTTCTGGTCCTGGGCAGGGGCTGCTTGCTGCCCTCTCTTACCCTTTCCTCTGCCTCGCGGCAGATAAGACGGTCCTTTTGGTCGCTCGTTTTTATAGGAGCGAAAGGACTGCGGCTGAAAAGACGGTGTCTTTTTCTGTTGGGAGGGGGTCTGAGGTAAAAAAGTGGATTTGCCGGCAGTTGCCGTGGCCACCAGGTCCGAAAGACCGACCCCAAATAATTCCTCTCCTTTATATGGCAATACTTCCATATGCCTTTTGGAATCCGCATCACCTGACCACTGTCGCGTCCATAAACTTCTTCTGGCAGATATGGACATCGCGCTTACTCTTGATGCTAGAGTACAAATATCCCTCTGAGCATCTCGCATATAAAGAAAAGCATCCTTTAATTGCTCTAGAGTCAATAAAATACTGTCCCTATCCAGGGTATCAATATTTTCAGTCAGAGAATCCAACCACACTACCCCAGCACTGCACATCCAGGCTGAGGCTACTGCCGGTCGCAGTATAACACCAGTATGTGTGTATATACTCTTCAGTGTAGTTTCCAGCCTCCTATCTGCTGGATCCTTGAGGGCGGCCGTATCAGGAGACGGCAACGCCACTTGCTTTGATAAACGTGTGAGCGCCTTATCCACCCTAGGGGGTGTTTCCCAGCGCGCCCTAACCTCTGGTGGGAAAGGGTATAATGCCAATAACTTCTTGGAAATTAGCAGTTTTCTATCTGGGTTAACCCACGCTTCGTCACACACGTCATTCAATTCCTCTGATTCTGGAAAAGCTACAGGTAGTTTTTTCACCCCCCACATAATACCCCTTTTTGAGGTACCAGCAGTATCAGAGATCTGCAAAGCCTCCTTCATTGCCGTGATCATATAACGTGTGGCCCTATTGGAAAATACGTTTGTTTCTTCACCGTCGACACTAGATTCATCTGTGTCGGTACCCGTGTCGACTGACTGAGGTAAGGGACGTTTTACAGCCCCTGACGGTGTCTGAGACGCCTGAGCCGGTACTAACTGGTTTTCCGGCCGTCTCATTTCGTCAACTGACTTTTGTAATGTGCTAACATTATCACGTAATTCCATAACTAAAGCCATCCATTCCGGTGTCGACTCCCTAGGGGGTGACATCACCATTACCGGCAATTGCTCTGCCTCCACACCAACATCGTCCTCATACATGTCGACACACACATACCGACACACAGCAGCCACACAGGGAATGCTCTAATCGAAGACAGGACCCTCTTAGCCCTTTGGGGAGACAGAGGGAGAGTTTGCCAGCACACACCAAAAGCGCTATAAATTTATATAAACAACCCTAGAAGGTGTTGTTTTTGATATAAGCGCTTTTAATATATCAATATCGCCAAATTATGCCCCCCTTCTCTTTGTTACCCTGTTTCTGTAGTGCAGTGCAGGGGAGAGTCCTGGGAGCCTTCCTCACCAGCGGAGCTGAGCAGGAAAATGGCGCTGAGTGCTGAGGAGAATAAGCTCCGCCCCTTTTTCGGCGGGCTTTTCTCCCGGGTTTTAAGAAAACTGGCCTGGGTTAAATACATACATATAGCCTTAATGGCTATATGTGATGTATTTATTTTGCCACTAAAGGTATTTAATATTGCTGCCCAGGGCGCCCCCAGCAGCGCCCTGCACCCTCCGTGACTGAATCAGTGAGACGTGTAGCAACAATGGCGCACAGCTGCAGTGCTGTGCGCTACCTTCATGAAGACTGAGGAGTCTTCTGCCGCCTGCTTTCCGGACCTCCGTCTTCAGCGTCTGTAAGGGGGATCGGCGGCGCGGCTCCGGGACGAACCCCAGGAGGACCTGTGTTCCGACTCCCTCTGGAGCTAAGTGTCCAGTAGCCTTAGACTCCAATCCATCCTGCACGCAGGTGAGTTGGAAATCTCTCCCCTAAGTCCCTCGATGCAGTGATCCTGTTGCCAGCAGGATTCACTGAGATTTAAACCTAAAAAAACTTTTTCTAAGCAGCTCTTTAGGAGAGCCACCTAGATTGCACCCTTCTCGGACGGGCACAAAAACCTAACTGAGGCTTGGAGGAGGGTCATAGGGGGAGGAGCCAGTACGCACCATGTGATCCTAAAAGCTTTATTTAGATGTGCCCTGTCTCCTGCGGAGCCCGCTATTCCCCATGGTCCTGACGGAGTCCCAGCATCCACTAGGACGTTAGAGAAATCAAGTAACTGCACCTTGGTAAAACCATGCTACACTGCAGGTCGAGTAGATTTAATATGTGCAGAGAGATTTAGGTGTGTGAGGGTTGTGCTGAAATCTAAATTGCAGTGTAAAAATAAAGTTGTCCAGCAATTCTGGGCTACATGCAAAAGAAGCCAGTATTTACCCCACATGCAAAAAAAAAAATGCATGCATATTCATAGGGGTGGATCAGGCGGCATGACCACGGTATTGTGTCCCCACCTCTGCTACACAGTATCGAGATTGCAGGCATTGTGAGGCAGGGGGCGGGGCCACAATGATGCCTTTCAGCACGAATTGCATCATCAGAACAGCTCTGGACTGCAACAAGGTGTGTTTTGTGTGTGTGTGTGTGTGTGTGTGTGTGTGTGTGTGGGAGGGGAAGGGGGGGTGTTGTTAGATGCGGTGGGTAGCGGAGGGCTTTTCAGGAGCCTCACAACTGTTAAGGGAGAGTAGGCAAGTCTGCAATAGGCACAAACGTGATAAAAAAAGGAATATGGCCTGTACAAAAGGGATCCCATTAATTTTATTTACAGTATAGTAATATTAGTGATATACACATTAACTACAGTAACACATTTTTATAATGTCATTTATCAAAGTCACCCACATGCAAGTTAACCATTCTACAGAAATTAGATTTATATTATTCCTTACCGACTGTATACTGGAGTTTTAGAGCCAGGGACAGTCCTGCAAACATTTGGAATGTCCCAGTCATAATAATAAGGGAATGTGTTCTGCTGGGGTGATAGCATACTTTTTTTTTTTTTTGTAATGCTAATTGTGAATGCAGCTTGTATAAATCTATAACGAGGTGCAGATGATACACACAAGGCACAGGATGTAAGATAGCATTCTTTGGCATGTGACACTTATTTATCCCACTGCATGATTAAGATAATGACGTACAGCAATTCTACTTGAGGTGTTGATACTTTGCAGAATAACCCCACTCTCATCACACCAAGTCATTAATAGGCAAATTATTTTAAGGTTGGTCTTGTCCCTGCTTGTCTTTCTATGCATATACGGACCACATTTTGCAGCTGTGACAACTGGGAATAAAAGTGTCATGCTTGAAAGAAAATTGACAGGGTGGCCATACTAAGTTTAAGAACACTTATTAACACCTCTGTGCAAAGCAGGCCTTTGCTACATTTCAGCTTTTCATTAATGTAACCAGGTAATCAGAGTTATAGTGCATTTTGTCATCTTGTTTGTTGCACAGTTTTTTTTTTATTTATATATCTTTCCACATCTTACTATAAAGGTACAGATTAGGCAAATATTTATAAACAAATGTAACATTCAAACTCACAGAAATATTAACGCTATTCATTTTCAACAACTATCCACCTCTCTGCAACAGCTATTCTCACTGATTTTTACATTCACTTCTCCTGAGGTTGCTGTATCAGACATTAACCAAACTCTAGAAACAGCCCTCGATGAAGTGGCTCCAGCCCCCTATCACACTCCACGTAGACTTAGATGTTAACTGTGGCATTCTGAATTAACAAGGCACCTACAAATACTCTCATGTAAAGTATAACAGTGACATAAATCTTGTGCTTTAAGCGACTTCCTCACATAACTATCTACCACTCATATCGTAATGCTCGGGACACTAGCAAATATATTTCCAATCTTTTCTCTCATCTCAAACCTCTAACCTCAAGCAACTTTTTAACACATTTAAATCACTCACATAACTATCTACCACTCATATCGTAATGCTCGGGACACTAGCAAATATATTTCCAATCTTTTCTCTCATCTCTAACCTCAAGCAACTTTTTAACACATTTAAATCACTCTCAACCCTCCCTCACCCAACCCACCAGACACTATTAGTGCGCAAGATCTTGCTTCCAACTTCAAGGGCAAGATTAATAAGATCCGAATGAAATGGTATGCTCTTCCTCAGCCAGTGACCTACTCAATTCCCTACCTGAACCCTCTGGCACCTTCTCTTCATTCAATCCCACAAATGAAGATGAAGTATCTACAGTCTTCTTATCCTACTCGACTGCCTCTCCTCTTGATCCCTCACAAATCAGTAAAACTCTGTCTCCTCTGCGCATCCCAATTTTTAACTAAAATCTGTAATGTCTCTCCCTCTACTGGTATCTTTCCATCACTGTTCAAGCATGCAGAGATTACTTCCATTCTACTGAAAAAACATAATTCTGGGCCTAATTCAGAGTTGATCGCAGCAGCAAATTTGTTAGCAGTTGAGCAAAACCATGTGCACTGCAGAGGGGGGTGGGGGGCAGAATTAACATGTGCAGAGAGAATTAGATTTGGGTGGGGTGTGTTCAAACTGAAATCTAAATTGCAGTGTAAAAATAAAGCAGCCAGTATTTACCCTGCACAGAAACAAAATAACCCACCCAAATCTAACTCTCTCCGCAAATGTTATATCTGCCACACCTGCAGTGCACATGGTTTTGCCCAACTGCTAACAAATTTGCTGCTGCGATCAACTCTGAATTACCCCCCCATACCCTAATTCTCTCTCAAACTAATGTCCCTTCTCTCAGCTCCCATGACCCTCCAAGCTACCTGAAAGACTTGCCTACATTCGCCTCCCACAACTTATTGGACCCAGTTCAGTCAGGCTTTCATTCCCAACATTCAACAGAGAAAACACTAAGGTAGTGAATGATCTGGTCTGCTAAGTCTAAAGGCCATTAATCCCTTCTTATTCTTCTAGATCTCTCTGCTGATTGTGACACTGTTGACCATCCTCTTCTCATACAAATACTACAATCCTTAGGTCTTCAGGGAACAGCCCTTTCTTGGTTATCATTCTACCGAATAATTATTTTAGTATTAATTTCTCCTCTTTGCTACCTCTATCAGTTGGAGCACCCAAGGCTCAGTCTTAGGTCCTCTGCCTCTTCGCAAACTAATCAGCTCTTTTGGATATCACTGTATGTGGATTATACTCAAATCTACCTATCCTCCCCAGATTTGTCACCATCTGCATTGGTCCGTCTCACTGAATGTCTTTCTGCCATTTCATCTTGGATGTCATCTCGCTATTTGAAACATAATATTTCCAAAACAGAATTAATTATATTTATACCGGCCAATAGTATCTGTATCATTGTTCAGAACTCGCCGATCAACCCTACCTTGCTGCCTACATGTCATCCTTGACTCTGAACTGTCCGTTGTTCCCACACATTCAATCTGTCTCAAAATCATGTTACATACATCGAAAAAACATCCAAAATATGAACATATCTTACACACAGGACTCTGCAAAAACTCTAAACCAAGTACTTATTACCTCCCACATTGATTATTGCAATTGTCTCCTTATTGACCTTCCAAAAAACAGACTCTCACCACTACAATACATTTTGAATGCAGCTGCAAGGCTAATCTTCCTCACTAAACATTCATTGTCTGCTGATACACTCTGCCAGTCCCTCCATTGGTTACCTGTATTCTACCGTATTCAACAAACAATACTTCTACTTATACATAAGGCTATTAACCAAACTACACCAAGTTACACCTATTCACTTATCTCAAAATATTTCCCAAATCGATCTCTCTGCTCTGCACATGAGCTGTCTCTCTAATCCACACGCATTATTTGCTCCCATTCACGATTACAAGATTTTTTTCAGGCTGCACCCACTCTGTGGAATGTCCTCCCACGCACAATAAAACTCTCCTCTATGTCTCCAAACTTTCATGCGTTCCCTGAAAACTCACCTCTTCAGACAAGCTTATTAAATTCTAGAACCGCTCACATAACCTTCATAAGCTTTCCTATCTTATTACATCCCCTACAGTCCACACATTACCTCACATATGTTCTCTTTCTTCACTTTCACATTTTCCTGACTCTTGGCCAACATTGCTATGTGACTATATCATACATTCTGATGAATCTGGGTGACCGAGCCCAGGGAAACGCATCAAGACCACCAATCTGCTAGAAGGACCATCTCATCTCTACTTATCCAGGAGGATCCAGATCTGGACTAACAGAATTCCAACACTGGGGCCAATATCTCCTGGACTACAATCTACATCTCAGCAGCATATTTATGGAAACCCAATGGACTATCCAACACAGCTAATACAACTGCTGCATGCTTAAGGACTGTGTTTGAACATCCAACCACCATGAATTGGGTAATACCAGCTGCTTTATATATTATTTTTTTTAAGAAGTCTATTGAAAAAATTTTTCTTTATAATACAGCATAGACATTTCAGTATGTATGCATAATAAACAATAACAGCACAAAAAATTATGTTGTGGAGAGGAGAAATGGGGGGAAAGGGGAGGGCAGGGGAGGGAGAACGTGCAACAACACTCCATTGTGAAGCAAAGAAAGTTGGTATATGCATATTCGTGACCTCAAAACACTAGGAGTAAGAACACGGCCAGTACGACTTCCGAGCCAGGAGACAACACCCCAATCGATTATTCACACAATTGAAAGGCAATAAAAAAGAGCCCACTTAACTTCCCACCACTACAGACCGCAGGTAAAGGGGGGAAGGGCATCATGGAAACGTAACCACGGTGCCCAAGTTTAGAAAAGGTGGAGGATCTACTCTCCACAACACTGGATAGGAATTCCATCTGATAAATATTCCAAATGGCCATTGTAATAGCAGCCATGGATGGAATAGTATCGGATTTCCAGTGAAAAGCAATCCTGCACTTCACTGCACTGGTGAAGTGCCAGATTAGTCTCTGGTCTGCCCCCTCTAGGCCCTGGATCTCCCGCGGGAGAAGAAAATAGGAAGGGGAGAGTGGGACCCTGACGTTAGTGATGTTAAAGATCAGCCTTTTATCCGCTAGCCATAACGGGGAGATTTTTGGGCATTCCCAAAATATGTGGAGCGGGGTGCCGTTCATCCCACAACCTCTCCAACAGAGGCCCGAAGAGTTCGGGAATATACACTTTAAACGAGATGGGACCAAGTACCATCTCGTGTAAATTTTATAAGAGTTTTCTCTATGCCTTATTGCCGTTGAGGAGGTTACCATACCTAGTCTAATTTGGGCCCATGCGTCAGGACCCAGCTGCTCACGGAAGTCTGATTCCCAAGCTACCTCATGTTTAGCCAAAGAGAGTTGTTTGTGTAAGCATCGTCTGGTATAATGTGGAAATGAGACCCTTAGTCGGCAGTCGCCGGAGGCAGAGCCGCTCCAGGGGAGATCCAGACCACACTCCAACTCTCTGAGACCAGGCAGAGTGAAAGCTACGCAGCTGCAAGTATTGGAAAAAACATTGTTGCGACAATTTGAATCTGTCTTGCAGGGCGGTAAAAGCTGGGGAGCCTCGTAGAGGAGCTAGATCAGTAAGAAACAGCAAGTTATGAGACTTCCAGCTTCTGAAGTTATTGTGGCCACGACCCACAGGGAATGCGGGATTATCCCATAGTGGGCAGAGCGTAGGGGGGGAGGAGATCAACGAATAGGTTTTACAGAGCCTATCCCATAGGGTGAGAGTCAAGGCAATAGGCGGAAAAAGGGACAACGTGGGAGGCCTTTGAGCTCAGGGGATCCAGAGCAGGGTAGAGATCAAAGTTAGCTGCATAAGTGCAGATTCGATCTGCACCCAAAGTCTAGAGAAGCTATCAACATGCCACTGAGTGGCCTGTGATAGTTGCGCAGCGTAATAATAAAGCTTCAGATTGGGGACCCCCAAACCTCCCTCTTTGGCCCCGTTAAACAGAGTCTTAAGACGGACTCTAGGTCTCTTACCAGCCCATAGGAACAAGGATACCATTTTCTGCAACATAGTGAATACGTGGGAGGGTATTGTAATTGGCAGGGCCTGAAAGAGATAAAGTAAGCGGGGCAGAATATTCATTTTTAAAGCGTTCGCTCTGCCAGTCCAAGAGATAAACTGACTGGACCATTTCGTAAGATCTGCTGATATTGAATTGAGAAGCCTGGGGAAATTGGAAGAAAAAAGTTGGTAGTACTTTTTAGTCAGGTAGATTCCGAGGTATTTCATATGTAAGTGTTTCCACTTGAAGGATAAGTTCGAGGCCAAGGACTGTCTGAGCGGGTTGGGGAGGAAAAAGTCTAAGACTTCCGATTTTAAATCATTAATTTTGAAGTTGAAAATGTCACTAAAATCCTGTAAAATCTGAAATAAATTGGGGAGGGAGATAAGCGGATTAGAAACAGTGAGGAGGACATTGTCCGCATATAGGGAAATTTTATAATCATTTGGGCCAATAGTGATGCCCGAAACATCAAGGCAACTACGTATTTTGGAGGCCAGGGGCTCAGTCATGAGGGCAAAAATAAGGGGGGAAAGGGGGCATCCCTGCCTGATACCATTATGTACCGTGAAAGGTTGCGACGAGCATCCATTGACGAGGACACGAGCCGTGAGGGAGTTATACAGTGCGTTAATACCTGATAGGAAATTATCTTTAAAGCCAAAGTGGGCCAGGGTCCTATGCATATATAGACAGGAGACGCGGTCAAAGGCCTTTTCTGCGTCCAAGCCCATGACCAGAGAGGTTTTTTTTAGAGATATTAATAAATTGAATAGTGTCAACCGCTCTTCTAATATTGTCATAGGCCTGTCTACCCGGCATGAATCCCACCTGATCAGGATGAACCAGATGGGATATCACTCCAGCGAGGCGGTTGGCTAAGATTTTTGCAAATATTTTCAGATCTGAATTTAACAGCGAGATGGGCCTATAATTGCTGCAACTAGTAGGGTCTCGATCGGGTTTTGGAATAACTACTATTTCTGCCGCAGTAGTGGCGTTATCGAAAGAGGATCCGGCCAATAAATTATTCAAGAAGTCTCTCAGGAAGGGAGTAAGGGACGGCCTGAATTTCTTGTAATATAATGCAGGGATCCCGTCTGGGCCTGGGGCCGACGAGTTTTTGAGCGACTTAATTACCGAGTCAATTTCTGCGGTAGAAATTTCCGCATTAAGAGAGTGGAGTTGCGTTACCGACAGTTTTGGCAGCCAGCAGCTAGAGAGAAACGCATCTGTGCGGCTTTGCATATCCGCAGTATCGACAGGGGTAGGTAAATTGTATAGGGTCTGGTAAAACTCCCGGAAATTATTAGCTATTTTTTGGGGGTCATAGATTGGCCTATTATGGGCATCATTAAGACAAAGTATTCTGCTCCTTTGTTTCTAAGAGCGTAAAGGGGCGGCCAGGAGAGAGTCTGCCTTATCGCCCTTAGCGTAAAATTTGTACTGTAGCCATCTCATCGTTTTGTGGCTTTAGCAGAGAGAATCTGATGTAACTGTCCTTTAATGGCTAAGAGTTTGCTATAGATTGAATGTTTCGGATTTAGCTGATGTTTTCGCGTAAGAGCTTTGATCTGGTGCTCAAGATTCTCAATCGTTTGTGAATCTTTTAGTTTCTGTGCCTTTGCCAGAGAAATAAATTGTCCTCGGATAGAAGCTTTATGAGCTTCCCAGACCAAGGTTGGGGAGATCTCTGGGGTGACATTGAATTCAAAGAATTCATCTAGTGATTTCCTCGTCTGCTCCACAAATTCCCTCTTCAGGAGGAGTGAGGAGTTCAGCCTCCACCGGAAAAAGGAAGGCGAAGGCCGCGAAGAGGACAACGACAGTGAGACCGCAAGATGATCTGACCATACCACTGGAGTAACCCATGCTCTAGACAGTCCCTGGGTGGAACCACCATCAATTAGAAAAAGGTCAATTCTAGGTGGACTCTATGGGGGACTGAGTAATGAGTATAGGTACGCTCGGAGGAGTAAAGAACTCTCCATGCATCAAATAAGATCTGTGAGGAAATAGTGTCAGCTAATCTCTTGGATTCTCTAATTGTTGCAGGGCTCGGTCTCTTAGAGTTGGAGCGGTCCCAGTGAAGGTCAGGCACAGCATTCCAGTCGCCCCCCACGACCACCCGACCCTTGGTGAGTTCAGTCAGTTTTGGGAAAAAATCTCTGGAAAGCACCCTGCTCCAGATTAGGGGCGTAAACTGAGGCGACAGTCAAGAATGACTGTCCTAGGTTTAGCACAAGTATATTAAAATGGCCCTTTGGGTCTGTAAAAGAGTGGTCAATTGAATAAGAGAGACTATGGTGTAGGAGAATCGCTGTACCTTTTTGTTTCTTATCTGCAGAGGAATAGAAAGCCTGTGGGTACGCTCAAGAGGACAGGGACGGGTGAACAGTCTTGAAGTGTGTCTCCTGCAAGAGGACTATGTCGGCCCTCTGCTTTTTGGAAAACTGTATCGCCATAGTCCTCTTGCAAGGAGAGTTTAAACTGTTGACATTTAATGTTAAAATATTCAAACTCATGGTGGATATCAATGAGATGGCAGATAAGCAATATGTCTGTGAGGTCTAATCCAGGAGTGTGAATGCACAGGGAAGGGGGAGGACAGTAAAATTAGCAAAAAAGAGGGGAAAACAAAAAAAAGGTCTATAGACCAATAGTAGAACAAAGTGTGGTCGAAGTCTCATGGACTCGACGGACATCACAGTTAGAAAGCTCCATCTACAAAGTCGGGGCCTACTGTGATGGAGGGGGTGGACCAGCAGTCCAGCAAATAGAAGGCTCATAACAATTAAGCTGGCTTTTGAGCCGGCAACATAACGTGACATAACAGACATAAGCAAACACGAGTGGGGCTGGGTAGACCCCTATAGCGAGACGGGTCCGATAACTACCTTGTCGTTAAACAGAGAGCTCAGTGAATCACATAGTTAAGAGAATGGGGATTGGCCTAATATTACCCTTCTATAGGTTAAAAAAGTACTGGCTTAAACATTTGAAAACATGAAAGTCGGCATATTATAGCAATACTGGAATTCAGTCTAACGTGGTAAATGCCAAGACAAAGATAAACACAGTATAGTAATCATTAAACAACATACGGTGAACGGAATAAGTGTCCCCGGAACCTGAAAGAAATAAGATTAAACAAGTGCAGTAAAACATTTCAGCAAAGATGGTCACAGATCACTCCAAGGAAGCCATCTATGCAGTCGACCACTCGGCCTGTGATGGACCGCGTGTTTTTGGACTCCGGGTTTGACTGTGGGAGGGAGACTCGGCAGAGGCCGAAATGATTCCAAGTCTCTGAAGGGAGTCCAGACCATCGCCAGGAGTTTTCACCACCTGGGACCTTCCGTTGAACGAGAATTGGAGTGAGAACGGAAAACCCCACCTATAGAGAATCTTTTGATCCCGTAAGGCCTTAGTAACCAGCAACATTTCCCTTCTTTTTTTCAATGTGGAAGGAGCCAGATCCTGATACACAAGCAACTCAGATACCTTGTACAAGACCGCCGGGACTCCTCGACATGCAGCCAGAACTTCCGTTTTGACGTGGAAGAAATGCATTCGTAAGACAATGTCCCTTGGAGGTTGATCTGGGGGAAGCTTCGCACGAAGAGCCCTATGTGCTCTGTCCAGTAGGAATTGGTCCTCTGTGAGATTGGGCAGAAGGAGATGGAACAAGCCAAACAGGTAATCTTGTAGAGCCGAATTATCTGGAACATTCCGGATCTGTAGATTGGTCCATCTGGACCTATTTTCCAAGTCTTCGACATGTTCCCGTAGCGACTCCACTTCAGAGCGCAGGTCGGACATCTCCTGGGTGATCACATCTTGATAATTACATAGGTCGTCCGTTTTATGCTCCAGAGCGTCCGTACGGGAACCCAAAGAGGAGAGATCCGATCTCAGGTTCAACCCTGAAAGTTGCTGCTATACGTTGGACAAGAGAGTCATACTGGTCAGAGTCAACAGTCATGGGATCGTCCGACCTTAAGGGAGACAACAGGACGTTGGAGTTGACCTTCGGCGAGGCGGGTTGTTGAGAGGAGTTTTTACCTCGTTTGGGGCCAAAGAATGAGGATGAAGTCCCCGTGGAGGGCCGTGTCCTATTGGCCATTCCGAAACGGTCCGTTGAAGAAATAATTCACTGTGGAGAGTTTAGTAACAGGGCCAGGGGTAGCCCGAGAAACTGGAAGCGTGTATACGACTACATAAATAAGTGGACAAAGGTGATAACAAAAAGGGCACCCAGCCGTTCCGTGGGTACTAGACTGTCATACGTGGATCTTCATGTGAGGTTAGAGAGGAAAATGTTAGCATTCACCTGTGGCCGTCCGAGGTAGCCCGCGTTTCAGACGTCACCAATAACCACAACGGAGTTATAATAGACCCAGAACGAGCAGGAAGTCCCGACCAGCAGCAACCTCGAATTCAGGACCAGGTGTCTACGTGATGTCCGCCATGCTTACGAGGGTGAATCCCGTTGTAGTTACGTGTGACACACTATTGCAGAAGTCTATGAGGCTCCAGTGGATGAAGCCAGAGACAAGAGAGTGAAATAAGCATATGCAGGGGGAGACCTGTATCGCCTGTGTCAGGCTCCCATTAAGCAGAGAGGGGGGTGAGACAAGGCTCCCAGTCGGCAGCCAGCAGCACAGCGTCACAAGGGTTCCACAGCCCAGGCCCCGCAGAGAGGTCACTTACTTTGATAGGGACGTATCCGCGTTGCTGTACGTTGGCTAGTAGGTCCCTGGAGAGTACAGAGAACAAGTGGGTCCTCATCAGTGGGAGCAACAAGTAGGAAAGGTTGCGTATAGCTCCCACGCCGGCAGGATCCCCTCAGTGGGTCTGTATCCCCAATCCAGGCTGCGGTCTCTGGGTTCCACGTAGGCCCCGATTTGTGGGGGCTCCCAGAAATCCAGGGGACCACACAGTGCCGCTGTGGAGGGGGCACCTAGGCAGCAGGAGGATTCTGGAGTGCGGTCGTCTGCTTGATATTTTATTTGTCTAACCATTGGAGACTAAGTCCCATTCCCTTAGTCCGGATCCTATATGTGGAGTATGTCTCAGGTGGCAGAAGTATATTAGTTTGTGACGATACACATTCTCAGTGTATTTTTTATATATCTTTTATAATATTAAAATAATCTTTGTATCTCATCCTATGTATTTAATTTTGAATAACAACATAGCGCCGGTTCTGTATTATATTACTCAGCCCACCAAGTAACTCTGCAATCTGGCTGGACTATTACGTAATAGATAGCATCTATCCTTGGTATTAATGCATATTTCCCTGTAGACTGTAAGCTTGTGAGCAGGGCCCTAATACCTCTATATCTGCCTGTTAGTGCCCAGTATTGTTCTATTACTGTTGTTTCCAATTGTAAAGCACAATGGAATATGCTGTACTATAAAATAAACTACTACTAATAATAATAGTAATAACATGGCCTGAGTTCGCCGGCCGTGCGGGATGCCAGCCGAACGCGGATGTTTTTTTAAAGGGGCAATCACTTTCAAGGCAAAACCATGCCTTGTAATTGATTACCCCTTTAAAAAAACGTCCTAGTTCGGCCAGCATCCCGCTCGGCCACTGAACTTGGGCGTTATTACATCCGGCCCCATTTGTTAATTCAAAAGAAAATGTAATAAAAATGTACTAAAGTAAACCTATGACAAATTTGTAGATTATAACAGAATATGCAAAACATAAGCATGTGATATATTGCTAAACATAACTGAATGTTTAAACATCAAAAAGTTAGTACTATATAAATGAAGGTTACATGAGCTTTACTTTAGATACTAGGAAGATATAAAATATATGGTTAGAAGAATTGAAAATACTCAATATCCAGTCCTCCCAAGAAATTCAAAACATGAAGTCGCTATCACAATGTGCCAAGTGTACCTATCTTGCATTTAGTAAGAAACACCACAAGCTGTCCAGTTCTCTGTAAATGGGTGTATTGACATATAAATAGCCACTGCCTTGTTGAAGCTTCATGAATGACCCTTACTATGCTTTAAATGCCTGTTTTCTCACATTAAAACAGTTGCACAAATACCTGTATGCAGAACCGGATTAACAATGGGGCAGATGGAGCTGTAGCTCCAGTCCCCCCAGTGAAAATAGGCCCATGGATCCACTGGAGGCCGGCAGCATGTACAGGAAAAAAAAATCCTGATACTGCCAGCGCCGAAAGCCATCTGAGGTCCTGCACCCCCTCCATACACCCTGCTGTCCGGCTAGTATGCTGGAATCACATACAACCAGCGATCAAAGTCAGTGCTCATCTGCAGTGCACTGACTGACCGCTGCTGCATACAGACCACCACCCCCTTCATCGGTATTGGTGTATAGAATAGAGGGCCAGCTCAGGAGACGTTAGGTGCCGCCCACACGTGACGCCACTTGCCGCCACCTCTCTGATACCTGGGCTCCAAAGCTAAGGAGGTGGCTCCAGGAACGGGAGAAGGAGGCGGCTCCGGGAATAAGAGGAGGTGGCGCGGCTCCAAAAATGGGAGGAGGCGGCTCCGGGAACGGGAGGAGGCGGCGTGTATCCAAAAACGGGAGGAGGCGGCTCCGGGAACGGGTTGAGGCGGCACGGCTCCAAAAACGGGAGGAGGCAGCGCGGCTTCGGGAATGGGAGGAGGCAGTGCCGGCTTTAAGAACTAGAGCAGGCACACCGGCAGCACAGTAGCAGGTTCAGGTTTGTGATGTTTTTGTGTATTATTATTACATTTTATTTATAGGGTGCCACAAGTGTTTCGCAGCGCCGTACAAAGGATAGTACAGGGAGACAAAACTTAGCATAACAGTAAATAAATAACAAAAATGGAGTGCAGGTAACAAAGAGCACCACAATTCTCAAAACATAATACAGCTTAGATGTAAGTAGCGAGGGAGTAATCAGTGTACTACTTGGAGAGGAGCCTTTACCAGTAGGAGAAAAAGCAGGTAAAGATGGTCGCTGAGTGAAATGTGTCGATAAGAGGGCTTAGACAACAAGAGGAATGAGGGCCCTGCTCTGAAGAGCTAACAATCTAGTGGGGAGGGGTGACAGACAGATGACATGAGGTGCAAGCAAGCAGGAGGAAGCCTGATGGCAGTATGCAAGCAAAGCAGAGATGTTCAAGGCATGGGCCAGGGGGAAGGAGGGGCAGCCTAAGGACTAGGTTATGCATTGGAGGGGTACGCTTTGATAAATAGGTGGGTTTTCAGTGCCCGTTTGAAGCTTTGCAAGGTCCGGGAGAGTCTAATGGAGCGGGGGAGCGCGTTCCACTGAAGGGGTGCAGCACGGGCAAAATCCTGAACTCGTTCATTGGAAGCAGTGACCAAGGCAGAGGAGAGGCGATGGTCATCAGCCGACCGTAGTGGGCGGGAGAGAGTATGAAGGGAGAGGAGTTTGGAGATGTAGGGAGCAGTGGAATTAGAGATGGCCTTGTATGTGAGGGTGAGTTTGAAGAGGATTCTGTAGGGGAATGGGAGCCAGTGTAGATTTTGTTGAGGGGGGAGTGGCAGAAGTGGAGCGGCGGGAGAGGAAGATGAGCCTAACTGCGGAGTTGAGGACAGATTGGAGGAGAGCGTGGTGGGAGCAAGTGAGGCCAGTGAGAACATTGCAGTAGTCGAGTCGTGAGATGACCAGTGAGTGGATGATAAGTTTAGTTGCACTCTGGGAGAGAAATGGCATGATGCGAGCAATGTTGCGTAGCTGGAACCGACAAAATTGCGCCAGAGCTTGGATGTAGGGTGCAAAGGAGAGGGAGGAGTCAAGAGTGACGCCCAGGCAGTGGAGTTGGGGAACGGGGGAGATGATAGTGTTGTCAACAGTGATAGAGATATTTGTAGAGGGTGATGCTCTGGCTGGGGGAAAGATGAGTTCAGTTTTGTCCATGTTGAGCTTCAGAGAGCGCTCAGACATCCAGGAGGAAATGGCAGAGAGCAGCTGGAGACCTGAGAGAGGACAGATCAGGAGAGGAGAGGTAGAGTTGTGTGTAGTGATCCGAGTCACCTGCTGCGGGTGTAGCTATAGAGCTGGGTGCCGGCATGTGTTCTGCCCCACACCCTGTTTGTTCTGTATCCCTTTCATCCATCGTTGCCAGTGTTATATCCACCAGCAGCAGCTGCTCCCAGCCGCATCCCTATAGCAGCAACCTCAATGGGGCACTGCCGGTGTGCTGGATGCAGGCGTTCAGGTGTACAACTTCTCTCATATAAGGCTGCCTATTCTGCATGCTAGCTAGGGGCAGGTGCACTGGGCACATGCACACTGTGGGAGTGAGGCGCAGGGGTATGAGGAGGAAGGAGGGAGTGAGGTGCAGGGGTATGAGGAGGAAGCAGGGAGTGAGGTGCAGGGGTATGAGGAGGATGGAGGGAGTGATGTGCAGGGGTATGAGGAGGATGGAGGGAGTGATGTGCAGGGGTATTAGGAGGAAGCAGGGAGTGAAGTGCAGGGGTATGAGGAGGAAGGAGGGAGTGAGGTGCAGGGGTATGAGAAGGGAGGTGCATGAGCAAGAGAAGGAAGCAGGGAGGGAGTGAGGTGCAGTGCAGGGGTGGGTGATGGTAAGAGGGAGTGAGGTACATGGGCGAGAGAGGGAGAGTGAGGTGGCGGGGTATGAGAAGAAAGAGGGAGTGAGGTGAAGGGGTATGAGGAGGAAGGAGGGAGTCAGGTGCAGGGGTATGAGGAGGAAGCAGGGAGTGAGGTGCAGGGGTATGAGGAGGAAGGAGGGAGTGAGGTGCAGGGGTATGAGGAGGAAGGAGGGAGTGAGGTGCAGGGGTATGTGGAGGAAGGAGGGAGTGAGGTGCAGAGGTATGAGAAGGGAGGTGTATGAGCAAGAGAAGGAAGCAGGGAGGGAGTGAGGTGCAGTGCAGGGGTGAGAGATGGAAGGAGTGAGATACAGTACATGGACGAGAGAGGGAGAGTGAGGTGGCGGGGTATGAGAAGAGGGAGTGAGGTGCTAGGGTATGAGGAGGAAGGAGGGAGTGAGTTGCAGTGCAGGGGTAAGAGATGGAAAGTGGGAATGAGGTACAGGGGCCAGAGAAGGAGGGAGGGAGTGAGGTGCAGGGGTGAGAGATGTAAGGAAGTAGCACGTACAGGGGTGAGAAAAGAAGGGAGGGAGTGTGGTGCACTGCACTGGTGAGAGATAGAAGAGGGAATGAGGTACAGGGGCCAGAAAAGGAGGGAGTGACATACAGTGGCGAGAGAAAGGTGGGAGTGAGGTACAGGGACAAGAGATGGAAGTAGATAGTGAGGTGCAGGGGTGAGAGAAGGAAGGAGGGTGTGAGGTGCAGGGGTGAGAGAAGGAAGGAGCGAGTGAGGTGCAGGGGTGGGAAAAGGAGGGAGTGAGGTGCAGGGGTGGGAAAAGGAGGGAGTCAGGTGCAGGGGTGAGAAATGGAAGGAGATAGTGAGGACCTCTATCCTGTCATGATCACTTCTCTGTTAGGTCCCCTCTGTCCTACCCCTGCGACCTCTGTCCTGGCATTGTTACCCCTCTGTTCTGTCCCCTCTGTCCAGCCCCTGTCCCTACCATTTTGGCCCCTCTGTCCTGGTTCTGTCACATCTGTCCTGTCCCTCTCCCCTCAGTCCTGGTCCTGTCACCTCTGTCCTGGTCCATTCACCTCTATCCTAGCCACTCTGGTCTGGTCCTGTCACCTCTGTCCTAGCCCCTCTGTTCTGGTCCTGTCACCTCTGTCCTAGCCCCTCTGTTCTGGTCCTGTCACCTCTGTCCTAGTCCCTCTGTTCTGGTCCTGTCACCTCTATCCTAGCCCCTCGGTTCTGGTCCGGTCACCTCTGTCCTATTCCCGTCCCTGTTACCTCTGTTCTGTCCCTCTCCCCTCTTTACTGCCGATGTCACAGTCCTGGTCCTGTCACCTCTGTCATGTCCTGTCCCTCTAGACTAAAAAGCAATGTGCATTGTGCTTTGACTGGAAGGGACTCAGCAAAGCCTGGAAGGCTTCACTGAAGCTAGAAAGGCTTTTGTCATCTATAGATGGTGTAAGCGATACAGTTACAAAGAGCAGTAAGCTAAGCTTACTGCTGTTTGCTAAATAAATGATGCAACCACACCCTATGTGTAGACAACACGAACCCACAAAACTGGTTACACACACTGCGGTTGCACACAATAGGCCTTTTATAAATTTCAGCTCCAGGCCCATGCGGACCTTAATCTGGCACTGCCTGTATGGCACTGTAAAAATAAGAATTTACTCACCGGTAATTCTATTTCTCGTAGTCCGTAGTGGATGCTGGGAACTCCGTAAGGCCCATGGGGAATAGACGGGCTCCGCAGGAGACTGGGTACTCTAAAAGAAAGATTAGGTACTATCTGGTGTGCACTGGCTCCTCCCTTTATGCCCCTCCTCCATACCTCAGTTAAGGAAACTGTGCCCGGAAGAGCTGACACAACAAGGAAAGGATTTGGAATCCAGGGTAAGACTCATACCAGCCACACCAATCACACCGTACAACTTGTGATAACCATACCCAGTTAACAGTATGAACAGCAACTGAGCCTCAGTAACAGATGGCTCATAACAATAACCCTTTAGTTAAGCAATAACTATATACATGTATTGCAGAGAGTCCGTACTTGGGACGGGCGCCCAGCATCCACTACGGACTACGAGAAATAGAATTACCGGTGAGTAAATTCTTATTTTCTCTGACGTCCTAGTGGATGCTGGGAACTCCGTAAGGACCATGGGGATTATACCAAAGCTCCCAAACGGGCGGGAGAGTGCGGATGACTCTGCAGCACAGCATGAGTAAACTCAAGGTCCTCCATAGCCAGGGTATCAAACTTGTAGAACTTAGCAAACTTGTTTGACCACGACCAAGTAACAGCTCGGCAAAGCTGTAAAGCCGAGACCCCTCGGGCAGCCGCCCAAGAAGAGCCCACCTTCCTTGTGGAATGGGCTTTCACCATTTTGGATGCGGCAATCCAGCCGCAGAGTGAACCAGCTGAATCGTGCTATAGATCCAGCGAACAATAGTCTGCTTCGAAGCAGGAGCGCCAACCTTGTTGGCTGCATACAGAATAAACAGCGAGTCAGACTTTCTGACTCCCGCCTTTCTGGAAACATAAATTTTCAAAGCCCGGACTACGTCCAGCAACTTGGAATCCTCCAATTCCCTAGTAGCCGCAGGCACCACAATAGGCTGGTTCAAATGAAACGATGATACCACCCTAGGAAGAAATTGGGGACGAGTCCTCAATTCTCTGCTTCAATCAAGATCAGATAAGGGTTTTTACATGACAAAACCGCCAATACTGACACACGCCTAGCCGAAGCTAAGGCCAATAGCATGACCACTTTCCACGTGAGATATTTTAGCTCCATGGTCTTAAGTGGCTCAAACCAGCACCCCCGGAACAACGTCTGAACTTCAGGCAGTGAAGCCAGTTCATTTTTAGAGAAAATGTATAGGGCCGAAATCTTGACCTTTATGGATCCTAATTTTAGGCCCATAGTCACTCCTGACTGTAGGAAGTGCAGGAATCGACCCCGCTGGAATTCCTCTGTAGGGCCTTCCCGGCCTCACACCAAGCAACCTATTTTCGCCATATTCAGTGAAAAAGTCTTGCTGTCACGTCTTTCCTAGCCTTTATCAGCGTAGGAATAACTGCATCCGGAATGCCCTTTTCCGCTAGGATCCGGCGTTCAACCGCCATGCCGTCAAATGCAGCCGCGGTAAATTTTGGAACAGACAGGGCCCCTGTTGCAACATGACCTGTCTGAGAGGCAGAAGCCCTGAGTCCTCTGAGAGCATTTCCTGCAGCTCCGGGTACCGAGTCCTTCTTGGCCAATTCGGAGCAAAGAATATTGTTTTCACTCCTCCTTTTATTACAATTCTCAGCCCTTGGGTATGAGAGGAAGAGGAGGGAATCCAGAGACCGACTGGAACACCCACGGTGTTACTAGTGCGACCACAGCTATCACCTGAGGGTCCCTTGACCGGGCGTAAAACCTTTTTTAGCTTTTTATTGAGGTGGGACGCCATCTAGTCCACCTTAGGCAGTTCCCATCAATTTGCAAACTGCGTGAAGACTTCCTGATGAAGTCCCCACTTTCCCGGGTGGAGGTCGTGCCTGCTGAGGAAGTCTGCTTCCCAGATGTCCACTCCCGGAACGAACACTGCTAACAGTGCGCTTACTGGATTCTCTGCCCAGCGAAGAATTCTGGTGGCTTCTACCCTCGCCACCCTGCTCCTTGTGCTGCCTTGGCGGTTTACATGTTCCCCTGCGGTCTGACTGGATCAGAACCGGTTGGTCGCGAAGCAGGATCTCCGCTTGACTTAGGGCGTTGTATATGGCCCTTAGTTCCAGGATATTGTGAAGGCGAGTCAGTTGACTTGACCACAGACCTTGGAAATTTCTTCCCTGTGTAACTGCCCCCCACCCTCGGAGGCTTGCATCCGTGGTCACCAGGATCCAGTCCTGAATGCAGAATCTGCGGCCCTCGAGAAGGTGAGCACTCTGCAGCCACCACAGGAGAGACACCCTTGCCCTGGGGGATAGGGTGATTAACCGATGCATCTGAAGAGGTGATCCGGACCACTTGTCCAGTAAGTCCCATTGGAAGGTCCTCGCATGGAACCTGCCTAAGGGGATGGCCTTGTATGATGCCACCATCCTTCCCAGGACTCGAGTGCAGTGATGCACTGACACCTGTTTTGGTTTTAATAGATTCCTGACCAGTGTCATGAGCTCCTGAGCTCTCTCTATCGGGAGATAACCCTTTTCTGGTCTGTGTCTAGGATCGTGCCTAGGAGAGGCAGATGAGCTGTAGGAAACAACTGCGACTTTGGAATATATAGAATCCAGCCGTGTTGCCGTTACACTTCCAGAGAAAGTGATACGCTGTTCAGCAACTGCTCTCTTGATCTCGCTTTTATGAGGAGATCGTCCAAGTACGTGATAATAGTGACACCTTGCTTCCGCAGGAGCACAATCATATCCGCCATTACCATCGTGAATATTCTCGGGGCCGTTAAGAGACCAAACGGCAACATCTGAAATTGGTAATGACAATCCCGTACCGCAATTCTGAGGTACGCCTAATGAGGTGGATAAATGGGGACCTGAAGGTATGCATCCCTTATGTCCCGATTCACAATAAAGTCTCCCCCTTTTTAGGCTTGCACTGACCGCTCTTAGCGATTCCATCTTGAACTTGCACCTTCTCAGGTATATGTTCAGGGATTTTTAATTCAATATGGGTCTGACCGAACCGTCTGGTTTCGGGATTACAACATGGTCTAATAATAACACCCTCTGGTTGAAGGAGGGGACCCTTGACCACCACCTGTTAAAGATACAATTTGTGAATTGCAGATAACACTGGCTCCCACTCTTGGGGGGAAGCCCGCAGGGCCGTCGGTGAGGGGGCATCTTCTCACAGTCCAGCTTGTATCCCCGAGACACAATATCTATTGCCCAGGGATCGAACAGGGAGTGAACCCACTTGTGGCTGAACTTACGAAGGCGTGTCCCCACCAGGCCTAGCTCCGCCTGTGGAGCCCCAGCGACATTGGTGGATTTTTGTAGGGGCCGGGGAGGACTTCTGTTCCTGGGAACTAGCTGCCCGGCTCTGTCAAGAAAAGGACGCCCCTCAGACTCTTGTTTCTTTATACGAAAGGCTGCATTTAATAATGTCGTGCTTTCTTAGGCTGTGCAGGAATATAAGGCAAACTAGCAGAATTACCAGCTATAGCTGTGGAGACCAGGCCCGAGAACCCTTCTCCACACAATCCTCAGCCTTCCATATGCCTCTTAAGTCGGCATCATCTGTCCAATGCATATTCTACAGGACACGTCAAGCAGAGATCGACATAGCTTTGACTCTAGTACCCAGTATACTCATGTCTCTTTGGGCATGCTTTATAACTATATATCTATCACTTAAGACAGCATCTTTAATATATTAATATTGCATACTAGGGTCTCATTTCTGCTGATAAGGTACCTGTCCACGCTGCCACAGCGCTATAAACCTATGCTGACACAATCGCCGGTCTGGGTAGTATACTAGAATGTGCACGCTATCTGCAGGATCCCTGAGAATAGCAAGTGCTACCGTCTGTGCAAACAGGACACCCTAGGGGAAGATTCTCAACATATCCTGGCCCTAGTGGGGAAAGGATACAGCCTGAGAATTCTCTTGTGGGAAGCTGCCGTCTCTTGTCTGGAGATTCCCGCTCTTTTTCCTCATGAGAGGAGGGAAATTTACCTCAGAAATTTTCCCCTTAAACATGTGTACTCTCGTGTCAGGGACAGATGAGTCATCAGTGATATGTAAATCATCTATTATTTCAATAATTATATATTGAATACCTTATAGCCATCTTGGCTGTAACTTTGCATTATCTTAGTCGACAGTGGAGTTAAACTCCATGTCGATACCAGTGTTTGTTATTATGGATAGTGAGCATTGAGAGACTCTGAAGGTCTCTGTGACATAGGGACAGACATGGGTAGATTTCCTGTCTGTTCCCTAACCTTTTGTGCAATAAATTCACCTTAGCACTTACACATATCCAAACAGGTGTCGGCGTTGTCGACGGCGACACCCTCTCACACACATATCCGCTCTATCACCTCCTTAGAGGAGCCTTTTACCTCAGACATGTCGACACACGCGTACCGACACACCACACACACAGGGGATGCTCTATTTGAGGACAGTTCCCCCACAAGGCCCTTTGGAGAGACAGAGAGAGAGTATGCCAGCACACACCCCAGCGCTATATAATCCAGGGATTACACTACAACTCAGTGTTTACCCAGTAGCTGCTGTATATACAAATTTTGCACCTAAATTTATGTCGCCCCCCCCTCTCTTTTCACCCTTTGTGTACCAGGATACTGCCGGGGAGAGCCTGGGGAGCTTCCTTCCAGCGGAGCTGTGAAAAGAAAATGGCGCTGGTGTGCTGAGGAAGAAGGCCCGGCCCCCTCAGCGGCGGGCTTCTGTCCTGTTTCTGACTAAAAATGGCGGGAGTTTTACACATATACAGTTTTCCATACTGTATTATGTGTATATATTGCCAAAAGGTATACTTATTGCTGCCCAGGGCGCCCCCCCCCCACGCCCTGCACCCTACAGTGACCGGCGTGTGTGGTGTGCAGTGGGAGCAATGGCGCACAGCTGCAATGCTGTGCGCTACCTTAATGAAGACCGGAGTCTTCTGCCGCCGATTTTATCTCCTTTCTTCTGTCTTCTGGCTCTGCAAGGGGGACGGCGGCGCGGCTCCGGGAACGGACGATCGAGGTCAGGCCCTGTGTTCGAACCCTCTGGAGCTAATGGTGTCCAGTAGCCTAAGAAGCACAATCTAGCTGCACGCAGGTAGGTTTGCTTCTCTCCCCTCAGTCCCACGTAGCAGTGAGTCTGTTGCCAGCAGATCTCACTGAAAATAAAAAACCTAACAAATACTTTCTTTCTAGCAAGCTCAGGAGAGCCCACTAGGTGCATCCAGCTCTGGCCGGGCACAGATTCTAACTGAGGTCTGGAGGAGGGGCATAGAGGGAGGAGCCAGTGCACACCAGATAGTACCTAATCTTTCTTTTAGAGTGCCCAGTCTCCTGCGGAGCCCGTCTATTCCCCATGGTCCTTACGGAGTTCCCAGCATCCACTAGGACGTCAGAGAAAAAACAGATGATGGTATACGAATAAAAACTTTACACATATGTTTATAAGATTTGTTTCAGTTAAAACAGTACTGGAACTAGAGAGCGGGGGGTGGGCGACGACTATGGTGTAGCAAGCCTCGGGCGCCGGGCTCTAGGGGGCAGCAGAGCTAGAGTGCAGCTCACTGCTTACTTAAAACTTCTGCTCCACTTTCTGTCCATTCACCGGTAATCACAGAAGAGAGGGGCAGCGCACATAAAAGCTGCTGTTGCACTGACTAGAGTCTCCAGCCTGCCACGGGGCCCTACACTTCCGGCCAGAGACCACACTGACTACGGAGACTCCAACCCCTCCCACCCCACTTCGGCTGGGACTCTGCTCGTCATGGCGGCTCTGCACGTCCATCAGATAAGTGCAGTCAGTCCACACACTGCAGCCAGATGAAGTACTCTATTATCACCATCCCTGCGGTCAGCCAAGCATCAAGTTGCTGCTATTAACTGTTGCATGACATAATATGGGGACACTGTGTATGGCATAAGTAGGGGACACTGTGGCATAATATGGGGACGCTGTGTGGGATATGTGGGGACACTGTGTGGCATTATATGGGGATACTGTGTGCCATAATATGGGGACGCTGTTTGGCATTATAGGGGGATGCTGTGTGCCATAATGTGGGGACACGGTGTGGCATTATATGGGGATGCTGTGTGCCAAAATGCGGGGACACTGTGTGCCATATATTGGGGATGCTCTGTGGCATTATATGATGACATTGTGTACCGTAATATGGGGACATTGTGTGACATTATATGGGGACGCTATGTGCCATAATGTGATCAAATTCTTAGACATGTGGGGGGACATCCAGCACAAGGCAAGTCCGCCCGGATCCAGCCTCCCCTGCAGACATGCGAAAGCATAGCATAGCAGCCATGCTTTTCACATTTCGAGTAGCCCATTGCCTACGCAGACTAGCTGCGAAGTCAGGCGACTACCCACCATGTTTCGGGTTACAGCGGCTGCGTGTGACATCACGCAGCCGCCGTGGTCCGCCCTGCAAATTGTCAGGATACACCTGCACAATGACGAGACAACGCCCCTTTAACACCACCGCTATGCCCCCTCCCACCGGACTGACAGGCAGAGGTGATCGCACAAGTGCGATGTCGTTGCATCTTACTGTGTGCGCATGCGCATACCTCACCGGGCTTCAGCCTGCGAATGCTGTTGTAGCAGTGTCCAGGGCCAATATTTACTAAAAAATCGAGTTTGTCCGATTTGTGGTTTTTTTTTCTAAGTCCCAATCCGGGAATTCACTAAGCACCATTCTCGGCAGTGTTTGGACTATTCGTAATGGTTTGAATGACAACGTTCACAAATACGAATGAGTAGACCATCGGTCAAACGCGGCTGTTTTTATATAGAATACGGGAATTCACTATTCATTCGTATTTGGGTGTTAGTCTCTGAGTGTTCAAATGCGGTCGTATTTTTTTGCGATTCGTTAAAAAAAGCGGCAAAAAAATAGACCTGCTTTTTTCAGTCGTGTTTACATGTGTTGCAAATAAAAAATCACTCACACCTGAATTAGGATGTCTATAAAAGGATGTTAGGCCCATTTCAATACACCTACACTCAGAAATGGCAGCAGGACTGTGGGCCAGTGATCTTTTGTGTGCTGTGGGATTCCTCAGACATCAGCCTGTAAGTAACCAGGGCCAAGAAACTAAACATGGTCAGCAGGTTGTACAGGTTCCGCGGAGGCTGCGCAGGCCTCGTTTTTTTAGGGGACGTTTAAACTTGAACGCATTGTCCGATGATAAGGTCATACAGATGTTCCGTCTAAATCGTAACAACATTTTCCGTCTGTATGACCTTGTCAAACTGGGCCTAGACCCTGAGACAGCACGCTCTCGCTCTGTCTCAGGCCTGCACAAACTCCTGGCTGTGTTGCACTTTCTGGCTACTGGCAGCTTTCAGGCTGTGTCTGGGGATGTCATAGGAATCTCACAGCCCTCATTTTCCAGAATCTTAACCCAGGTGATGTATACCTAACTACCTCTTCTGTTTTGTGTTTGTTTTAATTTCTCAGTGGGCAGTTCTGTCCTAAAATCTCATGTTTATTGTTCTTTAAAATATACACACAGGTGTTGGCTGTTTTGCAGCCCCACATCGAGGCCTCAATCTGCTTCCCTACCCAGGAGTCTCAGTGGCATGCCGTCAGGGTAGATTTCTATGAGCTGGCTGGCATGCCCAATGTGCTTGGAGCCATAGATTGCAAACACATTCAGCTGAGACCACCTAGGGGCAGGCAGCACATATATACAAACCGCCATTTCGAACACTCCACAAATGTGCAGGTGGTTTGTGATGCAAATCTCAAAATAATGAGTGTTGTTGCTGGTTACCCTGGGGGCTGCCATGACTCCTTCATCCTCAGTCAGTCATCCCTCTTTGATAAGTTTGAGGACGGACAAATGCCAGATGGATGGCTGCTGGGTATGTAATTTGATATGTGTAGGCCTGCGTATACTTTGTCCAAAGACAGGTGCAGATGTATTAACATGTAGAAGGCATAAGGAAGTGAGAAACCAGTGATATCTGCAAGGTGATAAAGGCACCAGCCAATCAGCTCCAATATGTAAATGAACATTTAGGAACAGATTGTCTGCTGCCTTTATTACCTTGCACATATCACTGTTTTTTCACTTCCTTATGCCTTCTTCAGGTTAATACATCTGCTCCACAGTGTGTTACTTATGTGTTGGTGTATCTTAACATGAATCACCTTACTATATCTGTCTTTTAGGTGATGGAGGATATGGCTGTTTCTCTTGGCTTCTATCTCCATTGTCCCGACCTGATACCCCTGCTGAACACAATTACAATCATGCACATAAGTCCACGCGGAATGTAATAGAAAGATGTTTTGGTGTGTTGAAATCTAGGTTTCGGTGTCTGGATGAGTCTGGTGGCCTTCTGTTGTATAGTCCCTCCAAGGTGACTCAAATTGTGTTCTGCTGCTGCTTTCTTCATAACATGTGTTTGCAACAACATCTGCCACATGTTGAGGAGGAGGAAGAAAGCAGCCAGCACGCAGAGGAATTAGAGACATCTGGTGAAACTTGGAGTACAGATGTAGGGAGGCAGGTTAGGCAAGAGATCATCAATCGCTATTTCTAAAGGTAAGTTTGGTTTGCTTATTTCATTTGTTGTGTAATCATAAATAGATGTTTTGTTTTTTTTTCACCAAAACCATTACTCAGAATGTGTCTGTCTCCTTGACACATACAAACATACCCTTGCTTTATTAAAAACAAATGTTGCATGTGTCTTGTGTGTATTTTTAAACTCAAAACAACAGATTATGCATTAAGTCTGGAGAAGTGATCGTAAACTTGCAGTGCTAATTTCTTACAAGCCCACATAATCCATTTAGTATTTTACTTTATCATTGTGTGTAACGTCCTAATGCACAGGTTCTCATAATCGTCCCGCAGGACCACACACAGTGCATGTTTTTCACGTAACCCAGTAGAAGCACAGGTGTATGAATTTCTCACACACATATGTTAAAAGGTTCACAGGTGAAGCTAATTATGTCACTTGTGAATCTGTGAGGAGACCTGCAAAACATGCACTGTGTGTGTTTCTGAGGGCCGAGTTTGAGAACATGTGTTCCCAAAAAACACTCCTCAACATATAATATGTTAGCCTTGAGGAATACATGTGTCCCTATGTGTGATGCACCATCATATTTAAGACACACAAACTTACTGTAATCAGGAATAATTTATTTCCTAATGTTTGATGCTGTAAACTTGATGATGTGTAAGTAAATACATAGTTTCCCACACATATACATTATTATACACATTCTTTGATTTTTGTAGTAAAAGAACATATTTGTTTGTTTCAGCATCATGTGTAAAAACAATCTTACTAATTTTTAACACACACAAACATGTCCCAACAATACTGACATTCATTTTGACAATGTTTTTAAAACAAAACAAAGCAAACATATTACAATTTTTTTACGCAACTCAATTGGGTTATTCTTGTAATGTTGTATAGAGAAGAAAGCTAAAATATGTATCAATAACATTGTAATTTGGATTGTCTGCAGGAAAAGAGAATGATTGGAATCTAGAAAGAGTAATGATTAGAAAAAAATCAAGTGGTCAGTTTACTTCCTACTAAAGACATTCTGCCTGGCTGCCAATTATTGTGTCTGCAGGAAAAGAGAATGATTGGAATCTAGAAAAAGTAATGATAAGAAAAAAATCAAGTGGTCAGTTTACTTCCTGCTAAAGACATTCTGCCTGGCTGCCAATTATTGTGTCTGCAGGAAAAGAGAATGATTGGAATCTAGAAAGAGTAATGATTAGAAAAAAATCAAGTGGTCAGTTTACTTCCTGCTAACATGTATGTGTGGCTCCATCAACATTTCCCTCCTCCAATACCAAAAAAAAAATGGTAAAGAATAAATGTGCGTACAATTTTTTTGGTTTTGTTTGTAGCACTTATAATTAATGATGTTGAAAAAAGTGTCAAGGAGCTAAGTGTTATATATTTTTCACAAAAATTCACTTACGAACTATTTTGAGTTACTTATCCCAAATGTCTAACTTGTATTTTTTTCACTTTTTTTTTGGTGGCTGCTTGTCCTGCCCTTTGCCTTTAGCACTGTCATGTTGTCGTGCTCTGGTGGAGCGTCTTGGTGGCGATGAGACTCACAGGAAGTGATCAAGCCCGTGTCATGGGTGAAACGCGTCTTCCGTGTGCTCATCGCTGGTCCCCTTCTGCCGTTGAATGCCGTACATTTACTACAATCAGCCGCCGCCTCGCTGCCCAGTGTCCGTACCAGCTTCCGTGTGCTCATCGCCGATCCTCTTTACCGTTGAAAGCCGTACATCCATCACAATCAGCCGCCGCCTCGCTGCCCAGTGTCTGTACCAGCCCCGCTGAGTTACGTCATCAAGACTGTCTCCAGATCAAAACCCGATCTCAACGAGTCTGCCCGGCATACGTGCCTCATGTCCTGGAATGTGACTACATTCTATAAAAACTCCACACCCCACTTCATTTCAGGACCATCATTCACATCTGGGACCTTTTTCCCTTCGACTACCTTGCGGGTAATATCGCATCATTTACCGACTTAACCCCGGCAGTGTATTTCTATCTTGTTACTTGTTAATTTAACCGCTGGCTGTGTAATTTATTTATTTTTCATTCAGTTAATTGATATAATTTGATCATTTGATGTTACTCATTTTTTGATAGGAGATACGATATTTATATCAATAGATCAGTGGGTCCTTTGTGACCTGGAACCACAGGGAGCATTGGCAACATTGCTGTTACATTTCAAATCCTGATACTATGTTCCTTGTATTCATAGACCAATAGATCAGTGTGTCCTTTGTGACCTGGAATCAGCAACATTTACAAAGTATAATTTATTTTATTTATTTATTTTATTTTTTTCATTCATTTTTTTGCTTTTGGGCTCAAACAGGGAGCACTGGCAACATTGCTGTTACATTTCAAATCCTGATACTATGTTTCTTGCATTCATGTGCAGAATTCATCACTTTCTATCATTTGTTATTGTGTGTGCATACTAAGAATCCTAGTTTTGACATCATTCATAAATTGATATGTATTCATTAGTATGTAATCTTTGGCAAGGCATGTATAGCTGATTGGCACTATTATCTGCTTTCATCCTTTATATCTGTTTCGTGGACTCTCACCATTGATTCAGGGTTTATCCCTGTCTAACATTGGCAGCAGATCCATCTTTTTCTTTCTACTATACATTTAGTGAACTCTCATCAGTGATTCCAGAGCCCTTGCCATCATCCGCAATCCTCTACTATCATACCACACTGTAAACGCCCGAAACCGTCCGATCTTGGAAGCTAATCAGTGTCGGGCTGGGTCAGTACTCTAGTGGGTGACCATTGAGGAATACCCGGTATTGTAGAGCTCATATTGGTCTGTTACGCTCTGAGTCTAACGCTGACAGCAGATTCACACTACTATCTTTTTCTCATCTGCTCTATCCCCTGCTCAAATAGCGGGAAAATTAATATCATAATTTGATTTTGCATGGTTATAGGGCCAACCAGTTTAGGCAGCCCAAATATATTTTGGAGGCGTTATATTTGATTTATTTTCATGGCATTCTTACTAGATTTATGCAATCGGGACTGATTATGCTAATTTTAGTATTGACTTGTTACTAATTGAACATTTATTTACTTATTATCAGTTTGTGTTACTGAGGATCAACATAATTTTCTGTTATCCCAATTTCAGTATACATTGGATTGTTACCTCATTAGACGATTACACATTCTTTTATTCCATGATGCTAATAAAAGTTATATCTTATACTTAGATTCTTTCCGTATTTAATTCATGTAATATCTACATTATTGTTTAAAAGTAAAGAGTGCGCCCACAAAAGAGTCTCTTTTTTCTCTTCACTGTTTTTGGTGATGAGACTGGCGTGATATTTGGAGTAGTCGTACCAGAACTGCTGCTTGTTTGCTGTTGCTGCATGCATCTGAGTGTTTCATTCAGGTTAGTGAGGGTGGCATTGAGTTCACGTGTAGCAGCATTTTGATTGTCTACTATTCGGAATAAACTTTCATATAACTTTGCTGTTGTCTATGCTGTTCTTCCATTATGCGCTGTAAGTTGCCCATGACCTGTGTAATGTCTGTACGCATGAGTTCCATGGTATTGCCTATTCTGGTTGTTTGTTCATTTTGTCTACTCAGATTTCTTGATATTTTTCTGAGGTGAGATGGTAGGCTTGCAAACATTTGTGTCTGCTTACGCAGGCAATCTTCATTAGTGGCCTGCTGTCTAGCCCAAATGGTCCAAAACACCCGATCAGGGCCTTGTGTTCCTGGTGTTGTTGGGCTGTGTTGTGGTGGTGGTGTGCTTTGCTGTGGTGGTGTACTCACAGGTGCTGGGGGGCTCATTCCTTGCATTAATGGCTGCATTTATAAGATGTTTGTCTCCTCCATGTCACTGTGTTGCTGTTGTTGCGGAGGGATGCTGTTCCCAGGACTAGAAGCTGAAATGTTAAACAAATCTCCATTAGCTATCCATATGTTTGAGAAATGTAAACAAATCTCTACACATGGAACACATGTCATTCACTGTTGCTTACAAGCAACATTATCACTCATAGCTTAAATACATACATATACCTGTTTGTGGCAAATGTGTCTGGTTACTTAATTGTGAAAGCAAACACTTCAGTTTTATTGTAGCTTACACATACTCCACCATAAAAACACATTGGAATACATAATGTGTTACCTTATAGCTTTGTTCAAACAAACATAGTAATGTTTTTATATGTATTTTGCAATGTTACCTCAAACACACATGTGAAATGTGGAAAAACAACCTTACTTTTTGCAATAAAACCAACATGCTTTTTTGTTGCAGCATCTTACACACAATGTCATACTGTATGGCTCAAGTGGACATACATATCTTTACTGGATGTGGACAAGGACATTTTGCTTGGATTACATTTCAGCTTTTACTTACTGCGGTAAGTATTGACGTTTTTGATGTGTTTTGACTTAATGCGGGTATGAAATATTTTGATTACGTACTGAAATTTTAGACATTTTTTTCAGTTTGATACTCACAATCAAGATGAGGGGAGTGTGGATGACGTCTTGGAGGTGTGTCCAAAATTTGGAGTGGGGGGACAGAACATACGGATGATAATCTTCGTGGCGGGGTAACCTGCTGTGTTTGGGCCGGGACATACGACCTTGCTTTCTTTTCGGCCACAGGTTTTTTGTGGTGATGTCTTTCAGAAGTGCCACTTCTGCTGCTCCATACTTCTTTTGATGGACCTTTTAATGAAAGTGCAATTTTGTTATGGCCATTCCTTTACAAGGATACCCTATACTACAATGGACACTTTACCTGCTTCCGCAGCGTCATCATCATCAGATGTGATAGGAGTTACTGGCCGACGAGTAGTACTGCTTTTTTCTAACACTGTATAAAAAAAAAAAAAAAAAAATAATAATCATGCTATTGTATATACATCCACCCATAATGCTTATAAACATTTATTCTTGAAGAAATGCTTGGTTTTTATTTATAAAAAACATAAGGACCGGAAATACAAAAAAAAAAAAAACATTGACCAAAACACATGCACTATGGCAACATCAACACAGGAAAACATGTACAGGACACTGACATAGGCCACAAGTTAAAGAAAAAAACAACACAAAAATAAACACACACATCTTCATTTTGTATTGAAAGGAAAAAAATTACAGATGCAATATATAAATAGCTCTGTGATGTGGCACTACAAAGACACCTTACCACTATATGAGCCAAAACAAAATGTAGCAATTGTTCACAAAAATTACACTGCAGTGTGGTGTCACGGTACAAATACAAGCAAAAAAAAATATTGTTAATTTAATTAAAAAATTAACATTATCTAATAATGACACTACACATGTAAGTGGATTCCAAACCACTTTCCAGTACTCCAGCCTCTAACATGACAACCACTGTTTTTAAAACATTGCACATGGATCACTTAAATATAAAACATAGTCACAATTATAATTAAAAAATCGGCCAAAAGGAAAACATTATTGCAGGACAATTCAGAGACACACCAAGTCCAAACTACACATGCAAAATATCTGTCCGAAAAACACATGACATACAATAAAGTAAGATGTTACATTGGCTTTTGTATAAAACATTAACCAAAACAATGTATTTGCTGACACACACTTGAAGATGGGAGTAATATGCAACGTCACATGACACACATTTAAAAAACAAACAAAAAAAAACCATAGAATGTAAATGCAAATACACATGCTCACCATTCTTCCTGGGCCTATCTGAATCCCGGACATGGGTTGCAGAGACAACTTCTGGAGGGATTACACTCCACATGGGCTCCTCATACTCCAGATATGTTGCAATATAGGGCTGCCCACCACCGGTTTTCCGAGCCGACTTCGCCTCCTTGGCCATTTTGGACTTGACACGTCGCTTTATGTCATAGTACCGTTTGCGGCACGTGTCCTCCGTCCGCTTGACCACCCCCTCACTATTGACAGCAGCAACAACTTTCGCCCACAACACTGTCTTCCTCCGTGTTGGCACCTTGGCGGACTCAGGGCCAAATAGCTGCCTCTGATACTTCATCAGCTCACGCACCAATGCCACATTTTCAGCAAAACTAAACTTTACATTCCGCCCAGTCTTAGTAGTGGTGCGTGGCTGCGGAGCACTCTGACTGTCACTATCACTTGAGGCTGCTGCAGCAACCTCACCCACCTCCTCCACCTGACCGACCTCCTCCCCCTCACTCACACCCTCCACCTCACCCACCTCTGAGTCACACATAATTGTGTGTCTAAACAGTTAACACAGAAAAAAAAAAAAAACAACACACTCCTCCACTACCACTACACAACTCACACACATACACTCACACAAATACTGACAAGGGACTATAAAGAAAAATAATTTGGACTAAAAATGAGACAAAACCACAAAATACAAGACAACAAGAATGACAAGACTACTCTCAAACACAATACCACACTCAGAAATCGCTACCAACACTCCTCACCAAACCACAAATTCACCTACCTCCACAGCACAACCTCCCTCCTCCTCACCACTAACTAAACCCACGAGGTACGGACGGTTTGGGGCGTATTTATATGGTTGCGCACAGACACTCCTACCATCTGAAACACAACCAATCCCGAACGGGGATGAAAATCAAAACTGAAATTGAAAATGCGGCCGCGGGAAAAAAAAACCCTGCCGCGTTTAACTTAGGGGAAAAAAAACAGCAAATACATCAAAAACACGTACGCAAACGACAATGACGGCTGTAAATGTGCCCAAAAAACACGACTTGCATGGACATCGGAAAACACGACAACCATACAGTCGACTGCTTCGTAACTTTGCGTATATGGATTAAAAAAGTTGCATGAAAATGCACCCGATACAAAACGAGTTTTAACACTACACAAACCGACTCAAACACGAATATTAGTAAATACTGGCCCAGGTCTGAATTAGGCCCATTGTCTCTGAGAAGTGAGTAGAGTTTACCTCCAAACTCTTCAAAGTACTTTACAAGAATTTTAATGTTAGAGTTTTTCTTCATCATACCACCCTGAGAGTAATGGGTAAACTGTTTGAGTGAACCAGGATCTTGTAAAACAGGATTTTAATACCTACCGGTAAATCCTTTTCTCCTAGTCCGTAGAGGATGCTGGGGTCCACTTCAGTACCATGGGGTATAGACGGTTCCGCAGGAGCCATGGGCACTTTAAGACTTTTCCAGAGTGTGAACTGGCTCCTCCTCTATGCCCCTCCTCCAGACCTCAGTATAGAAACTGTGCCCAGGGATACGGACATTTCGAGAAAAGGATTTACTTTTAAGTTAATGGTGAGATTCATACCAGCTCACACTTCAACCATGCCGCACAACATGGCAATTAATATAACACATGCCTACAAGCATGACCATTGCAGCTACGTGCTGAAAACAATTTTAACACAACACCTGTGTAAAACTTACAACAATATAACAAACTGCAGGTAAATAACGCACTGGGCTGGGTGCCCAGCATCCTCTACGGACTAGGAGAAAAGGATTTACCAGTAGGTAATAAAATCCTGTTTTCTCATACATCCTAGAGGATGCTGGGGTCCACTTCAGTACCATGGGGTTATACCAAAGCTCCAGTACGGGCGGGAGAGTGCGGATGTCCCTGCAGAACTTTAGGTCATCAGCGGCCAAGGTGTCAAACTTGTAAAACTCAGCAAACGTGTTTGTCCACGACCAAGTAGCTGCTCAGCAAAGCTGTAATGCCAAGATCCCCCGGGCAGCCGCCCAGGACGAGCCCACCTTCCTTGTAGAATGGGCATTCACCGAATTCAGTATCGGCAATCCTGCTGTGGAATAAGCGTGCTGAATCGTACCTCTGATCCAGCGCACAATCGTCTGCTTAGAAGCAGGGCACCCAATCTTGTTGGGATCATACAGGACATACAGTGCCTCTGTTTTCCTTATCCGAGCTGTTCTCGTGACATAAGTTTTCAATGCTCTGACCACGTCCAGAGACTTTGAAGCAGCTAAGGTGTCAGTAGCCACTGGCAGCACAATAGGTTGGTTCACATGTAAGGAAGAAACCACCTTTGGAAGAAATTGCTGACGGAAGAAATTGCTGACGAGTTCGTAGTTCAGCCCTATCTTCAAGGAAGATTAAATAAGGGCTCTTGTGAGACAAAGCCCCTAACTCAGACACCCTCCTTGCGGATGCCAAGGCCAAAAGCATGACCACTTTCCAAGTGAGAACTTTAACTCCACCTACTAGAGAGGTTCAAACCAATCTGATTGAAGGAACCGCAACACCGCGTTAAGATCCCACGGTGCCGTAGGAGGCACAAAAGGAGGTTGGATGTGCAGAACCCCCATCACGAACGTCTGAACTTCCGGAAGGGGGGCCAATTGTTTCTGAAAGAAAACGGACAAAGCCGAAATTTGGACCTTGATTGAACCCAATCTTAAGCCTGCATCCACACCCGCCTGAAGAAAATGGAGAAAACGTCCTAACTGAAATTCTTCTGTTGGAGCCTTCTTGGTCTCACACCAGGACACATATTTTCTCCAAATACGGTGGTAATGTCTAGACGTTACTCCTTTCCTGGCCTGAATAAGGGTGGGAATGACTTCTTTGGGAATACCCTTTCAGGCTAGGATCCGGCGATCAACAGCCATGCCGTCAAACGTAGCCGCAGTAAGTCTTGATACACGCACGGCCACTGCCGCAGCAGGACCTCGCGAAGAGGAAGAGGCTGAGGATCTTCTATGAGTAACTCCTGAAGATCTGGATACCAAGCCCTCCTTGGCCAGTCTGGGACAATGAGGATCGCTCGAACCCCCGTTCTTCTTATGATCTTGAGAATCTTTGGTATTAGTGGAAGTGGAGGGAACACATAAACTGACCAAAACACCCACTGGGTCACAAGTGCATCCACTGCTATTGCTTGTGGGTCTCTCGACCTGGAACAATATCACTGAAGCTGCTTGTTGAGACGAGATGCCATCATGTCTACTTGAGGAACTCCCCAATGACCCGTCACCTCTGCGAAGACTTCTTGGTGTAGGCCCCATTCTACTGGGTGGAGATCGTGTCTGCTGAGGAAGTCCGCTTCCCAGTTGTCCACTCCCGGAATGAAAATTGCCGACAGAGCTCTTGCATGTCATTCTGCCCAAAGGAGTATCTTTGTCACCTCTGCCATTGCCATTCTGCTTTTCGTTCCGCCCTGACGGTTTATGTACGCCACTGCTGTTACATTGTCTGACTGGACCTGTATGGGATGACCTTGAAGAAGATGCACCGCTTGTAGAAGGCCGTTGTAAATGGCTCTCAACTCCAGAATATTTATGTGAAGACAGGTTTCTTGACTTGACCATCTTCCTTGGAAGCTTTCCCCTTTTGTGACTGCTCCCCAGCCTCGGAGACTTGCATCCGTGGTTACTAGGACCCAATCCTGAATCCCGAACCTGCGCCCTTCCAGGAGGTGAGCACTGTGAAGCCACAACAGGAGCGAAACTCTGGCTTTGGACGACAGGATTATCCTCTGATGCATGTGTAGATGGGATCCGGACCACTTGTCCAATAGGTCCCACTGGAATACTCTAGCATGGAATCGGTGGAACTGTAGGGCCTCGTAGGCCACTACCATCTTTCCCAACAAACGTATGCATTGATGAATCGATACCCTTGTTGGTTTTAGAATTTGTTTGACCATTCTCTGGAGTTCCAGAGCCATTTCTACTGGAAGAAATACCCTCTGTACTTCTGTGTCCAGAATCATCCCCAGAAATGATAATCTTGTCGTCGGTTCTAACTGTGACTTTGGAAAATATATGATCCAACCGTGCTGTTGAAGTATTGTCAGGGAGAGTGCAATGCTCTGCACCAACTTTTCCTTGGACCTTGCCTTTATCAGGAGATCGTCCAAGTAAGGAATTATGTCGACTCCTTGCTTTCGAAGGAGAACCATCATCTCTGCCATCACCTTGGTAAATACCCTCGGTGCCGTGGACAGCCCGAATGGTAAGGTTTGAAATTGGTAATGACAATCCTGCACTGCGAATCTCAGATAAGCTTGATGCGGAGGATAGGAACATGTAAGTAGGTTTATTTTATGTCCACTGACACCATGAAGTCCTTCTCCTCCAGACTGGAAATCACTGCCCTTAGAGATTCCATCTTGAATTTGAACCTTTGTAGATATTCGGTACTACGAAAAGACTCAATTAAAACCCTTCTCCTTGTTGTGACAAGGGATCCAGGACAATTACTTGATCCTGACATCATTTTTGTATTGCTGCTGATACCACTTCCCTGGCTGGAACAGAAGCTGGTAAGGCAGATTTGAAAAACCGGCATGGGGGAACGCCTTGAAACTCCAACCTGTACCCCTAGGACACTATTTGTACAATCCATGGGTCCAGGCCAGAATGAACCCAAATCTGACTGAAGAGTTTCAGACGTGCCCCGACCTGAGCGGACTCCCGTGAGGGAGCCCCAGCGTCATGCTGAAGATTTTGCAGAAGCAGAGGTTGACTTCTGCTCCTGTGAACCTGGAGACGCCGTGGACTTTTTTTCCCTTTCCCCTTCCTTTACCTGCAAAGAAAGGGGAACCTTTGCCCTTTTTGTATTTATTGGGCCGAAAGGACTGCATCTGAGAATGATACGTCTGTTTTGCCGGCGCTGGAGCATTAGGGAGAAATGTCGACTTACCTGCGGTAGCCACAGATGCTAAGGCATCCAGCCCATCTCCAAACAAAGCCTCGCCCTTGTACGGGAGAGCCTCCATATTCCTTTTGGAATCCGCATCTGCATTCCATTGGCGAATCCCAACGCCCTACGAGCTGAAATCGTCATGGTAGCAGCTCTTGATCTCAAGAGACCGATATCTTTCATGGCTTCCAGCATGTACGCAGCAGCGTCCTTGATATGACCTAACATTAGGAGTATCTCGTCTCTATCGTGTCAATATCTGATGACAAGTTTTCTGACCACTTTTCTATAGCACTACTTACCCACGCACAGGCAATGGTAGGCCTGAGTAGTGTCACATAAATAGATCTCAATGTAGTCTCTAACTTGCGGTCTGCCGGCTCCTTTAGTGAAGCCTACCAGGCGCAGGGAGAATCACCTTTTTTGTTAACCTTGATAGAGCACTGTCTAAAATGGGGGGTGACTCCCACCTTTTCCTGTCCTCTGCAGGAAAGGGGTAAGCTGCCTGAATCCTTTTGGGAATCTGGAATTTCTTCTTAAGGTTTGTCCAGACTCCCTCAAAGAATCCATTCAGTTCATAAGATGGAGGGAAAGTTACATTACATAGTAACATAGTATTTGAGGTTGAAAAGAGGCAAATTGCCCATCGTGTTCAACCTGTTTTAAGTTGTGATGATTCTACATACTTGCTGAAGAATGTTTTAGGACTAGTTAGCTACTATAACTCATGTTACCCCTGGATTAACCATGTTGATATTTTAAGTATTATAACCTTGGATAGCTTTTTCATTCAGAAATTTATCCATTCCTTTTTTAAATCCAATTACAGAGACCGCCATTATCACCTTCCCTGGCAGGGAATTCCACATCTTGATTGCCCTAACAGTGAAGAACACTTTACTCCGTTGCGTTCGGAACTTTCTCTCCTCCAGTCGCAGCGAGTGCCCACGTGTCCTAAACTATGTTCTTTTAATAAATAATTCCCCTGATAATTCTTTGTGATGTCCCTTTACATATATGAAGATATTAATAATATCTCCTCTTAGGCACCTCTTTTCTAGTGTATACATATTCATCCTAGTATGTCTTTCCTTATAGTCCAGTGCTTCTAGGCCTTTAATCAATTTAGTAGTTCGCCTTTGAACACTTTCGAGTTCACCGATGTCTTTTTTATACAATGGTGCCCAAAACTGAACACAATATTCCAGGTGCGGACGTACAAATGTCTTATACAGCGGCATGATTACATCCGAGTCCCTTGTCTCAATTCCCCTTTTTATGCATGCTAGCACCTTACTTGCCTTCTTTACTGCGTTTTGACATTGTGTATGGTCATTAAGCCTATTATCAATGAATATCCCCAAATCTTTTTTCCAACTCTGTTTCCCCTAGGCGTTCCCCATTTAATATGTAGGATGCAAATTTGTTTTTAGTCCCAAAATGCATAACCTTGCATTTGTCTGTACTGAACCTCATTTTCCATTTAGGCGCCCAGAGTTCAAGTTTAGATAGATCATTCTGCAAGGACTCCACATCCAATTCTGAATTAATTACCTTACACAGTTTAGTATCATCTGCAAAGATTGACACTGTGCTTTCCAGGCCTATTTCTAGGTCATTGATAAATATGTTGAACAGTAGTGGTCCGAGTACGAACCCTTGTGGTATTCCGCTGACTACTGGAGACCAGGTTGAGGACTTCCCGTTGACCACTACTCGCTGTACCCTGCTATCCAGCCAGCTGCTTATCCGTGTGCAAGCTCCTAGGCCAAGCTCCTTTAATTTGATCATCAGTCTCCTGTGAGGAACTGTATCGAAGGCTTTTGCAAAATCTAGGAAGACCACATTCACTGCTTTTCCTTGATCAAGATTATTGCTCACTTCCTCGTAGAAGCTAATTAAGTTAGTCTGACATGACCAGTCCCTCACAAACCCATGCTGGTTCTTGCTAATAATCCTAGCGGACTGTAAATACTCCTGTATGCCGTCCCTTAGAATTCCTTCCAATATTTTCCCCACTATAGATGTTAAACTAACCGGTCTGTAGTTTCCCGGAAGATTTTTAGATCTCTTTTTAAATAATGGCTATATGCCAATCCTTCGGTACCATGCCTGATCTAATTGAACTATTAGGTTTCTTCTCTTTATAAAAGTAAGCCTTCTCCTGTGGTAAAGGAGGGGGCTCCGTAACCTCTAACACCTCCCTTATAGCAACAATCATGTATTGAATGTTTTTTTGCCAATTTTGGATCAATTCCCCTGGAATCACTGGTGTCGACACAGGAATCAGAGTCCGTGTCGGTATCAGTTTGTACTAATTGTACAAATGACCTTTTTTGTGAACCAGAGGGGTCCCCTGTGGATGAAATGGCAGAACTATTAAAAATCACGTCTTCCACGGATTTTCTCCAGTTTTCTGCATGAGACTCAGATTTATCCAATCTCTTACTTATATGATTCACACTATCACGTAATTCTTTCACCCATTCAGGCTCATGGTGCGACGGCAGTGCCACCACATTACATCCTTGTGTCCCTAAAATGGCTTCCTCAGGGGAAAAGCTCCCTGCCTCAGACATGATACACCCGTGCAAAATCAAACCACAGACACTCCAGGGCTACTCGATACAGACCCACAGTAAAATCTGTCAGAGGGACACAGAAAGGAATTTGCCAGTCCACAACTCAGCGCCAAAATAACAAATCCCTGTGTATCGTTTTTATACACAGAGACCTTTCAAGCGCTAATATAATGCCAATAATGGGATTTAGCACCGAAATAATACACTTCCCCCCCTTTTTTGCACCCTGATACTGGGTCAGATGTGGAGAGGAGGATCAGCGTGTCTTACCCTGCTGTGTGCTGGGTGGAAATGGCGCTGAGAAGTGTGCTGGCTGCCTGAGGAAGAAGCTCCGCCGCCTGCAATGGCGCGTTTCCCCTCAGGCATTATAAGCGATCTTTATACTGGCGGGGGGGAAAGGCCAGTGTAAAACAAAGTATGCTACCTTTTGCCAGTGAGAGTAGGGTTCGTGTTGCCATTCTCCTTTTTATACCTGTATTACCCCTTCCAGCAGTCCGTGACACTGTCAAGCACTTTGTCATAATTTGAGATGAGGTATGAAAGAATCTGTATAAGGCTTCTAGGCACTACAAGTTCAAGCCGAAAGTCTGTCTGTTAACAAGACATTTACGACTGACAAGACATTTACGACATATCCCCACCATGAAAATCACTCCTAGGTTCATAGGGCCTAATTCAGACCTGATTGCTGCTGTGCGTTTTTGCACAGCAGCTGATCAGGTCTGAACTGCGCATGTGCCGGCGCCGCAGTGCGCCAGTGCATGCCAGACAGCAGACGGCTGTCTCAGCCCTGCGATCGCCTCTGCCTGACTGAAAGGCAATTGCGGTCATTGGGCAGGAGGGGGGACACGGTCCGGTCAATGCAGGCGTGCCCAGGCCGTTGGGGGAGGGGGGGCACGGTGGCTACAGCGACAAATAGCTCCAGCCGGCACGCAGGAGCTGCGCTGTCAGTCAGCTACTCTTCATGTACAAAAGCATTGCCGCTGTGCGATGCTTTTGTACTTGTGCGAAGGGGCAGGGCCTGACATGCGGGGTGGACTAGCCCTGTGCTGGGTGTCTCCCAGCATGTCAGGGAAGCTGATCGTAGATGTGCTAAATTTAGCACATCTACCATCAGGTCTGATTTAGGCCCATTGTTTCTTTCCAAATTCTACTTGTAATGAACCAGATTGTATTCAAACTTAAGCTTCCATCCACACCCAAAATTCCTAATTTTTTCCATATCTCTCTTAAAACCCAATTGGTTTTCATCATCCAGAAGTCCTCCTTGGATTATTCCAAACCAAATCAACACAGGTTTCAAACTGTTTCAGAAAACCACCAAATGTTAAGCTGGTAAGTACACTGGTTTTGAAGTTACATGCCTTTAAAGCTGCATTTTTTTCAAGAAAAATTTGCTATTAATTTTTTTTTAAATTGCACTTGCAACTTACCTAACTGAGCTAGATAATTAGGTCTCATTATAAAACTCTTTTTATGGGCTTCCATATGATATATAACACAGCAATATGTTTCCATAAAAATATATATAATTTTTTTTCAAAATCTTAAAAATTGTTCATAGTGTTGTTAATAAATCCCCAATTTTTATTTTGGTATCATGATGGGATCACTTGCTATAAGAGCTTTAATTTTTTTTTGCAAGTAGTATGTGTTCATTTTTTTTTTTGTCCATGTGTAAAAAAAAATGATCTGCATAACAAGGCAAATAATGAAATGAAACACTACATAATAATACACGTGTGTACATCCAAATACTGAAAGTGATACATAATGTAGCATAAGAATAGTTACTGTGTATCAACGGCTTCAAGAGTACACATAATATCTAATTTAGGGTGAAATATATGCTCTACAACAACGAACGAGGAGAGAAAAGATGCAAAGAGACAAAGAAAGAAAGTCGATTAACAAAGAAAGAAGAAAGGAATATAGGAAGGGGTGGGGATCACCACCGTGGTTCCAATAAAGTACCTGGCTATGTTCAAGCAACTTGTTCAAAAATGAGGACTAAAGAGTGCTAGCAAGAGATTTGTATCTGTTGGATTCACAGACTTTCAACCAAATCAGTGAAAAATTCTGAAATTGATCAGTAGAGGCAATTATGATATTATCAATTAATCTATGCATTTCTAATCTTTGAAACCAGTCAGCAAGTGTAGATGGGGAAGTAGATTTCCAGTGCACAGGTATAACAGCCTTAGCTGCACTGATGAAATATTTCAACAGTGATTTTTTGTAGACCAATAAGGGTGAAGTATGTAGATTTAACAGCCAGAATTCAGGCCCATCTGGTACTCCTGAGCCTAGGATTTCATGTGCAACTGAAATTACATCACCACAGAAAATTTGCAAAACCGGGCAGGTGCACCATATGTGAAGTACGGACCACAAATCCGCATCACATCTCCAACAACCCATGGGTACACCAGGGTACATCTGGGATAAGGTTGACAGGCACCAGTACCAATGGGACATTACCTTAAAATGAGTCACAAGAGTAAGTATATCAGTGGAGTTACTTCAAGACCTTTAAAAGATAGACCTCCATTTAGGGATACTGATATTCAAACCAATGTCCTTTTCACAACATTTTGTGAAGTTTGGTAGTGGAGGGAAATGGTTCTCAATCAGGTATTTGTAAATTATTGATAATTTAAGAGAAGAATTTTGGGACAGCACCAATTCCTCAAAAAATGTCAGGTCCTGAGACCCCGCACTGCGAAGGTCTCTGTTCATAAAGAAGAGGTATCTCCATATCTCATTATTCGTGAGATCCCACTTAGTTTGGATATCAGAAAATGGTAGCATGCCAGATGAATCATATAGCTGACCAATCCATGTTTTACCTGCCTGGAACCACAGTTAAATGCCTGTCTTGAAATCCCAGGGGGAAAATCAGAATTAAGTATGCAAGGTAGGATATTCATTTTGATTACCTTCATCCTCCAAATCCATGAGCTACCCTTACTTGACCAAGAGCTAAGCTTGTAAGAAGAGGACTAAAGTTGAGTGAATTCATTGTAGAGAGCTCTCTAGGAAGGGTCAAACTGAAGTATTTGGGATATGTGGGGTGCCATTTGAAGGAAAATATCTGTTGTAGTAATCCAGTGAGAATGTCAGGAGGAACAGTAAGATTTAGAGCTACTGAGTCAGAGTAATTGACTTTAAAGAAAGACATTTCTTAAAAGGTCTGAAATACCTTTATCAGATTACGAAGGGACAACGTTGTATTGGTGATGATAGCTAAAAGATAATCGGGGAAAATAGCCAATTTGTATTTTGAATCTGCAATTCGTATGCCTGTGATGTTGGGGTTGGCACATATGGCTTTCACCAGAGCTTCCATGCATAAAAAAAAGATCAGTGGGGATAGAGAACATCCCTGCCACATTTCATTAGAAATCTGAGCAGGATCCAAGAAATCCCTATTAACCATTCTCTGGCCGATGGTTCCTTTTATAATGCCAAGATCCTGTGTAAGGTTGCAGGATTCAAACCCATATGTACCAATAGACCTTTCATAAATACCCAACTAATATGGTTGAAGGCTTTTTCAGCTTCCGAAGAGCCTTCATTTTTGAGTGATTCATAAAAATTGTATTTATAAATCAACAAAACAATATTTTTTCCAGTACATTACATTAGAGGAATGCACACTCCTCTCCAGGTGTGTTTAAGGATGAGTTTCTACAGACGGCACCTGCTCCCACTTCTGCGCACAAACTTAAGTGGAAAGATCCTCCATCTGGAAAGACAGTCCAATTGTATTGAATAGGCCTGCCTTTTATATTTCCCTTTTACCAGTCTACTTATCAGCCTAATATGTGGGGGGTTTCTATACACCTATGGCAGTATTTATTATACCAAGTTTCATTACAATCTGAAACAGTCAGTTTGAAATCTGTTTTGATTTGATATGGAATAAGCACCTTCAGCTATCTCTGTTGATCATCAGGAGGAATATTAGTTGAGATAAATTCTGGACTCCAGAATCTCTTGTGGATATATTCAATACCTGGTTCAATGGAAGGGTTTTGGTCAAGAAGGGTGTTCGGTCAAGTCTTCAGATGTTCACACTCCCCAGCCACAGATGCCACAAAATAAATTACCTCATAAGCCTTTTGTGGAGTGTTCAGTGTCCATCCCTAGAGAAGGGGATAATGTCATATCGGTAGAGCCGGGCTCCCTTTTACCGGTTTGGTGGGGTTGTGGAAGGTGGGCACCATTCTCCTACTGTACAGCACCCAGCTCAGTGATCCTCCTGCTTACAGTGTTAGCATCTCTCCTTGTTCCCAACAGCTGTTAAGGAGCAGCTCGGATGTGCGCTTTGCTATTTGAAAATGTAAGGAGTGGGTGCTCCAAATGTGATGTCACGTTTGAGCAAAATTTAAAACTTCAACCTGTAAAAGGGAATCTCTATTCCAGCATATCTTCACTCCAGCATCTGTTCCCTGTGAACTAATGTATTTTCTGTGCTCTGACCCAGTTTGTCTGATTCTAGCTAACTCCTCTAGTATAATTTTGAATATTCCTTGACCTGACTCTGTTTGCTCCCAGTTACAATGTACACCTGGTTCTGACCCACTCCTGATGACTACACTCCAGTATACCTCATGGCAACCAGTCTCACCTCAGATCCTTCATACCTACCAGCCTGTACATTGTAACCTAGTCAGAGGGTCATGGCCCAAACCCCCTTACAAGGGTCCCTGGTGAGGGTCACCTATATGTTAGACTCCATATACCTATATTCTGGGTCTGCTCCAAGCGTACGGTTAGCACCAACACCTTCTATCCAAGAGTAGTGACAGGAAGTAGAGGAGCCAGGAAGCAAATAGATGACAGCTACTCGAAGGTGAACAAGTTGGAAGAGACAAATGGCATGAACCTCAAAGGAAAAGAAAGTGATGGTTTTGAGAGAATGATTTGGATGGAGCAGAAGTGGGATAGAAAAACCCCTACCCCACAACCATGTGACAGAATGCAAGGCCATCAGAGGAGAGTACAGCATGAAACATGAGGCGGGATGTAATGAAGTCCTTGTAAATGACTGCCACTTTAAAAAAATTACCAAGTTTGTCTAGCATCCCGCATGGGCGCTGAACTCAGACTTCATTACATCCTGCCGATGGTGTCTGAAAGGGAAACAAAGATTCAGTGAAAGCTAGGAGATGCAGGGAGTTGCAGATGAAAAGATCATGGGTTGGAATAAGTTTATTAACAACAGATCTGGTATTCCAAGAGAGTCAGGAAAGGAGGGACAGAGTTAAGAGGAGAACTATGAATGAGATTATCAGGATTGCTGTAGAGTGGAAGTTGATTAGAAGCAGGAGGATGAAGAAAAAACTGGGATGTTGCGAGCTCCTGATAAAGGAAAGAAAGCTACAGGTGGTGAGCAAGGTGGACACTTAGTGTGACACAAGTGGAAGGTAAGGAGAGGTAACTGGAACAGAAGGAAGGGTGGAGTCACATTTAGGGGTCATTCCGACCCGTTCGCACGCAGCGGTTTTTCGCTGCGGTGCAAACAGGTGCGGAATGCGCATGCGCAGCAGCCGCTGTGCGCGTGCACGATGTTGCCCGGCGACAGGGGTCACCGGGTTACGTCGCAGCTACCGACGGAAGCGGTCGCAGCGGCGACCGCTAAGAAGATTGACTGGAAGGAGGCGTGGATGGGCGGATCCGGACCGCTGGAGACCGTTTTCGGGGAGTGGTGAGTAAAACGCAGGCGTGTCCAGGACAACGGAGGGCGGAGGTGTGACATCAAAGCCGGGCCCATCATCGCTGGATCCATCGCACAAGGTATGTCCAGCCCTATGTAGTAATGTGATGTACCCTGCACCAATTTTTAAAAAAAATATTTATGATGAAACCAGCTATCCAATAATTTTCCCTTTAATAATTTGGGAATATTCGACTGGAGGTGCTCCAACAATCATGTTTAAACCTAATAAACAAACAAAGACCGGCAGTGGCCGGAGAAAGACCGGGATTGCCTTTCTGGAGCACTCTTTTAAATTATTTATATTCAAATTGATATGATTAGTATTTTAAAACGTAACCTTTAATATTATTCTTTAAAATAAATGGGGTAAGAATTAATTCATAACTATCATAAATAATATCCGTTATCCCCCTATTAATATTTCAATAAATCAATATGTGACTGTCCTAACAGATCATAACATTATGTAACTATCTTAACAATTCATATGATTATTGTTATGGTGAAGAAAATTGTTGTAATAAAGTGTGAAAAGAAATATCGATTCTGCAATTTGATAACATACTTGTATTGGAAAATTACCTTATCTTGATTGTCTCAATCAACAGCCTATCATGACATAATCAAATTGTGCAAATCTCATTAATGCCATTGTTTTATGAAATTCATACTGCTTTCCCAATGGACTCAATGTATACAATTCTTTACTGAATCAACTAGTGCTACATGAAATACTACTCCATTAAGCTTGTCTATATTAAAGGACCCCAATACCATTAGCCACAATTCATTTCACAGACATATTAATTGATAACATACAGTAAAACACAATATATTAGAGTTTCACAGGCATTCAGTTGGTCACTGCAATACCAAACGTTTTACCTTATGTCTCTGAATTATTATCAGTGAATAACAATGTTGCTTGTTAGTTGTTTGATACTTAACTTTTGGTTACAGAACAAAGCGACAATTCTCTCTCCTGGCTGTCTGTGAATGTGACAACTTATACCACTGATACAAAAGTTGCCAATCATGTAATGTTCATAATGAAAAACATAAGTGCCGTCAGATCTTGCTGATTATAGGCACGAGACTGTGTACAGTTACCAATCCTCGTCGTGTCATGTCAGTGGATGCACCAGAGTTCCACATACATTCACATGACCAGCATTAATTGTAACCAATCTTGTAATACCAAAAACAGTCTTAAATGCTACTATAGGCTTATTACAACTTTAATTCCGTAAGCAGCAAGATGTATTGGAATATCACTGGCACTTAGATAATTGGCGCAGCGCCGTAACACAGTTTAGACTCATAGTAGATCACAAATACATAAATTACCATACAAAGAAACAAACATTTGTCCGCTGCTTTATTGAATCCACGGCTAATTATACCGTGCATATATTAGCAGCAGTATTTTTATGAACTTTTAGATCCAGTAATCTTAGATCTTTATAGTGTCATGTCAGTGGATGCACCAGAGTTCCACATACATTCACATGACCAGCATTAATTGTAACCAATCTTGTAACACCAAAAACAGTCTGTTTGAACGGATTATAAATGCGGCACTATGCAGAATTATAAGTCCTTATTGTACCAAGCCTATAAGTCTATCAGTGTTTCAAAAATACCCTGACAATCAGCGCGGCACCTGACAAAACAGTGAGATAGAAGAATATATTAAAGTATCACAGGCGCGTAGACAATCAGCACAGCGCTGTGTAATTATGACCCTCGTTTTCTGAATTCAAATCAGCAAAGGGAAAGAAAATATATTTTCTCTTAACTGCTACTATAGGCTTATTCCAACTTTAATTCCATAAGCAGCAAGATATATTGGAATATCACTGACACTCAGATGATTGGCGCAGCGCCGTAACACAGTTCAGACTCATAGTAGATCACAAATACATGAGTTACCATAGAAAAAAAAAAACATTTGTCCGCTGCTTTATTAAATCCACGGCTAATTATCCCGTGCATATATCAGCAGCAGTGTTTTTATGAATTTATTAAATCCAGTAATCTTAAATCTTTACACGGAAAGATAAGCGTTTGATTATATCATATAACTTTAAACAGCATTACTTCAATAAACTGTAATAAATACAAACAGTATTATACCATTCAAAATTGAAACCATATAACAGGCTAGTAACAACATCAGTATTTAATCTGTAATTATATCCAACCGGTGATATATACTTATCACACAGCTTAAACCTTCGATATTACTTCTGTGCAATTAAATCCCCCAGGGCAAGATAAATAATGAAATAAATATCCTAATTAATAGTATCCTGCATACCCTGTATATCAGCAGTATCTATAATTTCCACAGGATAATATTTAATATTTCTACCCGCTGAACAATGACAATATTGAAGCACAGTACAATCTGTCAAAATAGGTTTACAGGCATGCCCTCAATCTTAGATGGTAACAAATAATTGATAACCAATAAGCATTCCATTAAAGATAATCATATTCTATATAAAAGATAGAAAGCTAGCTTGTTACGCACAAGTCCCCATCTGCTTCCCAACATCTTCAGAGAGCGGATGGAGGGTGAGAGTAGGGACAAGTACCAAGCCGTGTGAAATATAGCACCAGTGTCACTCCATACCCCTGTGTCAGGTGTTAGGTAAACCCTGATACCTTAAGCATTGCAGGGATTTAAATGCGCCTGCAGGGAGGTGTGGACACCTGAGAAAAAGATGAGAGACTAAGCTGTTGAATCACCGTGCTTCTAGCTGTTATACAGCTGTTGACTGCCGTTTAGTCGCGGCTTCCTCCTGCAGTGAGGAGCCGTTACCTATAGTTACAGCGTTCAGTCTTGCTGCATTCTCACTGACTGCTGGACGTACGTTTCACCACACTCAGGCTTGCTCACCAGTACAGCCTAACGTGATTCCCGGAAGTTACTCTTTTAAATATCACACTATGTCCATCCCTAGTCTACTTGTGCTTGAATTTTTTTAGCTTAACAGGGCTGCACCAGGGCCGAAACTAGGATCTTTGACACCTGGGACAAGACAGTAAGTTGGCGCCCCCCCTCCCCTTCATTGTAAGAGTGTGAGTGAGTGAGTGTATATATATATATATATATATATATATATACATATATTGTGCTTGGAAAAACGAGACGGCACTCAGAGGCTGTCAATCACATAAAGCGTGTAATGATGCAATCATCCTGATGAAGGGGAGGTGGTCCCCGAAACGTTGATTGCACCATTACACGTTTTCTGTGATTGACAGCCTCCAATCATATCGTGGCGGGGTGACCTCCCTGGGGAAGGTACCTGAGCAGGACACATCCTGCTGTGGACACTCTGAGTATGTATATATGTGTGTGTGTGTGTGTGTGTGTGTGTGTGTGTGTGTGTGTGTGTGTGTGTGTGTGTGTGTGTGTGTGTGTGTGTGTCTGTGAACTCCATAAGGGCTGGTAGCTGCTGTAAAGATTTTTATCGAGGGGATGGCTAGAAATTTATTTGGCCTAGGGATAAATAAAAAAATAAGATTTTACTCACCGGTAAATCTATTTCTCGTAGTCCGTAGTGGAGGCTGGGGACTCCGTAAGCACCATGGGGAATAGACGGGCTCCGCAGGAGACTGGGCACTCTAAGAAAGATTTAGTACTACTGGTGTGCACTGGCTCCTCCCTCTATGCCCCTCCTCCAGACCTCAGTTAAGGAAACTGTGCCCGGAAGAGCTGACATTACAAGGAAAGGATTTTGGAATCCAGGGTAAGACTCATACCAGCCACACCAATCACACCGTATAACTTGTGATAACATACCCAGTCAACAGTATGAACAACAACAGAGCATCAGACAAACCTGATGCAACCATAACATAACCCTTATTTAAGCAATAACTATATACAAGTATTGCAGAAGAAGTCCGCACTTGGGACGGGCGCCCAGCATCCACTACGGACTACGAGAAATAGATTTACCGGTGAGTAAAATCTTATTTTCTCTAACGTCCTAGTGGATGCTGGGGACTCCGTAAGGACCATGGGGATTATGCCAAAGCTCCCAAACGGGCGGGAGAGTGCGGATGACTCTGCAGCACCGAATGAGCAAACACAAGGTCCTCCTCAGCCAGGGTATCAAACTTGTAGAACTTTGCAAAAGTGTTTGAACCCGACCAAGTAGCTGCTTGGCAAAGCTGTAATGCCGAGACCCCTCGGGCAGCCGCCCAAGAAAAGCCCACCTTCCTTGTGGAATGGGCTTTTACTGATTTTGGAGGCGGCAAGCCAGCCGCAGAATGAGCCTGCTGAATAGTGTTACAGATCCAGCGAGCAATGGTTTGCTTTGAAGCAGGAGCACTCAGCTTGTTGGATGCATACAGGATAAACAGCGAGTCAGTTTTCCTGACTCCAGCCGTTCTGGCTACATAAATCTTCAAAGCCCCGACTACATCTAGTAACTTGGAATCCTCCAAGTCACGAGTAGCCGCAGGCACCACAATAGGTTGGTTCAAATGAAAGGATGACACCACCTTTGGCAGAAATTGCGGATGAGTCCGTAATTCTGCCCTGTCCATATGGAAAACCAGATAGGGGCTTTTACATGACAAAGCCGCCAATTCTGACACACGCCTAGCCGAAGCTAAGGCCAATAGCATGACCACTTTCCACGTGAGATATTTTAACTCCATGGTCTTAAGCGGCTCAAACCAGTGAGATTTCAGGAAACTCAACACCACGTTAAGATCCCAAGGTGCCACTGGTGGCACAAAAGGGGGCTCAATATGCAGCACTCCCTTTACAAACGTCTGAACTTCAGGTAGAGAAGCTAGTTTTTTTATGAAAGAAAATGGATAGGGACGTAATCTGGACATTAAAGGACCCCAATTCTATGCCCAAAGTCACTCCCGACTGTAGGAAGTGAAGGAAACGGCCCAGCTGGAATTCCTCTGTAGAGGCATTCCTGGCCTCACACCCAGCAACATATTTTCGCCGTATACGGTGATAATGTTTAGCCGTCACGTCCTTCCTAGCCTTTATCAGCGTAGGAATAACCTCATCCGGAATCCCTTTTTTCTACTGGGATCCGGCATTCAACCGCCATGCCGTCAAACGCAGCTGCGGTAAGTCTTGGAACATACAAGGTCCCTGCTGCAACAGATCCTGCCCTAGAGGCAGAGGCCATGGGTCCTCTGTGAGCATTTTTGCAGCTCTGGATACCAAGTCCTTCTTGGCCAATCCGGAACAATGAGTATTGTTCTCACTCCTCTTTTCCTTATGATTCTCAGCACCTTGGGTAAGAGAGGAAGAGGAGGAAACACATAAACCGACTGGAACATCCACGGTGTCACCAGTGCGTCTACAGCTATCGCCTGAGAGTCTCTTGACCTGGCGCAATACCTCTGTAGCTTTTTGTTGAGGCGGGATGCCATCATGTCCACCTGTGGCAGTTCCCACCGACCTACAATCTGCGCGAAAACTTCTTGATGAAGTCCCCCTCTCCCGGGTGGAGGTCGTGCCTGCTGAGGAAGTCTGCTGACAGTGCTCGTACGTGATTCTCCGCCCATCGAAGAATTCTGGTGGCTTCCGCCATCGCCACCCTGCTCCTTGTGCCGCCTTGGCGGTTTACATGAGCCACTGCGGTGATGTTGTCTGATTGGATCAGCACCGATTGGTTGCGAAGCAGGGTCTCCGCTTGACTTAGGGCGTTGTATATGGCCCTTAGTTCCAGGATATTGATGTGAAGGCAAGTCTCCTGACTTGACCACAGCCCTTGGAAACTTCTTCCCTGAGTGACTGCCCCCCACCATCGGAGGCTTGCATCCGTGGTCACCAGGACCCAGTCCTGAATGCCGAACCTGCGGCCCTCGAGAAGGTGAGTACTCTGCAGCCACCACCGGAGAGACACCCTGGCCCCGGGGGATAGGATGATTAACCGATGCATCTAAAGATGTGATCCGGACCACTGTGTCGAGTCCCATTAGAAGGTCCTCTCATGGAACCTGCCGAAAGGAATGGCCTCGTATGATGCCACCATCCTTCCCAGGACTCGAGTGCAGTGATGCACTGACACCTGTTTTGGTTTTAATAGATTCCTGACCAGTGTCACGAGCTCCTGAGCTCTCTCTATCGGGAGATAAACCCTTTTCTGGTCTGTGTCAAGGCTCATGCCTAGGAGAGGCAGATGAGCTGTAGGAACCAACTGCGACTTTGGAATATATAGAATCCAAGTACGTGATAATAAAGACACCTTGCTTCCGCAGGAGCACCATCATTTCCGCCATTACCTTGGTGAATATTCTCGGGGCCGTGGAGAGACCAAATGGCAACTCTGAAATTGGTAATGACAATCCCGTACCGCAATTCTGAGGTACGCCTGATGAGGATGATAAATGGGGACATGAAGGTATGCCTCCTTTATGTCCCGAGTCACGATAAAATCTCCCCCTTTCAGGCTTGTAACGACCGCTCTTAGCGATTCCATCTTGAACTTGATCCTTTTCAGGTATATGTTCAGGGATTTTAAATTCAATATGGGTCTGACCGAACCGCCTGGTTTCGGGACTACCACATGGTCGAATAATAACCCCCTCCTTGTCGAAGGAGGGGAACCTTGACCACCACCTGTTGAAGCTACAATTTGTGAATTGCAGTTAACCCTGTTTCCCTCTCGTGGGCGGAAGCCGGCAGGGCAGTCAGTGAGGAGGCATCTTCTCAAAGTCCAGCTTGTATCCCTGAGACACAATATCTATTGCCCAGGGATCTAACAGGGAGTGAACCCACTTGTTGCAGAACTTACGAAAGCGTGCCCCCACCGGGCCTAGCTCCGTCTGTGGAGCCCCAGCGACATGCGGTGGATTTTCATAGAGGCCTGGGAGGACTTCTGTTCCTGGGAACTAGCTGTGTTGTGCAGCTTCTTTCCTCTGGCCCCGCCTCTGGCATCTCGGACTTTCTTGTTTCTTTGTTCGAAAAGCTGCATTTGATAATGACGTGCTTTCCTAGGCTGTGCAGGAATATAAGGCAAAATATCCGAATTACCAGCTATAGCCGTGGAGACCAGGTCCGAGAACCCTTCTCCACACAATCCTCAGCCTTCCATATGCCACTTAAGTTGGCATCATCTGTCCATTGCATATTCTACAGGACACGTCAAGCAGAAATCGACATAGCTTTGACTCTAGGACCCAGTATACTCATGTCTCATTGGGCATGTTTGATTATATATATCTCTTAAGACAGCATCTTTAATATATATACATATCTCTCTATATACATATATATATATATATATATATATATACATATATATATATATATAGGTTGATTAGAAGAAGGCGGCACTCAGTCAGACTCTTATTGAAGAATTTGGGTCATTTATTTAGACCATGTAGGCCTACATGGTCTAAATAAATGACCCAAATTCTTCAATAAGAGTCTGACTGAGTGCTGCCTTCTTCTAATCAACCCATATAGTGGCTATTGTCACCAGGAGGGCACCGCAGCAATTATTTTACCAAGGTACAAGGGAGTGCCGGGCTATCTTGCTATATATTTATAATAAGAATTTACTTACCGATAATTCTATTTCTCATAGTCCGTAGTGGATGCTGGGGACTCCGTAAGGACCATGGGGAATAGTGGCTCCGCAGGAGACTGGGCACATCTAAAGAAAGCTTTAGGACTAACTGGTGTGCACTGGCTCCTCCCCCTATGACCCTCCTCCAAGCCTCAGTTAGGATACTGTGCCCGGACGAGCGTACACAATAAGGAAGGATTTTGAATCCCGGGTAAGACTCATACCAGCCACACCAATCACACCGTATAACTTGTGATCTGAACCCAGTTAACAGTATGATAACAGAGGAGCCTCTGAAAAGATGGCTCCCAACAATAATAACCCGATTTTTGTAACAATAACTATGTACAAGTATTGCAGACAATCCGCACTTGGGATGGGCGCCCAGCATCCACTACGGACTATGAGAAATAGAATTATCGGTAAGTAAATTCTTATTTTCTCTAACGTCCTAAGTGGATGCTGGGGACTCCGTAAGGACCATGGGGATCATACCAAAGCTCCCAAACGGGCGGGAGAGTGCGGATGACTCTGCAGCACCGAATGAGAGAACTCCAGGTCCTCCTCAGCCAGGGTATCAAATTTGTAGAATTTAGCAAACGTGTTTGCCCCTGACCAAGTAGCTGCTCGGCAAAGTTGTAAAGCCGAGACCCCTCTGGCAGCCGCCCAAGATGAGCCCACTTTCCTTGTGGAACGGGCTTTTACATATTTTAGCTGTGGCAGGCCTTCTAAGCAATAGTCTGCTTAGAAGCAGGAGCACCCAGCTTGTTGGGTGCATACAGGATAAACAGCGAGTCAGATTTCCTGACTCCAGCCGTCCTGGAAACATATTTTCAGGGCCCTGACAACATCCAGCAACTTGGATTCCTCCAAGTCCCTAGTAGCCGCAGGCACCACAATAGGTTGGTTCAGGTGAAAACGCTGGAACCACCTTAGGGAGAAACTGAGGACGAGTCCTCAATTCCGCCCTGTCCGAATGGAAAATCAGATAAGGGCTTTTACAGGATAAAGCCGCCAATTCTGACACGCGCCTGGCCCAGGCCAGGGCCAACAGCATGACCACTTTCCATGTGAGATATTTTAACTCCACAGATTTAAGTGGTTCAAACCAATGTGACTTTTGGAACCCAAACTACATTGAGATCCCAAATTGCCACTGGAGGCACAAAAGGAGGCTGTATATGCAGTACCCCTTTTACAAACGTCTAAACTTCAGGGACTGAAGCTAGTTCTTTTTTGGAAGAAAATTGACAGGGCCGAAATCTGAACCTTAATGGACCCTAATTTCAGGCCCATAGACACTCCTGTTTGCAGGAAATGTAGGAATCGACCCAGTTGAATTTCCTCCGTCGGGCCTTACTGGCCTCGCACTACGCAACATATTTTCGCCAATTGCGGTGATAATGTTTTTGCGGTTACATCCTTCCTGGCTTTAGATCAGGATATGGATGACTTCATCCGGAATGCCTTTTTTCCTTCAGGATCCGGTGTTCAACCGGCATGCCGTCAAACGCAGCCGCGGTAAGTCTTGGAACAGACAGGGTCCTTGCTGGAGCAGGTCCCTTCTTAGAGGTAGAGGCCACGGATCCTCCGTGAGCATCTCTTGAAGTTCCGGTTACCAAGTCCTTCTTGGCCAATCCGGAGCCACGAATATAGTGCTTTCTCCTCTCCATCTTATCAATCTCAGTACCTTGGGCATGAGAGGCAGAGGAGGGAACACATACACTGACTGGTACACCCACGGTGTTACCAGAGCGTCTACAACTATTGCCTGAGGGTCTCTTGACCTGGCGCAATACCTGTCGAGTTTTTTTTTTTTTAATCATGTGGACGACTTCTGGGTGAAGTCCCCACTCTCCCGGGTGGAGGTCGTGCTGAGGAAGTCTGCTTCCCAGTTGTCCACTCCCGGAATGAATACTGTTGACAGTGCTATCACATGATTTTCCGCCCAGCAAAGAATCCCTGCAGCTTCTGCCATTGCCCTCCTGCTTCTTGTGCCACCCTGTCTGTTTACGTGGGTGACTGCCATGATGTTGTCCGACTGGATCAACACCGGCTGACCTTGAAGCAGAGGTCTTGCTAAGCTTAGAGCATTGTAAATGGCCCTTAGCTTCAGGATATTTATGTGAAGTGATGTATCCAGGCTTGACCCTAAGCCCTGGATATTCCTTCCCTGTGTGACTGCTCCCCAGCCTCGCATCCGTGGTCACCAGGACCCAGTCCTGAATGCCGAATCTGCGGCCCCCTAGAAGATGAGCACTCTGCAACCACCACAGGATGGATACCCTTGTCCTTGGTGACAGAGTTATCCGCTGATGCATCTGAAAATGCGACCCGGACCATTTGTCCAGTAGGTTCCACTGGAAAGTTCTTGCGTGGAATCTAACGAATGGGATTGCTTCGTAGGAAGCCACCATTTTTACCCAGAACCCTTGTGCATTGATGCACTGAGACTTGGTTCGGTTTTAGGAGGTTCCTGACTAGCTCGGATAACTCCCTGGCTTTCTCTTCCGGGAGAAACACCTTTTTTCTGGACTGTGTCCAGGAACATCCCTAGGAAACAGAAGACAAGTCGTCGGAACCAGCTGCGATTTTGGAATATTGAGAATCCAATCGTGCTGCCGCAACACTACCTGAGATAGTGCTACACCGACTTCCAACTGTTCCCTGGATCTTACCCTTATCAGGGAATCGTCCAAGTAAGGGATAACTAAAATTCCCTTCCTTCGAAGGGATATCATTTCGGCCATTACCTTGGTAAAGACCCGGGGTGCCGTGGACCATCCCTACGGCAGCGTCTGAACTGATAGTGACAGTTCTGTACCATAACCTGAGGTACCCTTGGTGAGAAGGGTAAATTTTGACATGAAGGGAAGCATCCTTGATGTCCCGAGACATCATGTAGTCCCCTTCTTCCAGGTTCGCAATCACTGCTCTGAGTGACTCAATCTTGAATTTGAACCTCTGTATGTAAGTGTTCAAAGATTTTAGATTTTGAATCTGTCTCACCGAGCCGTCTGGCTTCGGTACCACAATAGTGTGGAATAATACCCCGTTTCCTGTTGCAGGAGGGGTACCTTGATTATCACCTGCTGGGAATACAGCTTGTGAATGGCTTCCAAAACTGCCTCCCTGTCAGAGGGAGACGTCGGTAAAGCCGACTTTTGGAAACAGCGAGGGGGAGACGTCTCGAATTCCAATATGTACCCTTGAGATATTACCTGAAGGATCCAGGGGTCTACTTGCGAGTGAGCCCACTGCGCACTGAAATTCATTGAGAACGGGCCCCCACCGTGCCTGAGCTTGTAAGGCCCTAGCGTCATACTGAGGGCTTGGCAGAGGCGGGAAAGGGTTTCTGTTCCTGGGAACTGGCTAATCTCTTCAGCCTTTTTCCTCTCCCTCTGTCACGAGCAGAAAAGAGGAACCTTTTGTCCGCTTGCCAACAAAGGACTGCGCCTGATAATACGGCGTCTTATTTTGAGAGGCGACCTGGGGTACAAACGTGGATTTCCCAGTTGTTGCCGTGGCCACCAGGTCTAAAAGACCGACCCCAAATGTCCCCTTTCAAAGGCAATACTTCCAAATGCCGTTTGGAATCCGCATCACCTGACCATTTTACTGGTAGAATTGGACAACGCACTTATACTTGATGCCAGTCGGCAAATATTCCGCTGTGCATCATGCATATATAGAAATGCATCTTTTAAATGCTCTATAGGCAATAATATACTATCCTTATCTAGGATATCAATATTTCCAGTCAGGGAATCCGACCATGCCAACCCAGCACTGCACCTCCAGGCTGAGGCGATTGCTGGTCGCAGTATAACACCAGTATGTGTGTGAATACATTTTTGGATACCCTCCTGCTTTCTATCAGCAGGATCCTTAAGGGCGGCCATCTCATGAGAGGGTAGAGCCCTTGTTCTTACAAGCGTGTGAGCGCCTTATCCCCCCTAGGGGATGTTTCCCAACGCACCCTAACCTCTGGCGGGAAAGGGTATACAGCCAATACTTTTTAATAAATTATCAATTGTTATCGGGGGGAAACCCACGCATCATCACACACCTCATTTTATTTCTCAGATTCAGGAAAACTACAGGTAGTTTTTCCCTCACCGAACATAATACCCCTTTTTGGTGGTACTCGTATTATCAGAAATGTATAAAACATTTTCCATTGTCTCAATCATGTAACGTGTGGCCCTACTGGAAATCACGGTTGTCTCTTCACCGTCGACACAGGAGTCAGTATCCGTGTCGGCGTCTGTATCTGCCATCTGAGGTAACGGGCGCTTTAGAGCCCCTGACGGCCTATGAGACGTCTGGACAGGCACAAGCTGAGTAGCCGGCTGTCTCATGTCAACCACTGTTTTTTTATACAGAGCTGACACTGTCACGTAATTTTCAACAGTACATCCACTCAGGTGTCGACCCCCTAGGTGGTGACATCACTGTTACAGACACTCTGCTCCGTCTCCACATCATTTTTCTCCTCATACATGTCGACACAAACGTACCGACACACAGCACACACACAGGGAATGCTCTGATAGAGGACAGGACCCCACTAGCCCTTTGGGGAGACAGAGGGAGAGTATGCCAGCACACACCAGAGCGCAATATATATATATATACAGGGATAATCTTATATAAGTGTTTTTCCCCTTATAGCTGCTGTATGTTTTAATACTGCGCCTAATTAGTGCCCCCCTCTCTTTTTTTAACCCTTTCTGTAGTGTAGTGACTGCAGGGAAGAGCCAGGGAGCTTCCCTCCAACTGAGCTGTGAGGGAAAATGGCGCCAGTGTGCTGAGGAGATAGGCTCCGCCCCCTTTTCGGCGGCCTTATCTCCCGTTTTTCTGTATATTCTGGCAGGGGTTAAATGCATCCATATAGCCCAGGAGCTATATGTGATGTATTTTTTGCCATGTAAGGTATTTTTATCATGTTTTATTGCGTCTCAGGGCGCCCCCCCCAGCGCCCTGCACCCTCAGTGACCGGAGTATGAAGTGTGCTGAGAGCAATGGCGCACAGCTGCAGTGCTGTGCGCTACCTTATTGAAGACAGGAACGTCTTCTGCCGCCGATTTTTCCGGACCTCTTCGCTCTTCTGGCTCTGTAAGGGGGCCGGCGGCGCGGCTCCGGGACCCATCCAGGCTGGGCCTGTGATCGTCCCTCTGGAGCTAATGTCCAGTAGCCAAGAAGCCCAATCCACTCTGCACGCAGGTGAGTTCGCTTCTTCTCCCCTTAGTCCCTCGATGCAGTGAGCCTGTTGCCAGCAGGTCTCACTGAAAATAACAAACCTAAACTAAAACTTTCACTAAGAAGCTCAGGAGAGCCCCTAGTGTGCACCCTTCTCGTCGGGCACAGAAATCTAACTGAGGCTTGGAGGAGGGTCATAGGGGGAGGAGCCAGTGCACACCAGTTAGTCCTAAAGCTTTCTTTAGATGTGCCCAGTCTCCTGCGGAGCCGCTATTCCCCATGGTCCTTACGGAGTCCCCAGCATCCACTTAGGACGTTAGAGAAATATATATATATATATATATATATATATATATATATATATAGATAAGGGGATATGAGCGGCACTCAATGCAGACGTCACAGCATGAAATAACAATCCTTTATTGGGCCAACATGTTTCGGGGACCAAACCCCGTCCTCAGGGCCAGACGGGGTGTGGTCCCCGAAACATGTTGGCCCAATAAAGGATTGTTATTTCATGCTGTGAAGTCTGCATTGAGTGCCGCTCATATCCCCTTATCTGTTTATTCGGGACGTTGTGTTCCTGACCGGGAGGGCACCGCAGCAGTTGCTTTTATTTGGAGTGGAGTGCCGGGCTGTTCCTGTTTGTTCTATATATATATATATATATATATACACATACTAGGGTCTCAATTTCTGCTGATAAGGTACCTGTCCACGCCGCCCCAGCGCTATAAACCCATGCCGACACAATCGCCGGTCTGAGTAGTGTACCAGAATGTGCACGCTATCTGCAGGATCCCTGAGAATAGCTAGGGCTACCTTCTGGGCAAACGTGACACCCTAGGGGAAGATTCCCATCACATCCTGGCCCTAGTGGGGAAAGGATACTGCCTGAGAATTCTTTGTGGGAAGCTGCAGTCTCTTGTCTGGAGATTCCAGCTCTTTTTCCTCATGAGAGGAGGGAAATTTACCTCAGCTTTCTTCCCCTTAAACATGTGTACCCTTGTGTCAGGGACAAATGAGTCATCAGTGATATGCAAATCATCTTTTATTACAATAATCATATATTGAATACTTTTCTGCCATTTTGGCTGTAACTTTGCATTATCGTAGTCGACACTGGAGTCAAACTCCGTGTCGATATCAGTGTTTATTATTTTGGATAGTGAGCATTGTGAGACTGAAGGTCTCTGCGCCATAGGGACAAACATGGGTAGATTTCCTGTCTGTTCTCTAATCTTTTGTGCAATAAATTCACCTTAGCACTTACACATATCCAAACAGGTGTCGGCGTTGTCGATGGAGACACCCTCTCACACACATATTTGCTCTATCTCCTCCTTAGGGGAGCCTTTTACCTCAGACATGTCGACACACACGTACCGACACACACACACACACACACACACAGGGGATGCTCTATTTGAAGACAGTTTCCCCACAAGGCCCTTTGGAGAGACAGAGAGAGAGTATGCCAGCAAACACCCCAGCGCTATATGACCGAGGAATCACACAGTAACTTAGTGTTAACCCAGTAGCTGCTGTATATATTGTTTTTACGCCAAATTTATGTGCCCCCCCTCTCTTTTTCACCCTCTTCTATCGTGCTTCTGCAGGGGAGAGCCTGGGGAGCTTCCTCTCAGCTGTGGAGAGAAAATGGCGCTGGTGAGTGCTGAGGAAGAAGCCCCGCCCCCTCAGCGGCGGGCTTCTGTCCCGCGATTTTGTGTAAAAATAATGGCGGGGGCTCATGCATATTACAGTGCCCAGCTGTATATATGCTGCTTTTTGCCAGGAGGTACTCAATTGCTGCCCAGGGCGCCCCCCCCTACGCCCTGCACCCTACAGTGACCGGAGTGTGTGGGTTAGTGTGGGAGCAATGGCGCACAGCTGCAGTGCTGTGCGCTACCTTATATGAAGACAGGAGTCTTCTGCCGCTGATTTTGACGTCTTCTTGCTTCAACCCGCCGGCTTCTGTCTTCTGGCTCTGCGAGGGGGACGGCGGCGCGGCTCCGGGAACGGACGACCAAGGTTAAGTTCCTGTGTTCGATCCCTCTGGAGCTAATGGTGTCCAGTAGCCTAAGAAGCGCAACCTAGCCGCAGTTGGTAGGTTTGCTTCTCTCCCCTCAGTCCCACGTAGCAGAGAGTCTGTTGCCAGCAGAAGCTCTCTGAAAATAAAAAACCTAACTAAAATACTTTCTTAATAGCAAGTTCAGGAGAGCTCACTAAAATGCACCCAGCTCCTTCCGGGCACAGATTCTAACTGAGGTCTGGAGGAGGGGCATAGAGGGAGGAGCCAGTGCACACCAGTAGTACTAAATCTTCCTTAGATTGCCCTGTCTCCTGCGGAGCCCGTCTATTCCCCATGGTCCTTACGGAGTCCCCAGCATCCACTAGGACGTTAGAGAAAAGGGAAATAAATACTCATACCTTGAAACATACATAAAATCACACACCTATACACATGCATACTGTCACACACCTGAATATATACATGCATGCATACATTCACTCACTCACTCACTCGCTCATATTATATACACATAGTCACACACCTGTATACATACATATATAGAGTCAAACATATATACATACTTACATATAGTGAGACACAAGCACACATACAGATATGTAGTCAGTCATACACCTTTTCACATACAGTCACACACATGCACACACTCATAGAGACACACATACTCTATATGGTACTGGTAGTCACACACACACAGTGCCCCTTCCCTTACACTCACTACTTAGGCTCTTCTGCTCCTTGTCCTGGATAGTGAGCTCTCCCAATGATGCTGCTGGCTGGCCTGGCACTGTGTACAGCACAGTGCCGTGTAGCCCCGCCCCCTTTTCGGACCTACGGCTGCCTCTTCTTTTCCAGCTCAGCAGTGCACTATAGTAGTGCACTGCTGCGATGATTAATGGCAGCGGGGGGAGGCTGGGGAGTCATCCTGTTCCCTGTGCCCTGCAGGCACTACACGTGACCAGAAGAAACTGAAAGTAAACTACAGCTCCCGCAGCAAGGGCTGCTGGGAGCTGTAGTTTATTTTCAGTTTAATCACAGCAATGCGGCCGCGGCAGCTTGTAGAGTCTGGAGCTTGTGCTCCGTCGGCTCTAAGGAACCGCAGCGCATAGGGAGGGGGTGTTAGGGGGATTAAACTGATCCTCTCTGCGCCACCTCCTATCCTGCGCCCAGGTCACATGCCCCCCTAGCCCCCCCGTAGTTACGGCCGTGGCTGCACAAGCGATCACAGTCCTGCTAAACTAAAATACACTCCCCCATAGGCGTGGATTAATGATCGCAGCAGCAGCTAAAAGTTGCTGGCTGCGATCAACTCGGAATGACCACCATAGAGAGGTCCCTGACACATTATCCTCAAGAAATTTTCCAGAGCAAACCACAATGCAAAACAGTGGAGAAACAGTCAGGGACCTCTCTAAAATAAGAATTTACTTACCGATAATTCTATTTCTCGGAGTCCGTAGTGGATGCTGGGGTTCCTGAAAGGACCATGGGGAATAGCGGCTCCGCAGGAGACAGGGCACAAAAGTAAAGCTTTTACAGGTCAGGTGGTGTGCACTGGCTCCTCCCCCTATGACCCTCCTCCAGACTCCAGTTAGGTACTGTGCCCGGACGAGCGTACACAATAAGGGAGGATTTTGAATCCCGGGTAAGACTTATACCAGCCACACCAATCACACCGTACAACTTGTGATCTAAACCCAGTTAACAGTATGATAACAGAGGAGCCTCTGAAAGATGGCTTCCTAAACAATAACCCGAATTAGTTAACAATAACTATGTACAAGTATTGCAGATAATCCGCACTTGGGATGGGCGCCCAGCATCCACTACGGACTCCGAGAAATAGAATTATCGGTAAGTAAATTCTTATTTTCTCTATCGTCCTAAGTGGATGCTGGGGTTCCTGAAAGGACCATGGGGATTATACCAAAGCTCCCAAACGGGCGGGAGAGTGCGGATGACTCTGCAGCACCGAATGAGAGAACTCCAGGTCCTCCTTTGCCAGGGTATCAAATTTGTAAAAATTTACAAACGTGTTCTCCCCTGACCACGTAGCTGCTCGGCAGAGTAGTAATGCCGAGACCCCTCGGGCAGCCGCCCAAGATGAGCCCACCTTCCTTGCGGAATGGGCCTTAACAGATTTAGGCTGTGGCAGGCCTGCCACAGAATGTACAAGTTGAATTTTGTTACAAATCCAACGAGCAATCGACTGCTTAGAAGCAGGTGCACCCAACTTGTTGGGTGCATACAGTATAAACAGCGAGTCAGATTTTCTGACTCCAGCCTTCCTTTAAATGTATATTTTTAAGGCTCTGACAACGTCCAACAACTTGGAGTCCTTCAAGTCGTCTGTAGCCGCAGGCACTACAATAGGCTGGTTCAGGTGAAACGCTGATACCACCTTAGGGAGAAAATGCGGACGCGTCCGCAGCTCTGCCCTATGTCGAATGGAAAATTAAATAAGGGCTTTTATAAAACAAAGCCGCCAGTTCAGATACTCTCCCGGCCGAAGCCAGGGCCAGTAACATAGTCACTTTCCATGTGAGATATTTCAAATCCACCTTCTTTAGTGGTTCAAACCAATTTGATTTGAGGAAATCTAAAACTACATTTAGATCCCACGGTGCCACCTTAGGCACCACAGGAGGCTGTATATGCAGTACTCCTTTGATAAAAATCTGGACCTCAGGGACTGAGGCCAATTCTTTTTGGAAGAATATTGATAGGGCCGAAATTTGAACCTTAATAGATCCCAATTTGAGACCCATAGACAATCCTGATTGCAGGAAATGTAGGAAAACGACCCAGTTGAAATTCCTCCATCGGAGCACTCCGCTGCTCGCACCACGCAACATATTTTCGCCAAATACGGCGATAATGCTTCGCGGTGACTTCCTTCCTTGCCTTTATCAAGGTAGGAATGACTTCTTCTGGAATGCCTTTTCCTTTTAGGATCTGGCATGCAAACGCCATGCCGTCAAACGCAGCCGCGGTAAGTCTTGAAAAAGACAAGTACCCTGCTGAAGCAGGTCCCTTCTCAGAAGTAGAGGCCACGGATCGTCCGTGACCATCTCTTGAAGTTCCGGGTACCAAGTCCTTCTTGGCCAATCCGGAGCCACTAGTCTTACTCCACTTTGCCGTATAATCCTCAATACCTTTGGTATGAGAGGCAGAGGAGGAAACACATATACCGACTGGTACACCCAAGGTGTTACCAGCGCGTCCACAGCTATTGCCTGCGGATCTCTTGACCTGGCGCAATACCTGTCCAGTGTTTTGTTGAGGCGAGACGCCATCATGTCCACCATTGGTTTTACCCAACGGTTTAATAGCATGTGGAAAACTTCTGGATGAAGTCTCCACTCTCCCGGGTGAAGGTCGTGTCTGCTGAGGAAGTCTGCTTCCCAGTTGTCCACGCCCGGGATGAATACTGCTGACAGTGCTATCACGTGATTCTCCGCCCAGCGAAGGATCCTGGCAGCTTCTGCCATTGCCCTCCTGCTTCTTGTGCCGCCCTGTCTGTTTACATGGGCGACTGCCGTGATGTTGTCCGACTGGATCAACACCGGTCTTCCTTGAAGCAGAGGTTCCGCCTGGCTTAGAGCATTGTAGATTGCTCTTAGTTCCAGAATGCTTATGTGAAGAGACTTTTTCAGGCTCGACCACACTCCCTGGAAATTTCTTCCCTGTGTGACTGCTCCCCAGCCTCTCTGGCTGGCACCCGTGGTCACCAGGATCCAATCCTGCATGCCGAATCTGCGGCCCTCCAATAGATGAGCCTCCTGCAACCACCACAGAAGGGATACCCTTGTCCTCGGCGACAGGGTTATCCGCAGGTGCATCTGAAGATGCGACCCTGACCATTTGTCCAACAGATCCCTTTGCATGGAATCTGCCGAAAGGGATTGCTTCGTAAGAAGCTACCATTTTTTCCCAGGACTCTTGTGCATTGATGTACAGACACCTTTCCTGGTTTTAGGAGGTTCCTGACCAGGTCAGATAACTCCTTGGCTTTTTCTTCGGGAAGAAAAACCTTTTCTGAACTGTGTCCAGAATCATCCCCAGGAACAGCAGACGAGTTGTCGGCATTAATTGGGATTTTGGAATATTCAGAATCCATCCGTGCTGCTTTAGCACCTCTTGAGATAGTGCTAAACCCATCTCTAGCTGTTCTCTGGACCTTGCCCTTATTAGGAGATCGTCCAAGTATGGGATAATTAATACGCCTTTTCTTCGAAGAAGAAATATTATCTCGGCCATTACCTTTGTAAAGACCCGAGGTGCCGTGGACAAACCAAACGGCAGCGTCTGAAACTGATAGTGACAGTTTTGTACAACGAACCTGAGGTACCCCTGGTGTGAGGGGTAATTGGAACGTGGAGATACGCATCCTTGATGTCCAAGGATACCATAAAGTCCCCTTCTTCCAGGTTCGCTATCACTGCTCTGAGTGACTCCATCTTGAACTTGAACTTCTTTATGTACAGGTTCAAGGACTTCAGATTTAGAATAGGCCTTACCGAGCCATCCGGCTTCGGTACCACAAAAAGAGTGGAATAATACCCCTTCCCTTGTTGTAGAAGAGGTACCTTGACTATCACCTGCTGAGAATACAGCTTGTGAATGGCTTCCAAAACCGTCTCCCTTTCTGAGGGGGACGTTGGTAAAGCAGACTTCAGGAAACGGCGAGGTGGCTCTGTCTCTAATTTCAACCTGTACCCCTGAGATATTATCTGCAGGATCCAGGGATTTACCTGCGAGTGAGCCCACTGCGCGCTGTAATTCTTGAGACGACCGCCTACCGCCCCCGAGTCCGCTTGCGAAGCCCCAGCGTCATGCTGAGGCTTTTGTAGAAGCCGGGGAGGGCTTCTGTTCCTGGGAAGGAGCTGCCTGTTGCTGTCTCTTCCCTCGTCCTCTGCCTCGTGGCAGATATGAATAGCCCTTTGCTCTCTTATTTTTAAAGGAACGAAAAGGCTGCGGTTGAAAGGTCGGTGCCTTTTTCTGTTGGGGAGTGACTTGAGGTAGAAAGGTGGATTTCCCGGCCGTAGCCGTGGCCACCAAATCCGATAGACCGACCCCAAATAACTCCTCTACGCATCGCCTGTCCACTGTCGTGTCCATAAAGCTCTTCTGGCCGAAATGGACATAGCACTTACCCGTGATGCCAGTGTGCAGATATCTCTCTGTGCATCACGCATATAAAGAAATGCATCCTTTATTTGTTCTAACGACAGTAGAACAAATATTGTCCCTGTCCAGGGTATCAATATTTTCGATCAGGGACTCTGACCAAACTACCCCAGCACTGCACATCCAGGCAGTCGCAATAGCTGGTCGTAGTATAACACCTGCATGTGTGTATATACCTTTTTGGATATTTTCCATCCTCCTATCTGATGGATCTTTAAGTGCGGCCGTCTCAGGAGAGGGTAACGCCACTTGTTTTGATAAGCGTGTTAGCGCTTTGTCCACCCTAGGAGGTGTTTCCCAGCGCTCCCTAACCTCTGGCGGGAAAGGGTATAAAGCCAATAACTTCTTTGAAATTAGCAGTTTTTTATCGGGGCACCCCACGCTTCATCACACACGTCATTTAATTCTTCTGATTCGGTAAAAACTACTGGTAGTTTTTTCACACCCCACATAATACCCTGTTTAGTGGTACCTGTAGTATCAGCTAAATGTAACATCTCCTTTATTGCCAAAATCATATAACGTGTGGCCCTTTTGGAAAATACGGTTGATTCGTCACCTTCACTACCGGAATCAGTGCCTGTGTCTGGGTCTGTGTCGACCGACTGAGGCAAGGGGCGTTTTACAGCCCCTGACGGTGTTTGAGGCGCCTGGACAGGCACTAAGTGAGTGTCCGGCCGCCTCATGTCGGCAAACGACTGCTTAAGCGAGTTGACGCTATCCCGTAATTCCACAAATAAAGGCATCCATTCTGGTGTCGACCCCCTAGAAGGTGACATCCTCATATTTGGCAATTGCTCCGCCTCCACACCAATAACGTCCTCATACATGTCGACACACACGTACCGACACACAGCAGACACACAGGGAATGCTCTATACGAAGACAGGACCCACTAGCCCTTTGGGGAGACAGAGGGAGAGTCTGCCAGCACACACCAAAAAGCGCTATATATGACAGGGATAGCCTTATGATTAAGTGCTCCCTTATAGCTGCTTTTATATTAATATATTGCCATTTATTTTGCCCCCCCTCTCTGTTATACCCTGTTTCTGTAGTGCAGTGCAGGGGAGAGACCTGGGAGCCTTCCTGACCAGCGGAGCTGTGACAGAAAATGGCGCGTGTGCTGAGGAGATAGGCCCCGCCCCTTTTCCGGCGGGCTCGTCTCCCGCTATTTAGTACATTTAGGCAGGGGTAAATATCTCCATATAGCCTCTGGGGCTATATGTGAGGTATTTTTAGCCTTTTTAAAGGTTTACATTTGCCTCCCAGGGCGCCCCCCCCCAGCGCCCTGCACCCTCAGTGACTGCCGTGTGAAGTGTGCTGAGAGGAAAATGGCGCACAGCTGCAGTGCTGTGCGCTACCTTAAGAAGACTGCAGGAGTCTTCAGCCGCCGATTCTGGACCTCTTCTTGCTTCAGCATCTGTGAGGGGGCCGGCGGCGTGGCTCCGGTGACCATCCAGGCTGTACCTGTGATCGTCCCTCTGGAGCTTCATGTCCAGTAGCCAAGAAGCCAATCCATCCTGCACGCAGGTGAGTTCACTTCTTCTCCCCTCTGTCCCTCGTTGCAGTGATCCTGTTGCCAGCAGGAATCACTGTAAAATAAAAAACCTAAGCTAAACTCTCTAAGCAGCTCTTTATGAGAGCCACCTAGAATTGCACCCTTCTCGGCCGGGCACAAAAATCTAACTGGAGTCTGGAGGAGGGTCATAGGGGGAGGAGCCAGTGCACACCACCTGACCTGTAAAAGCTTTACTTTTGTGCCCTGTCTCCTGCGGAGCCGCTATTCCCCATGGTCCTTTCAGGAACCCCAGCATCCACTTAGGACGATAGAGAAATGTGTCTCCAGTTGCTTAAGACTTAAGAATATACCAGGCCTAGCACTGCATACCCAGACTAACCATTTGAAGTCTGCTATCTTGGTCTTAGTGAACTGAGCTGTGAGTGAGTGCTTTCTCTTCATTAAGCATCTCTTTTCTGTAAATTCACTGTGGTCAAATGAACGGACCTTTAAGTATACAAATACTGATCATGGCTGCAGCCATGTATAAAAAAAAAAAAAAGTGTTTCGGAACTGGGAACATATTTAGAATTGACTGTCTCTCTATACATAAATATGTGCTTTTATCTTTAGTGATGTATGCTCTATGGGTAATATTCACTCTGCTTACTTAGACTGGATACACACCTGACCAACACGTCAGTGTGGCTGTCGCGCCTCCTGAGCAGCCGATCAAAGTAAGTGTACACACTTGCTGATTGGACGCTTGACGTCTCGTTCAGGAACCTCAGCTGGGCGGGCATTTGATTATGCCCAGTCCAACTGTCACATCAGCTCTCCACATCAAATGTACAGGTGGTCGGCGGACCGCTCATACACACAGTCGAGATGGCCAGAAATACAGTATCTGCAGATCTATTGGCCATCACCTGGTTGCACAGCCAACATAATATCTCTCTTGAATGGCTTATATATTAGCCAGTGTATAGCCAGCATATGTATTTGTCCGGAGAGCATGTCTCCAGATACTATGCTACATCTGTCGTCTAATTGAATTGTATCAATTTGAAAACTGTCTTTTAATACCTAGATCACCACAGAAAAAAAATAAAGCAGGTGCACTCTCCAAACAATACTAATCAGAATAACTGTAAAACATTTTGCAATGTAACATCAAGTGAGGTTTTTTGCATACATTTCCCAAAAAGATGACCTCATCATCAGGTAGGTGTCTCTAACATTCCAAGCCCAGGTATTGGGACACCGCCAGGCTGGCCCAACCAAACCACTTCAAGGCACCACACTAGTAAGAGATAGCAAGTAAAGTGTTAGAGGGTGTAAGATGAGTAAAAAGCAGCTATGTGTTAAAAGAGTTACAAGAGTGAGAGCTAATAATAAATACTGACAGGTCACCACTTCCCATCCACCTTCCATGACACATCACAATCACACACAGAAACTGATTCATAACCTGGACAGGTCTGTAGTGCGCATGCACTGCAATGCGCTGGTGCATCAGACGACTGTACCGGGCATCGATGCATAGCGACGGGATGGTGTGAAAAAAGCGATCGCACGGTGACTGTCAGGAACAGGCTGTTTGTGGGTGGCAACTGACCATTTTGTAGGAGTGTCCGGGAAAACGCAGGAGGGACCAGGAGTCTGGAGGGAGGGTTTCTGACATCAGCTCCGGCCCTGATCATCGCAGCAGCAAAGTAAGTCCTGGGCTGAGCAGCTCCCCAACAAATGCGATCGCACACTTGCACACAGCAAAATCCCATCCCTCTGTAGGCGGCGACTACCTGATCGCAGGTATGCAAAAAACGCACCCTAGTGATCAGGTCTGAATTACCCCCCTAGTCATTTTCCCAGAATTAAATTAAATACCGATTATCATTTCTCTCAAACTGAGATATTCGTACATCAAATTCTTTATTCCCTTCTAATTCTTCTTCTTCGCTCTTAAATTTCCCTATTTTCTATTCCACATATATTAATACTTTAATTACTGATTATATTGACACATACTTTACCTCCGCACAATCAAAACACATATTTAAACTAGACTATCTATACATACACGTTTTACACCACATCTAATCTTGCATGATACCCAATACCCATTAATACAAACATTCCATATACACAATTACCTACATTATATTACAACACACACTTTTTCAGTCAGTTCTATTGTTTATCTATTTGAATGTAATATCCACAGGATTTATAATCATCGACTCAGGCCACAGTGGTTGCCACAATTGTTCTTTAATAGAGAGTCTGAGAATGTTCCTTTAAGAACCTGTGATGGACAGTAATAGCACCCAATCACAGAGAAAATGGAACAATCCATTATGATTGCAGGGGGATGGACAGATTCAACTTTAAAGACACTGTGGGTCCACACAGACAGTAGCCTTGACAAAGGCAGACTGATGCCGAAATGCATTGGTTACACAGCGGGTGGGCTAACAACACGCTCCATGCACAGAGATCCACACATAGCAGGTAGCTAGAGTAACCCGGAGACCTTCCATCAATTTCAGCGACAGCCACCGCAAGGCACTGTGGGGCGAGCACATGACCGCGACCAGGAAGTGCAGTTCACAAACAGCGGCCACAGGGACAGTGGCTGGAGGCCATCGGGTGAGCGCAACCTAGGCACGCTGGGAGTGGAGCAAGAGTGGATACACTCATCCCCTCCACCGAAAGGCTCGGTAGAAGAAACACTGGGGTGCTATACAAAATAAGACAAAGAATAACCCTATTCTCACCATATGTGGGACTCCCCCTCTGGTGACACTGCACTGATTGAGACATCCAACATAAATTTGGGATCAAGTATTTTTTTAAACCATTTTTAGCCAATTTTTTCTTTTTGTCCTTTTCTTTGTATTACAGGTTGAGTATCCCATATCCAAATATTCCGAAATACGGAATATTCCGAAATACGGACATTTTTGAGTGAGACTGAGATTGTGAAACCTTTGTTTTTTGATGACTCAATGTACACAAACTTTGTTTAATACACAAAGTTATTAAAAATATTGTATTAAATGACCTTCAGGCTGTGTGACTAAGGTGTATATGAAACATAAATGAATTGTGTGAATGTAGACACACTTTGTTTAATGTACAAAGTTATAAAAAATATTGGCTAAAATGACCTTCAGGCTGTGTGTATAAGGTGTTTATGAAACATAAATGCATTCTGTGCTTAGATTTAGGTCCCATCACCATGATATCTCATTATGGTATGCAATTATTCCAAAATACGGAAAAATCCTATATCCAAAATACCTCTGGTCCCAAGCATTTTGGATAAGGGATACTCAACCTGTATTTACAATTTTTTACTTTACCACATTATCCTTGGCATTACTCTTAAAGCCATATACACCTGAAACCGGAATAAATTCATGATTTTTGGAGACACTGTCATTTGCCTCATTCATTTACAATCCCAATCCCGCCCTCCACAATTATTCCCTGAGCAACGCTGTATACCTACCATATCCACGATACGTGCAGGAGGAACACCTACACATAGAGCAGCACTACCACCCCCCCCCCCCTCCATTTCAGCTTCCCCTTTATATCCCTCCTCTCCTTTTCCTCCTCTTTTTCTCTCATGTCTTTCCTGATATCCTGACCTCCGTAGAGCGCAGTGTTAACGTATGATAAAAAAACAAATAGGGTGTTGTAAAGTGCTTTAAGTGTTACAATGTGATGCCCTGAAGTAGCCCGACCACACCAACCCAGGCGGCCACACGACCTAAACTCATCCCCATTACTGACATACTATATAAATATATTCAGGTCTTACCATTAATAGTGCCTTGTTCAATACGCAGTCTGAAAATGCAAGGGTTCCTAATTAAAAAAACGCAGGTGCAGGTGGGAGGGGTGCCAATCCAGGCTGAAGGAGTCTCCACTTTCAAATGTGCATACATATGTGGTGAGAGGGCTTGTGTCTCACCACAACTGCCCACATTTCTGTGGGATCAGCTCCCTTCAAGAGAGAGAAAAAAAAAGATCTGCACATTCTGCACCTGCAGTAGTAATTTGGAACTCTGGGCTTTCTGGAATGCATTGCTCCAAGTGGAAAAATAAAAGCCCAGGCTTTCCAGCTCACCCAGAGCCAGTAGGAAGTCAGAAGCACGAGAGTTTAAAACTCCCATACACCCACTACACGGTGCACTGATGCCTGTTAGAGGCCAGCGAGTAGGCTGCAGTTTTATAGTGCCAGGGACTTTGGGCATTGGCTGTGTCAAGAGAGCATGGTGGATGGTGGCTGCAGGTCATTGCAGCAGAATAAATGTTGAGCACAGGGAGTGCTAAGACATTTACTTTCATTTGTTCATTTTAAGTTGTGTACCTGTGTACCAGGCCCAAGCCTGGGTATGCTATGTCTAGTGTCTGATGCCAGTAAAGACACTGCGTTTTACCGGAAAACCTGCACAAAAGTCCTTATTTCCAATACCCGTTTTACAATATACACAGAATAGAATATATAAGGAGAGCCCTGGACTGCACACCCTAACTAAACATAATCAGAGGTGCTATCATGCTAAGAAGTGCTACCATGCAGATCCCTCCAGGATTAACCAAGAGTACAACTTTGAGCCTTTGTGACTAATGTGCATTAGACTACTATTGTTACATCTATACTTACAGGTATCTTACAGGAGGCTGACATTTGTTAATTGTGCAACAATTAATTTTTATTATCTTCCCCAACTGCAGTGCTGATGAAAATCAAATGTAATTGGATTTTTTGGAGTCCATTTATTTTATATTCACACATTTAACAGTATTATTTTGTATATAGTATATGTGATATTCTGCATGGTTACATGTAGTATTTTGTATCCAGAAAATGCTAAATGATTTTCATAATTTGAGATTTTAAATTTACTGTGCTCCTTGGTTGTTTCCACTAGTTATAAAACACACCTAACTTAATTTTGTTCTCATTCAGAATAGTACAGAATGTATTTATTTAGGAGAAGCATTGCTAAGAAAGGTGGATTACTATTAGTGATGAGCGGGTTCGGTTTCTCGGAAACCGAACCCCCCCGAACTTCACCCTTTTTACACGGGTCCGAGCCATACTCGGATTTTCCCGTATGGCTCGGTTAACCCGAGCGCGCCAGAAACGTCATCATCCCGCTGTCAGATTCTCGCGAGATTCGGATTCTATATAAGCAGCCGCGCGTCGCCGCCATTTTCACTCGTGCATTGGAAATGTTAGGGAGAGGACGTGGCTGGCGTCCTCTCCGTTATTGTTGAACTTGATTGTGCATTATTGCTTAATTGTGGGGAGGGCTGGGGAGCAGCTGTATAATATAGGAGTACAGTGCAGAGTTTTGCTGATCAGTGACCACCAGTTATCCGTTCTTTGCCTGAAAAAAACGCTCCATATCTGTGCTCAGTGTGCTGCATATATCTGTGCTCACACTGCTTAATTGTGGGGACTGGGGAGCAGCTGTATTATATAGCAGGAGTACAGTGCAGAGTTTTGCTGACAGTGACCACCAGTATACGTTGTCTGCCTGAAAAACACTCCATATCTGTGCTCAGTGTGCTGCTTTATTGTGGGGACTGGGGACCACCAGTATAATATTATATAAGAGGAGTACAGTGCAGAGTTTTGCTGACCAGTGACCACCAGTATATAATATATAGCATTACGGTACAGTAGGCCACTGCTGTACCTACCTCTGTGTCGTCATTAAGTATACTATCCATCTAGATTCTATACCTGTGGTGCATTTCAGTTGTGCAGTTTGCTGACACAGTGACCACCAGTATACTATAGATAGCAGTACGGTACGGAAGGCCACTGCTGTACCTACCTCTGTGTCGTCATTAAGTATACTATCCATCTACATTCTATACCTGTGGTGCATTTTAGTTTTGCAGTTTGCTGACACAGTGACCACCAGTATACTATATATAGCAGTACGGTACGAAAGGCCACTGCTGTACCTACCTCTGTGTCGTCATTAAGTATACTATCCATCTACATTCTATACCTGTGGTGCATTTTAGTTTTGCAGTTTGCAGACACAGTGACCACCAGTATACTATATATAGCAGTACGGTACGGAAGGCCACTGCTGTACCTACCTCTGTGTCGTCATTAAGTATACTATCCATCTACATTCTATACCGGTGGTGCATTTTAGTTTTGCAGTTTGCTGACACAGTGACCACCAGTATACTATATATAGCAGTACGGTACGGAAGGCCACTGCTGTACCTACCTCTGTGTCGTCATTAAGTATACTATCCATCTACATTCTATACCTGTGGTGCATTTTAGTTTTGCAGTTTGCTGACACAGTGACCACCAGTATACTATATATAGCAGTACGGTACGGAAGGCCACTGCTGTACCTACCTCTGTGTCGTCATTAAGTATACTATCCATCTACATTCTATACCTGTGGTGCATTTTAGTTTTGCAGTTTGCTGACACAGTGACCACCAGTATACTATATATAGCAGTACGGTACGGAAGGCCACTGCTGTACCTACCTCTGTGTCGTCATTAAGTATACTATCCATCTACATTCTATACCTGTGGTGCATTTTAGTTTTGCAGTTTGCTGACACAGTGACCACCAGTATATATAGCAGTACGGTACGGAAGGCCACTGCTCTACCTACCTCTGTGTCGTCAAGTATACTATCCATCCATACCTGTGGTGCATTTCAGTTGTGCGCAGTATATATAGTAGTAGGCCATTGCTATTGATACTGGCATATAATTCCACACATTAAAAAATGGAGAACAAAAATGTGGAGGTTAAAATAGGGAAAGATCAAGATCCACTTCCACCTCGTGCTGAAGCTGCTGCCACTAGTCATGGTCGAGACGATGAAATGCCATCAACGTCGTCTGCCAAGGCCGATGCCCAATGTCATAGTAGAGAGCATGTAAAATCCAAAAAACAAAAGTTCAGTAAAATGACCCAAAAATCAAAATTGAAAGCATCTGATGAGAAGCGTAAACTTGCCAATATGCCATTTACGACACGGAGTGGCAAGGAACGGCTGAGACCCTGGCCTATGTTCATGGCTAGTGGTTCAGATTCACATGAGGATGGAAGCACTCATCCTCTCGCTAGAAAAATGAAAAGACTTAAGCTGGCAAAAGCACAGCAAAGAACTGTGCATTCTTCTAAATCACAAATCCCCAAGGAGAGTCCAATTGTGTCGGTTGCGATGCCTGACCTTCCCAACACTGGACGGGAAGAGCTTACGCCTTCCACCATTTGCACGCCCCCTGCAAGTGCTGGAAGGAGCACCCGCAGTCCAGTTCCTGATAGTCAAATTGAAGATGTCACTCTTGAAGTACACCAGGATGAGGATATGGGTGTTGCTGGCGCTGGGGAGGAAATTGACAAGGAGGATTCTGATGGTGAGGTGGTTTGTTTAAGTCAGGCACCCGGGGAGACACCTGTTTGTCCGTGGGACGAATATGGCCATTGACATGCCTGGTCAAAATACAAAAAAAAAAATCAGCTCTTCTGTGTGGAATTATTTCAACACAAATGCGGACAACAGGTGTCAAGCCGTGTGTTGCCTTTGTCAAGCTGTAATAAGTAGGGGTAAGGACGTTAACCACCTCGGAACATCCTCCCTTATACGTCACCTGCAGCGCATTCATCATAAGTCAGTGACAAGTTCAAAAACTTTGGGTGACAGCGGAAGCAGTCCACTGACCACTAAATCCCTTCCTCTTGTAACCAAGCTCCTGCAAACCACACCACCAACTCCCTCAGCGTCAATTTCCTCCTTACCCAGGAAAGCCAATAGTCCTGCAGGCCATGTCACTGGCAAGTCTGAAGAGTCCTCTCCTGCCTGGGATTCCTCCGATGCATCCTTGAGTGTAACGCCTACTGCTGCTGGCGCTGCTGTTGTAGCTGCTGGGAGTCGATCGTCATCCCAGAGGGGAAGTCGGAAGACCACTTGTACTACTTCCAGTAAGCAATTGACTGTCCAACAGTCCTTTGCGAGGAAGATGAAATATCACAGCAGTCATCCTGCTGCAAAGCAGATAACTCAGGCCTTGGCAGCCTGGGCGGTGAGAAACGTGGTTCCGGTATCCACCGTTAATTCAGAGGCAACTAGAGACTTGATTGAGGTACTGTGTCCCCGGTACCAAATACCATCTAGGTTCCATTTCTCTAGGCATGCGATACCGAAAATGTACACAGACCTCAGAAAAAGAGTCACCAGTGTCCTAAAAAATGCAGTTGTACCCAATGTCCACTTAACCACGGACATGTGGACAAGTGGAGCAGGGCAGACTCAGGACTATATGACTGTGACAGCCCACTGGGTAGATGTATTGCCTCCCGCAGCAAGAACAGCAGCGGCGGCACCAGTAGCAGCATCTCGCAAACGCCAACTCGTTCCTAGGCAGGCTACGCTTTGTATCACCGCTTTCCAGAAGAGGCACACAGCTGACAACCTCTTACGGAAACTGAGGAAGATCATCGCAGAATGGCTTACCCCAATTGGACTCTCCTGGGGATTTGTGACATCGGACAACGCCAGCAATATTGTGCGTGCATTACATCTGGGCAAATTCCAGCACGTCCCATGTTTTGCACATACATTGAATTTGGTGGTGCAGAATTATTTAAAAAACGACAGGGGCGTGCAAGAGATGCTGTCGGTGGCACGAAGAATTGCGGGCCACTTCCGGCATTCAGCCACCGCGTACAGAATACTGGAGCACCACCAAACATTCCTAAACCTGCCCTGCCATCATCTGAAGCAAGAGGTGGTAACGAGGTGGAATTCAACCGTCTATATGCTTCAGAGGATGGAGGAGCAGCAAAAGGCCATTCAAGCCTATACATCTGGCCACGATATAGGCAAAGGAGGGGGAATGCTCCTGACTCAAGCGCAGTGGAGAATGATTTCAACGTTGTGCAAGGTTCTGCAACCCTTTGAACTTGCCACACGTGAAGTCAGTTCAGACACTGCCAGCCTGAGTCAGGTCATTCCCCTCATCCGGCTTTTGCAGAAGAAGCTGGAGACATTGAAGGAGGAGCTAAAACAGAGCGATTCCGCTAGGCATGTGGGACTTGTGGATGAAGCCCTTAAATTCGCTTAACCAGGATTCACGGGTGGTCAATCTGTTGAAATCAGAGCACTACATTTTGGCCACCGTGCTCGATCCTAGATTTAAAACCTATGTTGTATCTCTCTTTCCGGCAGACACAAGTCTGCAGAGGTTTAAAGACCTGCTGGTGAGAAAATTGTCAAGTCAAGCGGAAGGTGACCCGTCAACATCTCCTTCACATTCTCCCGCAACTGGGGGTGCGAGGAAAAGGCTAAGAATTCCGAGCCCATCCGCTGGCGGTGATGCAGGGCAGTCTGGAGCGAGTGCTGACATCTGGTCCGGACTGAAGGACCTGCCAACGATTACTGACATGTCGTCTACTGTCACTTCATATGATTCTCTCACCATTGAAAGAATGGTGGAGGATTATATGAGTGACCGCATCCAAGTAGGCACGTCAGACAGTCCGTATGTATACTTGCAGGAAAGAGGCAATTTGGAGGCCCTTGCACAAACACTGCAGTGCCACTCCTAGATGGGCCAGGTGTTTGTGTCGGCCACTTGTGTCGCTTAGCTTAGTCACACAGCGACCTTGGTGCGCCTCTTTTTTTCTTTGCATCATGTGCTGTTTGGGGACTATTTTTTTGAAGTGCCATCCTGCCTGACACTGCAGTGCCACTCCTAGATTGGCCAGGTGTTTGTGTCGGCCACTTGTGTCGCTTATCTTAGCCATCCAGCGACCTCGGTGCAAATTTTAGGACTAAAAATAATATTGTGAGGTGTTCAGAATAAACTGGAAATGAGTGGAAATTATGGTTATTGAGGTTAATAATACTATGGGATCAAAATGACCCCCAAATTCTATGATTTAAGCTGTTTTTTAGGGTTTTTTGTAAAATAACACCCGAATCCAAAACACACCCAAATACGACAAAAAAATTTCGGTGAGGTTTTGCCAAAACGCGTCCGAATCCAAAACACGGCCGCGGAACCGAATCCAAAACCAAAACACAAAACCCGAAAAATGTCCGGTGCACATCACTAATTACTATTAGCATTTCTTATATGTATATTTAAATATTCTTATACCTGAATTTTATTTAGTTTAGTATTATAAACTATGAATTCAATTAACTTTGTTATCTGTTTGATATGCAGTATAAAAGAAATACCTGGTTGTATACTTGGTGAGATTCCACAGCTTCCATATACGACAAAGCTATGGGTTAAGTATAATAGCCTTTGAACTGCAGGCATCAGTGTATTCCTGGAGAGAAGGCACAATGTTTTAAGGTAGAAGGCAAAGCCAGGTTGGTTCAAAATTAATGTTGCAAATTGAGTACTTGAGAAATTATAGAATAATGTATGGTAAGAGGATCAGCAGCAGCACAACACATACACAATAACAATACTACTGGTGGAGGGGAATGTAACCAACTTCTGGCAAGGGGTGGCAAACAGTTGAAAAATAACCACAAATGTATGTAATATAAAAGGCGGTCTAAGAATAGCCAGGAGCACTCCAAGGGAAGCAGGAAGAACAAAATCAAAGTAAAAACTGGGAATAAAAACCCCAAACCGATCAAGAGCACAGATTGCTACTATTGAGAATGAACTATAACCGGCATATGTGAAACTGCAAGACAGTTATATAAAGGCTGGAGTCTCAATTGTATAATTCGCCTAATGAATGATTAGCATCTGAGAGACAGTCCAAGGATAAGAATATTGGCCTCCTAAACAGCCTACAGAGCTGTCTGTTTAAAACAGATGATCTCTGTATTCAATAGCACTCATAACAATGCTCTCTTTATAGTATAGTGGTCACTAGACTGTACCCTGTATTGTATAGCAGCCAGCAGAATGCTCTCTGCATTATATAACAGTCACTAGGATGCGCTCTTTGCTTTATGGCAGGCATCAGAATGGTGTGCCTGCTGTATATTGTCAATGAGGTGTTCTCTTCATTGTACAGTGTATATAAAAGGTCTACACACCCTTAATAATAATTGTATTTATATTTATATTTCTCCAATAGGACTCAAGTAATATAGTACAGAAACAATGAAGTACAGAACAGCTTTTCATAAAATACAGAAGCATGTAGATACTAAAGGGACATTATGGAAAAGCTTGAGTAAACAGTTAAGTCTTGAGTCTATTTTTTAAGGATTCTACAGTTGGGGCCTCTCGCACTGTGCAGGAAAGTGAGTTCCATAGAGTTGGAGCCGCATGACTAAAAGCTCGACCCCCAGATGAATTACGGGAGATTCTAGGTACTGCTAAAAGTCCTTCAACTACAGATCGCAGTAATCGAGTGGGGCACTATGGAATCAGAAGCTGCTTCAGGTACCTTGGGCCCTGGTCATGTAGTGCTTTGAAACTCAGTAAGCCAATCTTGAAGATGATTTGCCATCTTACAGGTTGCCAGTGAAGGGAGTAGAGTATGGGTGTTATGTGGCTAGAACGGGGCTGGTTGGTTAACAGCCTGACAGCTGTGTTTTGCACCAGCTGTAAGCGGTGCAATTCTTCTGCTGGGAGACCAAGGTCGTGGGGATTACAGTAGTCTAATCGACATGATACAAATGCATGTATGAGTTTTGGCAGATCATCTGAGGGAATTTAGTGCTTGATTCGGGCTATGTTCCTCAGGTGAAAGAATAAGGATTTGATTGTGGCTGGTATCTGATGTTTAAGTGTCAAGCCACCATCCAGGACAACGCCAAGATTCCGCACACGACCAGTGGTTTGTAATTCTGAATCCAAGTTGGTTGGCTATGCTGCAGTCTTGCCCTTTGATGTTGCAGTCCTATCACAAGGACTTCTGTTTTATCCGGTTTCAGTCGCAGCCAACTGGCACTCATCCACTCCTGGAGCTCAGCTAGACAGCCATTTAGGGATGCTATTGGGTTATTAGTGCCCGAAGCAAAGGACAAATATAGTTGTGTGTCATCTGCATACAGTGGTAGACTAGGCCATGGCGCCTGATTATTTCACCCAGTGGGAGCATGTATACTGCAAAAAGAAAGGGGGGTAGTATAGAACCTTGTGGGACACCACATGGCAATAGCACTGATGGTGATGAGTATACTCCAGACGATGCTCTCTGTGACCTGCCTGTTAGAAATTATTTGAACCAGCTTAGGCCTGTGCCATCCTGTCCACAAAAATGTATCAGTCGCTCAATCAGAAGCCCATGGTCCACGGTATCAAATGCTGCCGAGAGAGCCAGAAGGATTAAGATTGCACAGTCACCTCTGTCTCTTGCCATCAGAAGATCATTTAACACACACACACACCAGGGCTGTTTCAGTGCTATGTCTTATTGACACTGCATGTTTTTCTGATATGACATGATTTATCTTGATTTCATCGTTTACATCTATAATTCGACCTTGAAACCAAAATTAAAAAGAAAACTAAATTTTAGGATCAAGAAATTAAAATGTAAAACTTACAATACCAAAGGCTGCCCACCTTTTCACAATGGTGTTGCAGCTTTGCTCAAAGTTAACAAATCTCTCAAAATCATGTTCAAAAGTTCAATTTCATTAGTGCTTTAATTTTTATTTTATAACATGAACTCAGCTACATGTCCTGTGGAGCAGGGATATGACACAAGCATGTTTCCCTTCATGCTTGAACATGACAGGGTCCAACTGAGAGAGTATATTTTGTCATGTTAGGCTGGAAATGAGGATCCAGCGACTGAGGTTTGCCTGAGGAAGCGGACACTTGCGAGGGAAGAAGATGAGGTGACTGGATGTAATTCCTACTCATGGGTCAGGAACAATGGAGGTGGAGGCTACCGAGATGGGATAATCACTGTAAATAATGAACTGCGGGTGGTAATCTGTAACTTGGAAAACTGAAGACTGTGAGCTGTGGCTTGAGTAACGAGGCTGAAGAGCACTGAAGATGAAGGACTGAACGGTGAGCTGTGGCTTGGATAACGAGGCTGAAGAACACTTGAAGATAATGAACTGTGGTTTGAAAGACGAGGTTGAAGAACACTGAAGATGAAGGACTGTGAACGGTGAGCTGTGGCTTGGATAACGAGGCTGAAGAACACGACAACTGTCGACGACCAAGATCCTTGAAGAATCAAGATTACCGAGTACGCCCCTCTCAGATGGTATCAGGTTAGGGACAGCGGGACTGCTGCAATCAGAAAGACTGAGGCAGAGCAAAGCTGGAGAGTAACCAAGGTACCGAAGTAACCTGGGAGCACAGGGCTGGAGATCCTACACCTAAGTAGTAACTTGAAGCACTGGCACTCATAACCTGAACCAGCTCCCTTTTAAGAGAAGAGATCTCCCTGGATTGGCTGAACAGAATGAGCCTGTGCAATAGGTTCAAAGCTTTGGTCTCCAACATGGCCGCCCCTGTGCAGCAGACACATTTTAGTGTTTACCACCAGAACTCCCCCGGCCTCTCCGGAAGCTGCTCCCCAGTGCCAGCAAGCCCGCTGCAGCAGCCTCCGGCTACTACGAGCGGACCCTTCACAGCATCCCCTCACCGCCGCACACAGACCCGTCACAGCAGCCCAGCACAGCCGCTGTCCACCAGACACCTGAGCGGTAACCGCAGCGGCTCCGATTGCACGGTAAGGCTCCGGGACATGACAGTACCCCTCCCTTTGAGGGTGGACTCCGGGCACCTTCGTGGTTTGGTTGGGTACCTGGCATGAAAGGCTCAAATTAGTCTTGGAGCGTGGACATCCTCAGCAGATACCCAAGACCTTTCCTTTGGTCCGTATACTTTCCAGTCAATAAGATATTGGAGACGACCATACCTCTTCCGAGAGTCGATGATATGGTGAATTTCAAATTCATCTTCTTGAGCAGACTGGATTTTAGGAGTCTTAGGCAAAGCAGCCCGAAATCGGTTGAGAACTAGAGGTTTCAAGAGAGAAATATGGAAGGCGTTCGGAATTTTCAAATGGGGAGGTAGTTTTACCTTGTAAGCTAATGGTTTAAGACCCTTTCGATTGGGTATGGTCCAATAAACCTGGGTGCTAATTTCTTAGTAGGCACTCTCAATCTCAAGTTATGGGTAGAGACCCAAACACGATCTCCCGGTTTGAGAGCCGGAACAGCCCTCCGTCTTCGATCAGCAAAAGTCTTGTACCTCTTAGATGTCTTTAGCAAAGCCTGGTGTACTTGTTTCCAAGTCTTGGTGAACTGTCGTAATGCCAGCTCTGCAGCAGGAACCTCAAGTGTTGGAAGATGTTAAAAATCAGGAATCCTCTGGTGATACCCATAATTTATGTAGAATGGAGTAGATTTGGTAGCGGAATGGAAAAGGTTATTATGGGCAGACTCAGCAAATTGAAGATAATCCAACCAGTAATCTTGGGAAGAGGACATAAACAGACGTAGGAAGGTTTCAAGATCCTGATTCACTCCTTCAGTCTGGCCATCTGTCTGAGGATGATATGCAGAGGAAAAACTTAGTTTAACTCCAAGGGCTGAACAGAGTGATTTCCAGAACCTGGCTATGAACTGTGGTCCTCGATCTGATATGATGTCCTGTGGTAATCCATGTAGTCGGAAGATCTCTGTTATAAATAATTTTGCCAAAAGAAACGCTGTTGGAAGGCCAGGGAGAGGAACAAAGTGTACCATTTTAGATGACCCAGATAGTGTTTAGTCCTCCAGAAGCGGGTAAATCAGTTATAAAGTCCATAGAGATGTGTGTCCACGGTTTTTGTGGTATCGGCAATGGGTGAAGTAAACCAGGAGGAGAACCCTTAGGACTTTTATGCTGTGTGCATTTTGGACAAGCGGCTATAAATTCCTGCACGTCAGTCTTGAGATGAGGCCACCAGTAAGAACGCTGTAAAAATTTAAGAGTTTTGAGACCCCCTGCATGGCTCATAAAAGGTGATGTATGAGCCCAAGTCAATAACTTCTTACGAAGATTCGGAGTAACGAAAGTTCTTCCTGGTGGGGGAATTTGAGTTGTATGAGTGGCGGAGAAAGAAATGGGATCCAAAATGAATTGTTCTCCTGTGCAATCGGCAGAGGCATCGGAACTTAGGGAGCGTGAAAGGGCATCCGCTTTTCTGTTAAGTGAACCTGGACGGTAGCGGAGTGTAAAGTTGAAACGGGAGAAGTATAGGGCCCATCTTGCTTGACGTGGATGTAGACATCGAGCTGTTTGCAAGTATAGGAGGTTCTTATGATCGGTGGTTACTGAGATTGGATGTTGTGCTCCTTCCAACAGAAATATCCACTCTTCAAAAGCCAACTTAATTGCCAGTAGTTCTTGTTCCTAAATGGCATAATTCTGTTCAGCAGGAGAAAATCTTTGTGAGAAATATGCGCATGGATGGACTTTTTAATCTTCAAAGAGCTGAGATAAAACTGCTCCCACACCCACAGTGGAGGCATCCACCTCCCCAAGGAAAGGACGGAGATCAGGTTGACGAAGAATTAGGGCAGTTGTAAAAGCTCTTTTTAAAGAAGAAAAGGCCTCCAAGGCCCCTAAGGACCATTTGGCTGGATCTGCTTCTTTTCTAGTTAAAGCAGTAATGGGAGCAATGATGGAAGAGAAATTCTTGATAAATTTTCTGTAGAAGTTGTCAAAACCAAGAAAACGTTGAACCCCCTTTAGAGTGGTTGGTAACGACCAATCTCGAATCGCTTGGATCTTGGCCGGATCCATCCGTAACTCCTCTCCTGAGATAATGTAGCCGAGAAACGGGATTGAGGACTCTTCAAAGGTACACTTCTCCAATTTGCAAAACAATTTATTCCTCCTTAGATGCTCAAGAACTTCCTTGACTTGGACGCGATGGGTCTTGAGATCTCTGGAAAAAATTAAAATGTCATCCAAGTATACCACCAAGCAGTTGTAAAGAAGATCCCTGAAAATCTCATTTACAAAGTTTTGGAAGACCGCTGGGGCATTACACAAGTCGAAGGGCATTACCAGGTATTCGTAATGCCCATCCCGGGTATTAAATGCGGTCTTCCATTCATCTCCTGAGCGGATGCATATCAAATTATAAGTTCCCCGCCGATCCAACTTGGTGAACACTGTGGCTCCCTTTACTTGGTCAAATAACTCTGGGATCAGTGGAAAGGGTTATCTGTTCTTAACTGTAATCTCATTAAGAACCCTGTAGTCGATACAAGGTCGTAAACCTCCATCTTTCTTTTTAACAAAAAAGAACCCTGCCCCAGCCGGAGAGGAAGAAGGCCGAATAAACCCCTTATCCAAATTCTCCTGAATATATTCGGACATTGCTCGCGTGGGAGAGATAGGGGATAAGTCCGACCTCGGGGAGGGGTCTTGCCAGATATCAGGTCGATAGGACAGTCCCAACTTCGATGCGGAGGTAAAGTGTCGGCTCCTTGCTTACTGAAGACATCCGAGAAGGACTGGTATTCTGTGGGAAGACTGGAAGAACTTAGCGTGCGCAGAGGACTCACTGTAGACAGGCAATGACGGAAGCAGAATCATCCCCAGGTGAGTACATCCATCGTTCGCCAGTCTATATGTGTATATGCTTCTGTAACCACAGTAATCCCAGGGTTAGTTCGTGAGAGGCTTTAGGAATTACGAGGAAATAAATGTTCTCCGAGTGAAGAGCTCCAATCTTCATCTTAAGGGGTACTGAACGACAGGAGATTATCCCTTTGGGGATATAACTACCATCCACCGCAGTGACAGAAATAGCCCGTTCCAATCTAACCATTTGTATTCCGGCTCGTTTGACTAGGGCTGCTGTAATGAAACTTTCGGCGGCTCCTGAGTCAACTAGCGTAGGGATGGGAAGGGATGATGAAGGAAGCTCCAAACAAGTGAGAAGAACAGATTCTATCCGGGTGAGTAATTCTATGGGATCTCCTAGCTTAACCTCTCCGGCACAAGCTAGGAGCGGGCGTTTCCCGGACGTTGACTGCAGTACTTAACGAAGTGATCCGATGCGCCACAATACATACATAGATTTCCTTGTCTCCGTCTCTGGCGTTCCTCATTGGAAAGGCATGAACGATTGATCTGCATGGGTTCCTCCGTTATCGGAGATGATGGTCGGGGTGGGGGATAGACCCGAGGCTTGGGTCGGTCTGACTTTGCTTTCTCCAAGCAGCGTTCTCTGTACCTTAGATCCAGTTTGTTGCAAAAAGAAATTGACCTATCCAGTTTATCAGGAACGTCCTGAGTTACCAGGTCATCCTTGATCTTATCTGAAAGACCGTTCCAGAAAGCTGCGATAAGTGCTTCTTCGTTCCAGCCTAGTTCTGAGGAGAGGGTACGGAATTGAATCACGTACTGGCTGATGGACCGAGTCCCCTGACGTAAACGCAGGATCTCCAAGGAGGCAGAAGTGGTCCTGCCCGGCTCGTTGAAAATCTTACTAAACGTTGACACAAATTCAGAATAGTTTGATACTGGTTAAGAAACCCGTGGCATTGTTTTTGATTCCCATCGAATTTACTAGGCGATGGCAGATGCAATCGAGGCAGTGGGATCAGCACAGATGGAGTTGCAGCTGGGGATGCAACTATGGGAGCAGGCACGGACACTTGGGGTGCTGCCATAGCTGCATGGAGAGAATCAAGGCGATCTGACATATTTTACATGAACTGCACAATTTGAGATTGTTCGGCCTCCTGATTACTCAGACGTGACAGAAAATCCGCGGTAGCGTTGCCTCCCGAAGCCTGATCACCCGTCGGATCCAAGGGGCCAGTGCTTACTGTCACGCTCGGCTGGAACTGAGGATCCAGCGACTGAGGTTTGCCTGAGGAAGCGGACACTTGCGAGGGAAGAAGACGAGGTGGCTGGATGTAATTCCTACTCATGGGTCAGGAGCAATGGAAGTGGAGGCTACCGAGATGGGATAATCACTGTAAATAATGAACTGCGGGTGGTAATCTGTAACTTGGAAAACTGAAGACTGTGAACTGTGGCTTGAATAACGAGGCTGAAGAGCACTGAAGATGAAGGACTGTGAACGGTGAGCTGTGGCTTGGATAATGAAGCTGAAGAACACTTGAAGATAATGAACTGTGGTTTGAAAGACGAGGTTGAAGAACACTGAAGATGAAGGACTGTGAACAGTGAGCTGTGGCTTGGATAACGAGGCTGAAGAACACGGCAACTGTCGACGACCAAGATCCTTGAAGAATCAAGATTACCGAGTACGCCCCTCTCAGATGGTATCAGGTTAGGGACGGCGGGACTGCTGCAATCAGAAAGACCGAGGCAGAGCAAAGCTGGAGAGTAACCAAGGTACCGAAGTAACCTGGGAGCACAGGGCTGGAGATCCTACACCTAAGTAGTAACTTGAAGCACTGGCACTCATAACCTGAGCCAGCTCCCTTTTAAGAGGAGATCTCCCTGGATTGGCTAGACAGAATGAGCCTGTGCAATAGGTTCAAAGTTTTGGTCTCCAACATGGCCGCCCCTTTGCAGCAGACACATTTTAGTGTTTACCACCAGAACTCCCCCTGGCCTCTCTGGAAGCTGCTCCCTAGTGCCAGCAAGCCCGCTGCAGCAGCCTCCGGCTACTATGAGCGGACCCGCCACAGCATCCCCTCACCGCCGCACACGGACCCGTCGCAGCAGCCCAGCACCGCCGCTGCCCGCCAGACACCTGAGCGGTAACCGCCGCGGCTCCGATTGCACGGTAAGGCTCCGGGACGTGACATATTTTGGCTTTCAGTGGCTATTATTTGTAAAGCTGATTTTGTGTCTTCAAACCATAATGGCAGATGTCCCAAACTATTAGGAAGACTCTTGAGGTGCATACACACTGGGCATTTTTGCCCAGTGTGTATACTGAGAGATAATGAGAAAAATCACCGGCGGGAAAATCACATAGTGCATACACACTGAGCGATTCTCACCCAGCCCAGCAATTTTCACGGGGGTGAACCACTTTCCAGTGATGATGCGCGCATTAGCGCTCACCACCCGGCCATTCACACTAGGCAATTTTGAGATCAAAACGCAATAAATGAGTTACTTTGAGCTCAAAATCACAAGTGTGTATGCACCTTAATAACTTTGCATATTGTAGCAAATTATATTTCCCCAAGGCTGAATTTACAGTTTTGAGCAGCAATTTTTTTTTTACATGGTATTTATTTAAAATGAGGCACCATAAAATGAAAACTGCATTATTTTCTCCAATGCCTTTTCTCAGCACTACATTTATTTAATTACAACATAAGCAATTGGAGAAATACATCAGCACATATTTAGCTACTTTTTACACGTGAGAGGGTATGCCACATGTATTTTCCTTGTTGCATGCACAAACAACAGGATCCACTGTTAATTTTCTGGCTCCATTGCATACAGTGCATCCGGAAAGTATTCACAGCACTTCGCTTTTTCCACATTTTATGTTATGTTACAGCCTTATTTCAAACTGGAATAATTTCCCTCAAAATTTTACAAACAATACCCCATCATGACAATGTGAATAAAGATTTTTTGAGATTTTTGCAAATTTATTAAAAATAAAAAACTAAGAAATCACATGTACATAAGTATTCACAGCCTTTACCATGAAGCTCAACATTGAGCTTGGGTACATACTGTTTCCAATGATCATCCTTGAGATGTTCCTATCTTAATTGGAGTCCACCTGTGCTAAATTCAGTTGATTGGACATGATTTGAAAAGGCACACAGCTGTCTATATAAAGGTCCCACACTTGACAGTGCACATCTGAGCACAAACCAAGCATAAAGTCAAAGGAATTGTCTGTAGACCTCCGAGACAGGATTGTCTCGAGGCACAAATCTGGGGAAGGGTACAGAAAAATATCTGCTGCTTTGAAGGTCCCAATGAGCACAGTGGCCTCCATCATCCGTAAATGGCCGGCCATCTAAACTGAGCGATCGGGGGAGAAGGGCGCTAGTCAGGGAGCTGACCAATAACCCGATGGTCACTCTGTCAGAGCTACAGCATTCCTCTGTGGAGGGAGAACTTTCCAGAAGGACAACCATCTCTGCAGCAATCCACCAATCAGGCCTGTATGGTAGAGTACAGAATGGGGGTTTGGAAGGGATCCCACTTGCGGCGTAAAGATATTCCAACGGTGTTATTATTTACCGTTGAACACACTCTTCGTCAGTTTCTCCGGGAATAGTCCATCAAATTAACAGAGAATAGTCCATGTGGAGATTCAGTTCAGTATGTGGATATGTGGAGAAAGCACAATGGGTATACAGAAGTTCAGTTTGTGCTCCCAAGCAATATGAAAAAATGATGAGGTGACTTCTGCCCGGATTCCTTCAACTATGGCTAATCAGGAAGTGCAGATGATATCCGTAAGGTTCACCACAGTGTGGATATAGTATAAGTGCTCCTCACATGTGTGCTTACTTTCATACACTTAAGACAATACTTATAAAGGTTTCTTTATGGACTCTGTGCGGGGTACTTCTTCTATTCAATTTTCATGCTCCAAACATACAATATAAAATTCATCTATGTATGATGCTCACAGCAAGGCTTACTTCAAAAGACGCCGTTCTTTCATATAGCGGTTTCTTTTTCGCAAGCCCGTTTGTCGTCCTCAGTCGTCCCGTGGTGTGTATTTTGCTGAGGATTGATCAGGCGCGCTGAGAGTAAAGAGCAGCTGGTGGAATGGAACACAGGGAACACTGTATGGTAGAGTGGCCAGACGGAAGCCACTTAGTAAAAAGCACATGGCAGACCGCCTGGAGTTTGCCAAAATGCACCTGAAGGACTCTCAGACCATAAGAAACAAAATTCTCTGGTCTGATGAGACTAAGATTGAACTCTGGCGTGAATGCCAGGTGTCATGTTTAGAGGAAACCAGGCACCGCTCATCACCTGGCCAATACCATCCCTACAGTGAAGCAAGGTGGTGGCAGCTTCACGCTGCGGGGATGTTTTTCAGCGGCAGGAACTGGGAGACTAGTCAGGATAGAGGGAAAGATGAATGCCGCAATGTACAGAGACATCGTGGATAAAAATCTGCTCCAGAGCGCTTTTGACCTCAGACTGGGGCGACGGTTCATCTTTCAGCAGGACAATGACCCGAAGCACACAGGTAAGATATAAAATGAGTGGCTTCAGAACAACTCTGTGAATGTCCTTGAGAGGCCCAGACTTGAATCCGATTGAACATCTCTGGAGAGATCTGAAAATGGTTGTGCACCAACGCTTCCCATCCAACCTGATGGAGCTTGACAGGTCCTGCAAAGAGGAATTGGCGAAACTGCCCAAAGATAGGTGTGCCAAGCTTGTGTCTGCCCATTACTCCCTGCTGGTCATAGAATCAGGTTGCTGCGGAAGCCTTTGTCTCTCTGTGCCAAGTCCCAGACCTGTTGGAACACTGCTTCCATTCTTTATTAGTAATAGTTCTGCAGATCCTTGTTTGTCTCTGCAATCTATCCATCATTTTAGTTCCTGCTTCTTGTGAGAGACTCAGTCCCATTCCCATACAGTCTCTCTCTCAGGCCTCTCTTACCATGTAAATAGTAACAGCCCTTTTAATCTGTCTTCAAATCAATTCCTGGTCTGTCTTCTCTGTCTGTCCTTGTCTAATCTTCTCCTACAGTTGTATTGCTCCTTTGTGTTGGTACTGCGGTTGCCAGGAATAACATCCACTGGCCTGGAGCTTTCTGTGTTGTTTGTTCTGCTTTCATTCTCTGTATTCTTTTGTCATGCACTTCTGTTGTTGCCAGTAGCAGCTACTGTGGGTTCAGAGCATTCCTTGCTATTTGTTTCTTTAGATTACCCAGCCTGTTATTGCCTTCTCTCCAGACTACTTCCCCATTGCTATTACCATTGGTGCACCACTCCTTCTGTGTCTCTCAATACTCAGATGTCTCATTAGTACCTTTACCCTTTTACCATACCTTGGTATTCTTGGTCTTGTCCTTGTTGTCTTTCCTACCGGTATTGGTCAGGTGGTATCCGGTTGATAGACAGTGTCTAGTTAGACAGTCAATAGATACACCATATGTTAGACAGACATTAGGTCGACAGGGTCAAAAGGTCGACATGAAAAAGGTAGACAGTACAAAAGGTCGACAGGGTCAAAAGGTCGACATGAAAATGGATGACAAAAGATAGACAAATGTTTTTTCTTAATTTAACATGTTTTTGGACTATTTCATACCTTCTCTATTCATGTCGGCATAGAGTTGGTTATAAACCTTGTGGCGAGCGCAGCGAGCCACCGAGCCCGAAGTGTGGCGAGTGAAGCGAGCCCCGCGAGGGTATGGCTTTCTACAATTGGGGGTCCCAGATGACAAAACTATCCACACAAACCACAAAAATGCAAAAAACATGGTGTCTACCTTTTTTATGTCGACCTTTTGACCCTGTCGACCTTTTATACTCTACCTTTTTCATGTCGACCTTTTGACCCTGTCGACCTAATGTCTGTCTAACATAGGCTGTCTATCTATTGACTGTCTAACTTTTATACCACACCCTGGTCAGGTCACTCGAGGGTTGAGCTCATACTGCCACCAGTGGCATAAGTCCTGGTGGGAATCCCAATACTGGAAGGCGCATAAAGGCTATTGGGAAAAGTAGCTCTTATAGGCATGATGACCTGCTGAGTGCATTCTATGAATCTCAACCCTGGGTGTACAGGGGTCACAGCAAGAAGATCTCAAGTTCGCCATCACTCATTCAGTTCTCCGCATCATTCAGCCCAGGCTTATCCCTTTAGGTCCATACACACTAGACAATGCAGCGTAATGAGCGACGTCTAGTGTTTCCCCTCCCGGGCCGGGCGTTCGCCCCATACACACTGAGCAATATCCTAAATCCGTATGGTGACTATTTATGGAGTCAGAATTGCAATGTATAATGATATTATGAATTTCTGATTATTCCATTTTAATACATTTTAAACATTAAATTCTTTTTAAATGTTCTTAACCGTCTAGCATCATATTTTTAAACTAATCTGATATTAATTCCAGCGCTGGTTCTACATATTATTTTACACTGAGCAATGTGACTGCTCATATCGCTCAGTGACGTCATACAGCCACCGGCCATGCATGCAGCTCCTGGACAATAGTCCAGATCGAGCTTGTATGCACTGCCGACAGCGACGGTCATTGCCTGGCCGCGCACCAGTCATCGCTGGCGGCATACACACTTGCCGATAAAATGAGAGACATTGCTCATTTTATCGGCAAGAGTGTATGGGCCTTTAGTTCATAACAAAAATATATAAATGTATTTAGTGATAAACATTGGGTGGTGTTGGTGCAGATGCAGAAGGGGCTGTGAACGTGCTGCTGCCAGCAAAATTGGTGGCCCACACAAGTACTATACTAGAGCCACTGGCACTTGTGTGGGATTGGGTATACAGCACAGCAATCAAACGGTGGGTAAGATATCCATATGAAAATTACATAACAACATATACACCTATCAGGGCCTATGGTAAATCCAATTGCATAGCAGCCCCCATATGGGCCAGTCCATGAAAATGAGTAAGCATGTTCCATGAGTGACTAAAAAACAATCTGCAGCTGTGTATCATTTGAGTTTTCAACATAGACCGACAAGTTCAATTATAGCTCTTTCTGGGGTTTAGGGCAATTATCAAGGACAAATTTCCTTTACAAAAGGTGGAAGGACTTCGCTTGCCGAATGGGCTGGATTAAGCTTTGAGGGTGTCCGGGGGATTTAAGACAGGGGGACCTGGTGAAAGGGGCGTATGTATATTACATTGTGCATACCTCCCAACATGACTTATTGTAGAAGGGACTAAATGCTCTCTACCTGGACTTCCCTATTAATATATGATAGGTATCACCTGTGTTAAACTATTTCATTGATAAGAAAGGTGTTTCAACACAGGTGACTGCAATCATAGCTTAAGAAAGTCCAGGTAGACTTTTGTCTTTCTTGGATTTGGTCATGCTGGATGTATGGCTTGTATATATTACATTTAAACCAATGCTGTATATTAGATGAAAGCTAATACAGTAGTTTAATAATGCCTGGGTACTGTTTATAGCTCCACCCAATTGAAAGACAACTATTTTATAAAATAGACAACTTTAAAACCTTAAAATTCACATAGAAAGAATAAAATAATTTATCTTGTCACATGCAAGAATATCAGCAGCCTCCATACTACTTGCACACTGGGACAGGAATCAGGAGGACTCTGTATGTGTGTCTCCCGCCTTAGATAACAGCTTACACAGGACCCTGACAACCAGTCAGGAAGGAGAAGCTGGGATTCCTGTGTCACTTACAGCTCTCTCCAGCCTCCTATCTCTCCTCTGGTCGAAAAGCTCTATCAGTAGCTCATAAAACCTGATACTCCTATGTCTCTGCATGCACTGTAAAACTGTCTGGCTGCCTGGTTCTGCTGCTGCGTAAGAGGAAAAGCTAGTGATGTCAGTGTGCTCTGACCTGGGGCAGCCTGACAAAGGATAGCCTAGGTTACAGTATATCATGCACACTACCACCCACCCCCCTTAATCTGGCTATGGCTTGCACAGTATGTAACAACTACATTTTGAGATATGTGCTGGGTAAAACGGAGAAGAGAAAAAAATTCTACCTAAAAATAAGCCTTGTGAGGCACTTTGATATATATTAATTTTTTTAACTTTCTTGTGTTTACTTTTAACAAAAATTGATGTTAAAACTTGTACAAATGTCCTATACATTAGAGTAAAATGGCTCATTTGCGGTCGAAAATGGAGGGACCACGGCAGATATCTACTGCAATCCCTTCCTGGTACAAATGCGGCATAGTTGCCTTTCCTCCCACATCCTGTGGGAGACTCCCCATTTAGTGTGGAGTCTCCTGCTGCCTCAGATTGTAAATAAAAATACCCTAGATCCTGCACTGAAGCTCAACTCAGACTGCCGCAGACCACCACTTTTCTGGTGGCCATTACTGCAGGGGCTGACTCTCGTCAGCCTGGGATCATGACAGCAGCAGTGGTGGCACAGTGGGAGAGGAGGATTGGTGTAACAGCTGCTGAACGTCAACAGGACCAGTGACCTTTGTCCTCCTGGCACATGCCACGCCATACTCCAGTCACTTCGCAGGACCCCCTGGCACATATCGCACCATCCTCCTACTGCAAAGGATGTGTCCTGGGCAGTCCGCTGGAAATTCAGGCCGCAACATGCAGGAACCTCCTAACACTGCTCACTCCTCCTTCAATATGGTTGTCGATGCAAAGTGGAGACGGCTAGCACAGGAGGGCACTGCCAGGGCTTGACTGGGTTATACAGGGCAGATGTCCTCAGGGTTCAGATCAGCAAAGTGCAAGGGGGAGGTATGCACTATAAGACAATTATTTTTCAACAACCACAATTTCTTTTCTTACATCCTCTTCCTGAAACTCCTTCACACTCCGCTATTACAGGTCTGATATAGGTAGCCACTCATATTATAGAAAATTGGGACTATGCACACTGTGGGGGCTTTAATCAAGATCCTTATGGGCAACACTGCAGCAGGCTGTTCAAGACTTGTACCACCAGTTCAATTTAAATACACAAGGTATGTACAGTGCATCTGGAAAGTATTCAGTGCGCTTCACTTTTTCTACATTTTGTTATGTTACAGCCTTATTCCAAAACGGAATAAATTCATTTTTCCCCTCAGAATTCTACCCCATAATGACAACGTGAAAAAAGGTTTTTTTAAAGCTTTTTGCAAGTTTATTAAAAATAAAAACTAAGAAATCATATGTACATAAGTATTCACAGCCATTGCTCAATATTTTGTTGCTGCACATTTGGCAGCAATTACAGCCTCAAGTCTTTTTGAATATGATGCCACAAGCTTGGCACACCTATCTTTGGGTAGTTTCGCCAATTCCTCTTTGCAGCACCTATCAAGCTCCATCAGGTTGGATGGGAAACGTTGGTGCACAGCCATTTTCAAATCTCTCCAGAGATGTTCAATTGGATTCAAGTCTGGGCTCTGGCTGGGCCACTCAAGGACATTCACAGAGCTGTCCTGAAGCCACTCCTTTGATATCTTGGCTGTGTGCTTAGGGTAGTTGTCCTGCTAAAAAGATGAACCGTCGCCACAGTCTGAGGTCAAGAGCGTTCTGGAGCAGGTTTTCATCCAGGATGTCTCTGTACATTGCTGCATTCATCTTTCCCTCTATCCTGACTAGTTTCCCAGTTCCTGCCACTGAAAAACATCCCCAGAGCATAATGCTGCAACCACCATGCTTCACTGTAGGGATGGTATTGGCTTGGTGATGAGCAGTGCCTGGTTTCCTCCAAATAGGACTCCTGCAGTTACTCTAAAGAGTTCAATCCTTGTCTCATCAGACCAGAGAATTTTGTTTCTCATGGTCTGAGAATCTTTCAAGTGCATTTTGGCAAACTCCAGGCAGGCTGCCATGTGCTTTTTACTAAGGAGTGGCTTCCGTCTGGCCACTGTATCATACAGGCCTGATTGGTGGATTGCTGCAGAGATGGTTGTCCTTCTGGAAGGTTCTCCTCTCTCTACAGAGGAATGCTGTAGCTCAGAAAGAGTGACCATCGGGTTCTTGGTCACCTCCCTGACTAGGACCTTTCTGCCCCGATTGCTCAGTTTAGACGGCCGGCCAGCTCTAGGAAGAGTCCTGTTGGTTCCTAACTTCTTCCATTTACGGATGTTGGAGGCCACTGTGCTCATTGGGACCTTCAAAGCAGCAGATATTTTTCTGTACCCTTCCCGAGATTTGTGCCTCGAGACAATCCTGTCTCGGAGGTCTATAGACAATTCCTTTGACTTTATGCTTGGTTTGTGCTCAGACATGCACTGTCAAGTCTGGGACCTTATATAGACAGGTGTGTGTCGTTACAAATCATGTCCAATCAACTGAATTTACCACAGGTGGACTCTAATTAAGCTGTAGGAACATCTCAAGGATGATCACTGGAAACAGGATGCACCTTGAGCTTTAAGGCAAAGGCTGTGAATACTTATGTACATGTGATTTCTTAGTTTATAACTTTTTTCACGTTGTCATTATGTGGTATTGTGTGTAGAATTTTGAGGACAAAAATGAATTTATTCCATTTTGGAATAAGGCTGTAACATAACAAAATGTGGAGAAAGTGAAGTGCTGTGAATACTTTCCGGATGCACTGTACATGGGCTGCAAAAGGATACCCCATTGTCCTGTAGTCCTCCCAAACCCTGTCGCCACACACCATCCTGTAGTTTTCCCTCACCCTTTCACCACACTATTCTGTAGTTCTTCCTCACCCTTTAACTACACACCATCTCGATCCTCATTATCCCACACAGTGCATGTTTTGCAGGTCTCCTCACAGAATAACAAGTGAGACCTTTTAAAATGTGTCTGTGAGTAGTTAATACACCTGTGCACCTGTTGGGTTACCTGCAAAACATGCACTGGAGGTAATGAGGACCGAGTTTGCAGACCTATGACCTAGAGCAGGCATGTCCAAACTGTGGCCCTCCAGCTGTTGTGAAACTACATATCCCAGCATGCCATGACACAGTTTTGCTGTCAGAGAATGCTAAAGCTGTGTCAAGGCATGCTGGGATGTGTAGTTTCTCTACAGCTGGAGGGCCGCAGATTGGACATGCCTGACCTAGAGAAATACAGCTGGAAAGGCAGGGGTTAATTGCAGTGTGACTGACACAGCAGGGCTAATAGCAGGCAGATTTGATGAGAGCTGAACTGGAATACAGAGGGAAATTTAAACTTGCAGGCTGTAAATTCTGGATAGCAGAGCTGGAATTTGGCAGGAGTCACAGGATTGCAGGTACTGAATGGAGATGAATTTACAAAAAGGTCTGTGTAATTAGACTGCTGTTTGCAAAACTGGACAGGTGCTGGATTACTGAGGCAAGGTGCAATACTGGCTGGAATGGTGCACTGATAACTTGAAGAAAGGATTCCAAGGCAGGACACACTGGATATAGAATTGCAGATACAGGTCCAGGATGAACTGGGTGCAGGACTGGCAGGAATACTGGGACCAGTTACCAGGACACTGGGAACTTGCACAGCGTGCAATGGCCACGCGCTGAGCTCACATAAACAGGCTCGAAGGAGTCCAGACTAGATACTGACTCTCTCTGAAACTGAAACTCTATCACTGGCACAGTGGTATGTGAATTCTCCCTAGTTAAATGGAGACAGACCAATCACATGATAGTCAGGCTGGAGTTGTATGTAATGAGGTCCAGGTGATCAGTTGCTAGGAAACGAGAACAAAAGGGAGCAGAAAGATCCAGGTGTTAATCAATGCTGAAAACAGAACTGACAGATTTGCAGCTGCTGCACATATAACACATACAGGATATATATATATATATTATATATACACACACACACACACACATATATATATCAGGGACGTGCAGTCAGGGGATGCAGGGGAGGCACTTGTCATTAATAATTGAAATAATACTAATAAGAAGATACTTATGACACAAATTCTGTGCCATAAGTATCTGACTTTGCCTTGAAATTACTTTAAAAAAAATTCCCCTGTAAAAAAACTGTTTTAAATGTGTTATGGAGGCACCGAGAGCGGTGCCTCACACTGTCAGTGTTAAGGGGATGGAAGTGGGGGGCGGGGCCAAGGGTTGGGCAAGGAAAGCCTGTTAAAAAAAGTAGCAAAAGCGGCACCTAACAGAGGTGCCGCTTTGGAAGGGGCGTGCTTTCAGCTCATATGAAAGCACGCCCCTCGCTCTCACATGCAGATGCGATTGGCCAGTGGTGGATCATATCCCCCCCCCTTCCCCCTTATCTTACTGAGCAGGCGAGGCTTCGATGGACGCTGTAAGCTGCGGCCGCTGCCCCCCTCCTCCCCTTTCAGCTGCTGTGTGGCTGAGAATGCAGACATGTCACACAGTCTGACATGTCTGCTGCAGTACAGGCATCAGCAGCAGCAGTGCCCGATGCCTGCTCCCCCCTACCCTATCTGCATGGCTGCTCCCTCCCCCAGGGACCTGCCACCAATCTAGTGCAGCAAGATGTCCCTACTTCCTCCCCTCCTGAAGCCCCGCCTCCTCACGCCGAAGACCATGCCCCTTCCTGCTCTAGTGTGGCTGTCTGGAAGATGTGATTCCTCCTCAGCCAGCTCCGTGAAGCAGGGCATATACATAGTCTGCAACCTCCCACAATGAGAGGTAAGTATCTGTGGGGGGAGGTTTTTTATTTTTTTTTATACTGTATATGGAGTTGGGGTATATATTAATATTATCTAGGGGTTTGGTATTAGTGTTATCTTAAGGGGAGTGGGCTGTTAATAATGAGAAGGGTAAATTGGGACATGGAGGTAAGCATTCTTGATGTCCAGAGACACCATATAATCCCCTTCTTCCAGGTTCGCGATCACTGCTCTGAGTGACTCCATCTTGAATTTGAACCTCTGTATGTAAGTGTTCAAAGATTTTAGGTTTAAAATAGGTCTTACCGAGCCGTCCGGCTTCGGTACCACAAACCATGTGGAATAATACCCCTTTCCCTGTTGCAGGAGGGGTACCTTGATTATCACCCGCTGGGAATATAGCTTGTGAATGGCTTCCAATACCGCCTCCCTGTCGGAGGGAGACGTCGGTAAAGCAGACTTTAGGAAACGGCGAGGGGGAGACGTCTCGAATTCCAATTTGTACCCCTGAGATACCACCTGAAGGATCCAGGGGTCCACTTGTGAGTGAGCCCACTGCGCGCTGAAATTCTTGAGACGGGCCCCTACCGTACCAGAGTCCGCTTGTAAAGCCCCAGCGTCATGCTGAGGACTTGGCAGAAGCGGGAGAGGGCTTCTGTTCCTGGGAACTGGCTGTCTGCTGCAGCCTTTTTCCTCTTCCTCTGCCACGGGGCAGAAAAGAGGAGCCTTTTGCCCTCTTACCCTTATGGGGCCGAAAGGACTGCGCCTGATAATACGGCGTCTTCTTATGTTGAGAGGCTACCTGGGGTAAAAATGTGGATTTCCCAGCAGCCGCCGTGGCCACCAGGTCTGATAGACCTACCCCAAATAACTCCTCCCCTTTATAAGGTAATACTTCCATATGCCTTTTGGAATCCGCATCACCTGACCACTGCCGCGTCCATAACCCCCTTCTGGCAGAAATGGACAGCGCACTTACTCTTGATGCCAGTCGGCAAATATCCCTCTGTGCATCACGCATATATAAAAATGCATCTTTTAAATGCTCTATAGTCAGTAATATACTATCCCTATCCAGGGTATCAATATTGTCAGTCAGGGAATCCGACCAAGCCACCCCAGCACTGCACATCCAGGCTGAGGCGATTGCTGGTCGCAGTATAACACCAGTATGTGTGTATATACATTTTAGGATATTCTCCTGCTTTCTGTCAGCAGGTTCCTTAAGGGCGGCCGTATCAGGAGACGGTAGTGCCACTTGTTTTGACAAGCGTGTGAGCGCTTTATCCACCCTAGGGGGTGTTTCCCAACGTGCCCTATCCTCTGGCGGGAAAGGGTATGATGCCAATAACTTTTTAGGAATTATCAGTTTTTTATCGGGGGAAACCCACGCTTCATCACACACTTCATTTAATTCATCAGATGCAGGAAAAACTACGGGTAGTTTTTTCTCACCAAACATAATACCCTTTTTAGTGGTACTTGTACTATCAGAAATGTGTAAAACATCTTTCATTGCCTCAATCATGTAACGTGTGGCCCTACTGGAAGTCACATTTGTCTCTTCACCGTCGACACTGGAGTCAGTATCCGTGTCGGCGTCTGTATCTGCCATCTGAGGTAACGGGCGTTTTAGAGCCCCTGATGGCCTTTGAGACGCCTGGACAGACACAAGCTGAGTAGCCGGCTGTCTCATGTCATCAACTGTCTTTTGTAAAGAGCTGACACTATCACGTAAGTCCTTCCATAAGTTCATCCACTCAGGTGTCGACTCCCTAGGGGGTGACATCACCATTACCGGCAATTGCTCCGCCTCCACATCATTTTCCTCCTCATACATGTCGACACAATCGTACCGACACACAGCCCACACACAGGGAATGCTCTGATAGAGGACAGGACCCCACTAGCCCTTTGGGGAGACAGAGGGAGAGTATGCCAGCACACACCAGAGCGCTATATATATATATATATATATATATATATATATATATATATATATATATAGGGATAACCTTATATAAGTGTTTTTCCCCTTATAGCTGGTTATGTTAATACTGCGCCCAATTAGTGCCCCCCTCTCTTGTTTTACCCTTTTCTGTAGTGCAGAACTGCAGGGGAGAGTCAGGGAGACGTCCTTCCAGCGGAGCTGTGAGGGAAAATGGCGCCTGTGTGCTGAGGAGATAGGCTCCGCCCCCTTCTCGGCGGACTTTTCTCCCGCTTTTTGCTGTATTCTGGCAGGGGTTAAAATACATCCATATAGCCCTGGGTGCTATATGTGAGGTATTTTCGCCAGCCAAGGTGTTTTTATTGCTGCTCAGGGCGCCCCCCCCAGCGCCCTGCACCCTCAGTGACCGGAGTGTGAAGTGTGCCTGAGGAGCAATGGCGCACAGCTGCAGTGCTGTGCGCTACCTTGGTGAAGACTGATGTCTTCTGCCGCCGATTTTCCGGACCTCTTCTTGCTTCTGGCTCTGTAAGGGGGCCGGCGGCGCGGCTCTGGGACCGGACTCCGAGGCTGGGCCTGTGTTCGGTCCCTCTGGAGCTAATGGTGTCCAGTAGCCAAGAAGCCCAAGCTGGCTGCAAGCAGGCAGGTTCGCTTCTTCTCCCCTTAGTCCCTCGATGCAGTGAGCCTGTTGCCAGCAGGTCTCACTGAAAATAAAAAACCTAAAACTAAACTTTTTCTTAGAAACTCAGGAGAGTCCTAGAATGCACCCTTCTCGGCCGGGCACAAAAATCTAACTGAGGCTTGGAGGAGGGTCATAGGGGGAGGAGCCAGTGCACACCAGGTAGTCCTAAAGCTTTACTTTTGTGCCCAGTCTCCTGCGGAGCCGCTATTCCCCATGGTCCTTACGGAGTTCCCAGCATCCACTAGGACGTCAGAGAAAAGTGATATATACATAATAAAGTGCTAATAAAGTGCTGAAACAGGGACCTCATTCAGAGATGGCCGCTGATTGTTGCATCCGCAGCAAGATCTGCATCCAACTCCTCACATGATGGGGGCTGTCCAGTACAGGGCAAGGCAGCCCAGCATGTGTGGTGCCGCCTCACAATGCAACCGCAATTTAATTGCAGACAAATCGATTTGTGGTTGACCCCTTCACTGGCAGGCGGTCTGGTGACATTCTTTTTTCGGAGCGGCTGCGTGTGACGTCACGCATCCACCCCGAAAATGATGCCGCCACGCCCCGGTTTGGCCTACCACGCCCCCCGCATCACCTTCACTGGCAGGCGGTCTGGTAACATTCTTTTTTCGAAGCGGCTGCATGTGACGTCACGCATCCACCCCAAAAATTATGCCACCACGCCCCGGTTTGGCCTAACACGCCCCCCGCAACCCTGTGTCGTCGTCGCTGCCCCTCCGACGACTGCATGTGTACTTCGCTGGTGTGCAGAACCCTGGATTCAACCTGTCATCCAGGACTGGATGAACCCCAAAATGTTACAATGTGATGCCCCAAAGAAGCCAGGCAACACCAACTCAGGGGGCCTAGCGCCCTGAACTCATCCCTAAAACTTTATTAAATTGTATACATTTATTTAGGAATTTCCCAATATGCAGTCTGCAAATGCTAAAGATCCGTACTAATTACCATACATGGTCTAGGATACTAACGTAAAAACGGAGGGAAGATATATATTATTGGACATTCAGATTCATGTTGTGAAATTCACCCTGCTTATTTGTACCGCAAATAATGGATTAGAATTCTTTTTTCCAGCCTCAATTATTATTAAGAAGGGAGAATTTTCATTTTATTTTAGGGGGTGACTAACACAGTAGCAGACCCCTCGGTCGATACAATTCCAATACCATCCAATTTGACATCACATTATAGGAGTCATATCTCCCACTTGAATTCCATACAATACCTGGTTGATCCTTGGAAGTTGTTTCATTTAACGGATAGATACTACAGGTTGAGTATCCCATATCCAAATATTCCGAAATACGGAATATTCTGAAATACGGACTTTTTTGACTGAGAGTGAGATAGTGAAACCTTTGTTTTTTGATGGCTCAATGTACACAAACTTTGTTTAATACACAGTTATTAAAAATATTGTATTAAATGTCCTTCAGGCTGTGTGTATAAGGTGTGTATATGAAACAAATGAATTGTGTGAATGTAGACACACTTTGTTTAATGCACAAAGTTATAAAAAATATTGGCTAAAATGACCTTCAGGCTGTGTGTATAAGGTGTATATGTAACATAAATGCATTCTGTGCTTAGATTTAGGTCCCATCACCATGATGTCTCATTATGGTATGCAATTATTCCAAAATACGTAAAAATCCCATATCCAAAATACCTCTGGTCCCAAGCATTTTGGATAAGGGATACTCAACCTGTATATGTTTTATTTGTGGGTTCATGGGTCCCTTCCCTGTATTGACTATATCAGTGGTTTCCAAACTTTTTTGAATCACAGCGCTCTAGAATATCAGAATTTTTTCCCCGGCACCCCTAGGCCAAAAATTTAGAAATAAATATTACATTAAGTAGATTGCGTTTATATGTCATTCTTAGGGTCAGTTGTGTGGTGAGGGACAGGATTCGATTCTGTTTGTCCACATAGTTTATTACTGGCAGCCACCAGCACTGGTTTTGCCTATTATATTTTATATTGACCATGAATAATTTGAATTGGTCCTGGACCACCAACCCAGGGCACCCCTGCAAGTGTCCCGAGGCACCCCAAGGAGCCACGGCACACCGTTTGGGAACCTCTGGACTATATCCTTATTTCTGGCACACTACGGCTACAGACCTTGGTGATATCTTTGTATCGGACAACACCCCAGTGTCATTGTCATTAGCTATTCCCTCAGTGAAGACTCGTAATAATTTCTGGCACTTTCCATCCTATCTTTTCCATCCTGAGCAATTCCAATTGTTTCTTAAATTAAAATGAAAAGAGATCATAGATGATAACTTGGAACATTGGGACAACCCTGTCTTGTTTTGGGACACGTCTAAAGCTGTTATGAGGGATCATATTTTATCCTATGTGGCAGAATTAAATAAGGAGGTTAGTATTAAACATGATGAGTTACAGAGCTCTATGCATAGTGCTTTATAAAACTATATTTCTAATCCCATAGATGTCACTCATGCTACTTATACTCAATTTAGCTAATTATTAGACAGTTTTCTTCTAACTCAAGCCGAATTTAAAATAAGAATTTACTCACCGGTAATTCTATTTCTCGTAGTCCGTAGTGGATGCTGGGAACTCCGTAAGGACCATGGGGAATAGCGGGCTCCGAAGGAGGCTGGGCACGCTAGAAATATCTTAGACTACCTGGTGTGCACTGGCTCCTCCCACTATGACCCTCCTCCAAGCCTCAGTTAGGTACTGTGCCCGGACGAGCGTACACAATAAGGAAGGATTTTGAATCCCGGGTAAGACTCATACCAGCCACACCAATCACACCGTACAACTCGTGATATGAAACACAGTTAACAGTATGAAACAATAGAGCCTCTCAACAGATGGCTCAACAATAACCCGATTTAGTTAACAATAACTATGTACAAGTATTGCAGATAAATCGCACTTGGGATGGGCGCCCAGCATCCACTACGGACTACGAGAAATAGAATTACCGGTGAGTAAATTCTTATTTTCTCTAACGTCCTAGTGGATGCTGGGAACTCCGTAAGGACCATGGGGATTATACCAAAGCTCCCAAACGGGCGGGAGAGTGCGGATGACTCTGCAGCACTGAATGAGAGAACTCCAGGTCCTCCTCAGCCAGGGTATCAAATTTGTAGAATTTTGCAAACGTGTTTGCCCCTGACCAAGTAGCTGCTCGGCAAAGTTGTAAAGCCGAGACCCCTCGGGCAGCCGCCCAAGATGAGCCCACCTTCCTTGTGGAATGGGCATTGACAGATTTTGGCTGTGGCAGGCCTGCCACAGTATGTGCAAGCTGAATTGTACTACAAATCCAACGAGCAATAGTCTGCTTAGAAGCAGGAGCACCCAGCTTGTTAGGTGCATATAGGATAAACAGCGAGTCAGATTTTCTGACTCTAGCCATTCTGGAAACATATATTTTCAGTGCCCTGACAACGTCTAGCAACTTGGAGTCCTCCAAGTCCCTAGTAGCCTAGGCACCACAATAGGCTGGTTCAGGTGAAACGCTGACACCACCTTTGGGAGAAACTGGGGACGAGTCCTCAATTCTGCCCTATCCATATGGAAAATCAAATAAGGGCTTTTACAAGACAAAGCCGCCAACTTTGATACTCGCCTGGCAGAAGCCAAGGCCAATAACATAACCACCTTCCACGTGAGATATTTCAGATCCACGGTTTTTAGTGGTTCAAACCAATGTGATTTTAAGAAACTCAACACCACGTTGAGATCCCAAGGTGCCACAGGAGGCACAAACGGGGGCTGACTCTGCAGCACTCCTTTTATAAATGTCTGAACTTCAGATACTGAAGCTAGTTCTTTTTGAAAGAAAATCGACAGAGCCGAGATCTGTACCTTAATGGAACCCAATTTAAGGCCCATAGTCACTCCTGCTTGCAGGAAATGCCGAAATCGACCTAGTTGAAATTCCTCTGTTGGGGCCCTTTCGGCCTCACACCATGCAACATATTTTCGCCATATGCGGTGATAATGAGTTGCTGTAACCTCTTTCCTGGCTTTAGTAAGCGTAGGAATGACTTCCTCCGGAATGCCCTTTTCCTTCAGGATCCGGCGTTCAACCGCCATGCCGACAAACGCAGCCGCGGTAAGTCTTGGAACAGACAGGGCCCCTGCTGCCGCAGGTCCTGTCTGAGTGGCAGAGGCCATGGGTCCTCTGATATAAATTCTTGAAGTTCTGGGTACCAAGCTCTTCTTGGCCATCCACGAGTATCGTTCTTACTCCTCGCCTTCTTATTATTCTCAGTACCTTTTGGTATGAGAGGCAGAGGGGAGAACACATAAACCGACTGGTACACCCACGGTGTTACCAGAGCGTCCATAGCTATCGCCTGAGGGTCCCTTGACCCGGTGCAATATCTTTTATAGCTTTTTGTTGAGGCGGGACGCCATCATGTCCACCTGTGGCCTTTCCCAATGGTGTACAATCCTATTGGAAGACTTCTGGAGGAAGTCCCCATTCTCCCGGGTGGAGGTCGTGTCTGTTGAGAAGATCTGCTTCCCAGTTGTCCACTCCGGGAATGAACACTGCTGACAGTGCTAACACATGATTTTCCGCCTATCGGAGAATCCTTGTGGCTTCTGCCATCGCCATCCTGCTTCTTGTGCCGCCCTGTTGGTTTACATGGGCGACTGCCGTGATGTTGTCTGATTGGATCAGTACCGGCTGGTTTTGAAGCAGAGGCCTTGCCGGCCTCAGGGCATTGTAAATGGCCCTCAGGTCCAGAATATTTATGTGTAGGGAAATAACCTGACTTGACCAAAGTCCCTGGAAATTTCTTCCCTGTGTGACTGCCTCCCAGCCTCAAAGGCTGGAATCCATGGTCACTAGGACCTAGTCCTGTATGCCGAACCTGCGGCCCTCTTGAAGATGGGCACTCTGCAGCCACCACAGTAGAGATACCCTGGTCCTTGGAGACAGGGTTATCAGCCTATGCATCGGAAGATGCGATCCGGACCACTTGTCCAACAGGTCCCTCTGAAAAGTTCTTGTATGGAACCTGCCTAATGGGATTGCTTCGTAGGAAGCTACCATTTTTCCCAGGACTCGCGTGCAATGATGCACCGCTACCTATTTTGGCTTCAGGAGGTCTCTGACTAGAGATGACAACTCCTTGGCTTTCTCCTCCGGGAGAAACACTATTTCTGGTTTATGTCCAGAACCATCCCCAGGAACAGTAGACGTGTCATAGGAACCAGCTGTGACTTTGGACTGTTTAGAATCCAACCATGCTGTTGTAGCACTTTCCAAAATAGTGCTACCCCGACTACCAACTGCTCCTTGGACCTCGCCCTTATAACGAGATTGTCCAAGTACGGGATAATTACAACTCCCTTTTTTTGAAGGAGTATCAACATTTCGGCCATTACCTTGATAAAACACCCTCGGTGCCATGTACAGTCCAAACGGCAGTGTCTGGACTTGGTAATGGTAATCCTGTACCACAAATCTGAGGTACTCCTGGCGAGGATGGTAAATGGGGACATGCAGGTAAGCATCCTTGATGTCCCAGGATACCATGTAATCCCCCTCGTCCAGGCTTGGAATAACCGCCCTGAGCGATTCCATCTTGAACTTGAATTTTTGTGTTCAAGGATTTTAAATATAAAATGGGTCACACCGAACCATGCGGTTTCGGTACCCCAACCCGTGTGGAATAGTAACCCCGTCCTTGTTGAAGTAGGGGCACCTTGAGTATTACCTGCTGGGAATACCGCTTATTAATTTCCTCTAGCACAGCCTCCCTGCCTGAGGGAGTTGTCAGCAAGGCATATTTTAGGAAACGGCTGGGGGGAGACATCTCGAATTCCAGCTTGTACCCCTGAAATACTACTTGAAAGAAACAGGGATCCACCTGTGAGCGAGCCCACTAATTGCTGAAATTTTTTAGACGGCCCCCCACCGTACCTGGCTACACCTGTGGAGCACCCGCGTCATGGTGTGGCCTCACAGGAGGCGGGGGAAGAATCTTGATTCTGGGAACAGGCTGACTGGTGCAGCTTTTTTCCCTCTACCCTTGTCTCTGTACAGAAAGGAAGCGCCATTTGACCCGCTTGCTTTTCTGAAGCCGAAAGGACTGTACCTTTGTCTGTGAGGAAACCGGAGGTAAAATTATTTCTTCCCAGCAGTAGCTGTGGATACGAGGTCCCAGAGACCATCCCCAAATAATTCCTCACCCTTATAAGGCTCTCTATGCGCTTTTTAAGTCAGCATCACCTGTCCAGTGACAGGTCTCTAATACCCTCCTGACAGAATGGACATTACATTTATTTTGGATGCCAGCCGGCAAAATATCCCTCTGTGCATCCCCCATATATAAGACGACGTCTTTAATATGTTTTTATGTTTGCCAACTAGTATCCCTGTTTGACAGGGTCACCGACCACGCTGCAGCAGCACTATCTGCAGGTCTCAGTCTAGTACCTGAGTGTGTAAATACAGACTTCAGGATAGCCTCCTGTTTTTTATCAACAGGTACCTATTAAAGTGGCCGTATCCTAAGACAGCAGTGCCACCTTTTTTGACAAACGTGTGAGCGCCTTATCCACCCTAGGGGATATCTCCCAGCGTAACTTATCCACCTGGCGGGAAAGGGTACGCCATCAGTAACTTTTTATAAATTACCAGTTTCTTAACGGGGGAACCCACGCTTTCACACACTTCATTTATTCATCTGATGGGGGAACAAAACACTGCCTGTTTTTTCTCCCCAAACCTAAAACCCATTTTTAGAGGTGCTTGGGTTAAAGTCAGAAATGTATAACACATTTTTTATTGCCGGGATCACATCACGGATGTTCCTAGTGGATTGTGTATATGTCTCCACCTTGTCGACACTGGAGTCAGACTCCGTGTCGACATCTGTGTCTGCCATCTGAGAGAGCGGGCGTTTTTGAGCCCCTGATGGCCTTTGAGACGCCTGGGCAGGCGCGGGCTGCGAAGCCGGCTGTCCCACAGCTGTTACGTCATCCACCCTTTTATGTAAGGAGTTGACACTGTCAGTTAATACCTTTCACCTATCCATCCACTCTGGTGTCGGCCCCACAGGGGGCGACATCACATATATCGGCCTCTGTTCTGTCACCATATAAGCCTCCTCATTCAACATGTCGACACAGCCGTACCGACACACCGCAGACACACAGGGAATGCTCTAAACGAGGACAGGACCCACAAAAGCCCTTTGGGGGGACAGAGTAAGAGTATGCCAGCACACACCAGAGCGCTATATATATACAGGGACTAACTGAGTTATGTCCCTAATAGCTGCTTTTTATATAATATACTGTATACAGTGCCAATTTTAATGCCCCCCCCTCTCTTTTCCCTCTTACTGTACTGTAGAATTGCAGGGAAGAGCCAGGGAGCTTCCTTCCAGCCGAGCTGTGAGGGAAAAATGGCGCCAGTGTGCTGAGGAGATAGGCTCTGCCCCTTTTTCGCGGCCTATTCTCCCGTTTTTTATGGAATTCTGGCAGGGGTATTTACCTCATATATAGCCCCTGGGGCCATATATTGAGGTATTTTAGCCAGCCAAGGTGTTTTTATTGCTGCCTCAGGGCGCCCCCCCAGCGCCCTGCACCCTCAGTGACCGGAGTGTGAAGTGTGTGAGAGGAGCAATGGCGCACAGCTGCAGTGCTGTGCGCTACCTTGGTGAAGACAGAGTCTTCATGCCGCCGATTTTCCGGACCATCTTCTTGCTTCTGGCTCTGTAAGGGGGACGGCGGCGCGGCTCCGGGACCGAACATCAAGGCTGGGCCTGCGGTCGATCCCTCTGGAGCTAATGGTGTCCAGTAGCCTAAGAAGCCCAATCCGGCTGCAAGCAGGCGAGTTCGCTTCTTCTCCCCTTAGTCCCTCGCTGCAGTGAGCCTGTTGCCAGCAGGTCTCACTGAAAATAACAAATTCTAAGACTATAACTTTCTAAGAGCTCAGGAGAGCCCCTAGTGTGCATCCAACCTCGGCCGGGCACGAAATCTAACTGAGGCTTGGAGGAGGGTCATAGTGGGAGGAGCCAGTGCACACCAGGTAGTCTAAGATCTTTCTAGAGTGCCCAGCCTCCTTCGGAGCCCGCTATTCCCCATGGTCCTTACGGAGTTCCCAGCATCCACTAGGACGTTAGAGAAATTGGATTATACAGAACAAAAATATTTTCGATGGGGAATTAAAACAGGCACTCTTTTGGCTAATACAGTATGACTAAATGATTTAAATGGACAAACATATCACGGCCCTCAACAATCACCATTCTATGACCCTCTTTACTAAAATCACTGACATTGCCCATGTGTTCCAAAATTATTATAATTTCCTCTATAAAGCCACCCTTCTGTCTAATGGCCAAACTACTTGACAAAGCAAATCTTCCCTTTCTTACTCCAACCAGAGACATTTTAGAGGTTGAAATTACAGAGTATGAGATAGCCCATGCCATATTAGCCCTTAATTCCAATAAATCTCAAGGGCCTGATGTATACTCCCCAGAATATTATAAATTGTTGGAAAATGACATAATCCCGTCTATTTGTGAGATGTTTCATCACATACAGATGGAGACTCCATTTTTTCCTAATTTTAATCAGGCCTTTACTACACTGAACCCTAAACCAAATAAAGTTTTAAAGCTACCCTCATCGTGCTGCCAATAACTTTACTTAACAGTGACTATAAATTGATGGTAAAGATATTAGCAGATTACCTGCAATCTTTCCTTGCATCCATACTCACAGCATATCAACTAGGCTTTGTCAGATGCAGACATTCAGTCAAGGGTATTCGTACGGCGATTGCAGCAGTGACGACAGCCAGTCTTCAGGTCGATACCTCTAGCCTTCTCCTAAGTCTTGATGCCACTAAAGCATTCAAAATGGTCTCATGGTTGTACTTTTATGTCATATTAATCAGGAGGGGATTTGGGTCCCACTTTAAAGCCATGGTTAAATTCTTTTATACTAAACCTACCACCTCCTTGTTGATTAATGGGACCATTAGTGCTAGCCTCACTATGTCCAGGGTCACAAGTCCCTTATCATTGTTTTTCAATTTGACCTTAGATCCCATGTTACGAGTCTGACAGAACTGGCCAGTAATTCAAGGAATTCAGAATGGATAAGAGGTTGTAAGATCTCAGCCTTCGCAGATGATGTCCTTTAATATTAGTTTGACCCGAGAAAGGCCTTTGGACCTCCGATTGAATTAATAAAAGATTTTGGTTTAATTTCAGGTTTCACTGTGAATTTTAAAAAATCCACTATGTATCTCTGTAAGGATTATATATGCCTGACATGGTCGAGAAATATTCCTATTACATGGGCATCCAAAGCAATTACACATCTAGGGATGCAAATACCTAAAAATATTAATAATCTAAACTTTTTTAACTTATCCATAATTTTACGCAGTATCTGGAGAGACACTGAGAGATGGCGCAAATGTGATAGCCGGGCAGCGCCAGGTCAAATCCGTCATTTTTAAAGCATTGAACGCCAGGCCGTCTCATCACATAAGCAAGCAGTTTATTTAAAGTTCAGACAGGGTTATCATGACAATAACATTTAACTTCTTGTTCTCTCTCCAGCACAATATTCATATGGGTTACATCAGGTTAGTATTTCCTTCCAATCGCTTCATTGACAATAACAGCATAAACAATGATGGGACAGCATTACAGTACAGTACATTCCAGCACAGTCTCTGGGAATCAGTAGTGCGGCGTCCGCAAACTGAGATTCATTTCGGTGTGCTCTCCCCTATTCGCTGGGGGCTCTATCTAAATGGGATATCTCATGGACACATCACTGGGGGCCTTACGCCACACGTGGTTACCTACCACTCACCCAGATAATCCTCTCCCGAAGACTCACACCTCCCGTCCTGCTTCTTGGGTACCCCTGAAGGTGGAGGTACCCTTTGTTCCTGGTTCCTTGCACTGTACTCTGCATACGTGGTTCTCACACTGCACTCTCCATCTCTCACTGAAGTTGCTGGCTCTCCTGTTACACTGCAGATATGGGCTCTACCTCTCTTCATAGCACCACCCCAACGCTTCTCTCTCCATAATGCCAGGGACTGCGGAGTACCACGCTTGTTCCACAGTCCCCAGACTGTGTTTCTCCTTGTCACTTAGCATGTGCCCTCCATCTCAGTCCTCAGCTCACACTGATTCTAGCCTGTGCTTTGTTCCTTCTACTAAAACCCCCTACACTTCCTGTCCTAACTCCCTACATGTGGTAGGGTCTGCAAGTAATTGGTTTAACTTGTTTTGGGGCAATAACTGCCCCACTCACTGATAAGAATCAAATGGCTTTTGGAACTTTTCGATATCTCTTGTCTCCTAACATTCCAGTATGCCACGCAAGCTTATTTATTCCCTAGACTTTACCTTCTCAAGTCACTCCCCATTTTATCGACTAAAAAAGATACTCCTGAGATTGAAAAAGGAGATTTATGGTAAGAACTTACCCTTGTTAAATCTCTGCGAGGTACACTGGATTCCACAGGGAATAACATTGGGGTGTAGAGTAGGATCTTGATCCGAGGCACCAACAGGCTAAAAGCTTTGACTGTTCCCAGAATGCATAGCGCCGCCTCCTCTATAACCCCGCCTCCGTGCACAGGAGCTCAGTTTTTGTTAACCAGTCCAATGAGTAGCAGGTAAAAGACGACAACCGTTAGTAGCCATATACACCACATTCTCACGACAGTAGGTGTCAGCGGCTAATGCCATACCAACCCACAGAAGCTAAGTGCGTCAGGGTGGGCGTCCTGTGGAATCCAGTGTACCTCCCAGAAAGAGATTTAACAACGGTAAGTTCTTACCATAAATCTCCTTTTCTGCTGCGGGGCACACTGGTATTCCACAGGGAATAACATCGGGAATGTCCTAAAGTTCCTTATGGGAGGGGACGCACTGTAGCGGGAACAAGAACCCGGCGTCCAAAGGAAGCATCCTGGGAGGTGGAAGTATCAAATCCATAGAACCTTATGAACGTGTTCACTGAGAACCACGTAGCCACCTTGCACAATTGTTCAAGGGTCGCACCATGGCGGGTCGCCCAAGAAGTTCCAACAGACCGAGTAGAATGGGCTTTGATGGTAGTAGGAGCTGGAAGGCCAGCCTGTACATAAGCATGTGCAATCATCATTCTAATCCATCTGGCAAAGGTCTGCTTGTTAGCAGGCCAGCCACGTTGGTGAAAACCAAACAGTACAAAGAGAGAATCAGACTTCCTAACGGAAGCTGTCCTCTTCACATAGATACAGAGAGCCTGTACCACATCCAAAAGACCGCTCTTTGGAGGATAAATCCAGAGAGACAAAGGCTGGAACCACGATCTCCTGGTTAAGGTGGAAAGAAGACACCACTTTAGGTAGATGACCAGGGCGTGTTCGAAGAACCGCCCGGTCACGGTGAAAAATCAGATAGCGGGACCTACAAGACAAGGCACCCAAATCTGATACCCGTCTAGCAGAGGCAATAGCCAGCAGAAACAAGACCTTGAGGGAAAGCCACTTAAGGTCCGCAGATTCAAGAGGTTCAAACGGAAACTCTTGCAAAGCCTCCAGATCCACCTACAAATCCCAAGGAGCCACAGGTGGGACATAGGGAGGTTGAATCCATAAAACACAGAGTGAATGTATGAACATCAGGCAGAGTCGCAATTTACTCTGAAACCATACCGACAGGGCAGAAATATGAACCTTGAGGGAGGCCAGTCGAAGGCCCAAGTCCAGGCCCTGTTGTAGGAAGGCCAACAGTTTGGCCGTACTAAACTTGTAAACATCATGATTGTTAGATGCGCACCAAGCAAAGTAAGAATTCCAGACCCTATGGTAAATCCGAGCAGAAGCCGGCTTATGGGCCTTCAGCATAGTTTGAATGACCACCTCAGAAAATTCTTTGGCCCTCAGTACGGAAGCTTCAAGAGCCAAGCCGTCAAAGCCAGTCGGGCCAAATCCTGGTAAACACAAGGGCCCTGAACGAGGAGGTCTGGTCGTTGCGGAAGCAGAAGAGGACGCTCTAGCGAGGGACCCTGTAGATCCGAGAACCAATGCAGTCTGGGCTACGCTGGAGCTATTAGAAGGATTCCTCCTTCTTGCTTGAACTTCCTCACTACTCTGGGCAGGAGTGAAACCGGAGGGAACACGTACGGCAGCCGAAAGTTCCATGGAATTGCCAGTGCATCGACGAACACCACTTGAAGATCCCTTGTTCTTGCTCCGAAGACCGGAACCTTGTGCTTGTGTCGAGACATCATCAGGTCTACATATGGTAGGCCCCACTTGTCCACTAGGAGTTGAAATACGTCTGGATGAAGGCTCCACTCCCCGGCGTGTACGTCCTGACGACTGAGGAAGTCCACTTCCCAGTTGAGTACCCCCGGAATGAACACTGCCGATATGGCTGGCAGATGGCGTTCCGCCCATTGAAGAATCTTTGACACTTCCATCATTGCCATGCGGCTTCGAGTGCCGCCTTGATGATTTATGTACGCCACCATGGTGGTGTTGTCTGACTGTACTAGAACAGGCCTGTTCAGAACCAGATGCCGGGCCAGTTTCAGAACATTGAACACTGCCCGCAATTTCAGAATGTTTATTGGGAGGAGAGATTCCCGACCCTGAAGAGAGTGTTGCTCGAACACCGCGCCCCAACCCCTCAGACTGGCATCAGTCGTCAGAAGGACCCAGTTGGAGATCCAGAAGGGACGACCCCTGCTCAATCGTTGGTCCTGCAGCCACCAGGTCAGTGACAGACGGACCTCCGGAGACAAGGAGATCATTTGAGACCTGATCCGGTGAGGCAGGCCGTCCCACTTGGCAAGAATCAGTTTCTACAGAGGGCAGGAATAAAATTGAGCATACTCCACCATGTCAAAAGCCGACACCATGAGGCCTAGTACTTGCATCGGCGAGTGTATCGATACACGCGGACGAGAGAGGAAGCAACGTATCTTGTCCTGAAGCTTCAGGACTTTCTCCTGTGACAAAAATAACCTCTGGTTGTGTTTGTCCAACAACGATCCCAGATGCACCATGCTCTGTGCAGGCACCAGGAATGATTTCTTCCAGTTGATGAGCCACCTGTGGGATTGCAGAAACTGGACCGTCAGATCCAACTGACGGAGAACTTCTGGGGAATTGGCCAGGATCAACAAATCGTCCAGATACGGCAGGATCCGGATGCCCCGACGGCAGAGTGAAGCCGTTATAACTGCCATGACCTTGGTGAAAATTTGCGGAGCCATGGTCAGACCAAACGGTAAGGCCGGGAATTGGTAATGGAGATTGCCAATAGCAAACCGCAGGTATTACTGATGTGACATTGCAATAGGGATATGCAGGTAAGCATCCTGTATATCCAGGGATACCATATAGTCCCCTGGTTCCAAAGCCAGGACAATAGAGCAAAGGGTCTCCATACGAAACTTGGAGACCCTCAAAAAAAAAAAAGATTTGAGGTTGAGAATGGGCCGGGAGGAACCATTCGGTTTGGGGACTAGGAACGTTGAATATTACCTTCTGCCCCTCTGAGCCAGAGGCACCAGTACGACCACTCCGGTGTCCAGGAGGGATTGTACCACTAAAAAGGAGAGTTGTTGCCTTCAACTGATCAGAAGGGATGTCCGTTAGGCAACAGCGAGGAGGGGGTTGTGTCTTGAAGGATATAGCGTATCCGTGAGTGACGACTTCCCGCACCCAAGCGTCTGAAGTGGTCTTCAACCATAACCTGGGTGAACTGTAGAAGCCGGCCTCCCACCCTGGGATTCCCCAGGGGGAGGCCCGCCCCGTCATGCTGCAGACTTAACAAAAGGCTGGAACTGCGCTTAGCATTCAATTAAAGATTTTATTCATTCCCACAATAAAAAAAAAATATATATATATTTATATATATATATATATATATATATATATATACATCCACCAGATCCGGCACTCCTATTGTCCCAGTGTAGAAACTTGCCAGGTGCCCTCCGTGACGGCCGTGTTGCAACGGCCCACAATATCCACACACCACTCGGCGGCACTCCGGACAAATAAAATGAAGACTACAAAGTCATCTTGGATTAAATCGACGTTTCAGTGCTCGGCGGCACTTTTATCAAGATTGTCAGACAGCATAAGAAACCATTGTGTATACACCATATATATAGCATCAGTGAAACCACACATTGCACGTCAGGTCCCACCCCACTACCAATCAATGTGGTGTCGGGCGTGGCGTGCAGGCAGCTGAATCAAGTTCACAATTACAAGAAATGCACATTATAAACATCACAGTGATCAAAAATGTATAAATCACAGAACTCACACATACATGTGAAAAAACATCTAGATAAAAAAGGTGAAAAAATGACCATATTAAAAACCAACAACAAGCACTAGACTTTTTAGAACAAGTATTTCCTCATGTATCTATATACAAAAGTAGCTACATATCCAACAGAACGGAATGCCTGTGCTAATAAACACTCCATAGTCTAAGACAATTCCTTACCTGGAGATAGCTTATAAAGTAACATGCTGTGTGTCCATCTATAATAATGTATTAAAGATGCAACAATCTTATTATCACAAGAAACAGTGTAACCCTAGTGATTCATTTAACCCTCGAGGGGAAAGTGTACCAAACCTTTCAATCCACTGTGTCTCCCGCTGTAACAGCAGTTTTTTTCTATCACCTCCTCTGCTAAGGACAGGAATATGATCGATCATTCTATATTTAATTGCTGTTAAGCTATGTTTAGCAGTAGCATAAGTGGCGAGCTAAAGGCTGATCACTAGTGCCTTTGAGAATTGCGGCTTTAATCGCCGATCTATGAAGTGCCATTCTCTCTTTAAATTGGCGCTCCGTTTTCCCCACATATTGTAAAGAGCAAGGGCAAGTGATCACATAAATCACATATTGGCTTGAACAGGTAAGGTGGTGTCTAATGAAAAACTTTTTTCCAGAATAGGGATGATTGAATACAGCACCTGTTTGTAAAAAACCACACGTCGTGCAGTTCGGGCAACGAAAACAGCCATGTTTAGGGGATCCCCAAAAGGTTGTGCCCCGTACTGTATCACCTCCCATACCTGTAATATCCGTCCGAACCAGAAAGTTTTTAAGATTCTTGCCCCTGCGATAACAAGGCATTAATGAAGAATCAGACAGATTTAAATCCCTGTCAGTCTGGACAAGAGGCCAAAGTTTCTTGGCAGTTTTAGTCACAAAAGGACTTAAATGAGTATATGTGTTGGGCCACGCAAAGGGTTTAGTGGCCTTAGTTGCCTTCTTATTGCCCACTAGTAGCTTATCAATAGGTACTGCTAAAGCTTTACGTTTCATTAACTCAAGGTTCTTGGGACAATAACCTCTCTCCAAGAATTTTTTATACATTAGATCAACCTGCATCAGAGCTTCAGTTCTATTGCTGGAAATACGTAACACCCTTAAAAATTGACTATAAGGCAAAGAATCTTTTAACGCCTTAGGGTGTGCACTAGAAGCCAACAAAAGATTATTTCTGTCAGTAGATTTAGTAAATAATGACGTATCCAAAACGTCACCCTTTCTTGTGATGGTTACATCAAGATAATTGACTGTATCTCTGCTAATCTGGTAAGTAAATTTAACAGGGCTGTTAGACTGGTTATGTTCTTCCATTAAAGACACAATGGTTTCTTATGCTGTCTGATAATCTTGATAAAAGTGCCGCCGAGCACTGAAACGTCGATTTAATCCAAGATGACTTTGTAGTCTTCATTTTATTTGTCCGGAGTGCCGCCGAGTGGTGTGTGGATATTGTGGGCCGTTGCAACACGGCCGTCACGGAGGGCACCTGGCAAGTTTCTACACTGGGACAATAGGAGTGCCGGATCTGGTGGATGTATATGGAACTTTCTCGCCAATATCTCAGGATCGTGAGTATGGGAGAAGTTTATTGATCAAGGCACCGATTCCTATATTGCCTGTCATATCAAGGCTCAGTGAACTGCATCTTTTAGTATCCACTTATATTTTCACTTCACGCTTTTATTGTGGGGGAACAGAGACACCTGCACTCATCACAGCGATTAAGCACTTCTGCACTTTTTGGAATTGTTCTACACTGACCTGTGCAACTTAAAGGATGTTTATGCTGTAATTCCTACCTGGCTTGTTTTTGTGACACAGTGAAAATGTCCAGCAATAAACCAGAGAAACCTGAAGTGGTTCATCAGCGTGTAGTACTAACACCCGGTAAGCTGTTTAGCTTTTCAGAATCGGAAGCGGAGAATATTCTTTTTACTGATAATGGGGAAGTTCATACAGGTAAAGCCAATACACAAGATCTTTACAGAGACCTTTTCAAATTGAAAAAACGTGAATTAGATTTTTTCTTTCACGGGTTAACACTTTCTAATTATTATCGTGATAAACGCATTCCACGGGGCTTTAGAATTAAAAACATTCCTACGATTGGAAGATATGACCCAGATTTTTGTATTAAATGGACATCAATTTTGAACAAATGTTCTTTTGACCTTTTACTTTTGGTCATAGAAGAAGCTAGACGGGAGATGGAATTGGCTAAAAGTAAAATTAAAATCTTTGAAGAGGCACATTTAGAGAAACTTTCTGGTGATAAGGATGGTGATTGGATCAATAAATTGGAGAAAGATGTTGAGAATTATAAACAAGATCTTATTAAATATAAAAAGGAGAAACGTGTTAAAGTCGATTTGGACTATGATCAACAGAGGGTCTATGGTTGGCTAACAGGGTCTTATGGGGATGAGCGAAGCAAACCACATTTTAGAAAACGCTTCACCAAAAGGGGTAATAAATTCCAGTCAGATTTAGCCACGACTGGGAGCGATAGTGATTCCTATAATGAAGGGGCTTTTTCCAGACGTCTCCCTTTAGGGATGCAGACGAGAGCTCAACTCCAAAACCCAAATGGGGATACACCCGCCGCGGCAGGCAAAACACGCGGCAGGGGAAGAACAAACAACAAAAAGCCACCAGTCAAACGCAGGACTTAATTTTTAATTTATCGTCACGTTCATTTTCTGAAGATGAAATGAACGTTCTGCAGAAAGGTTTATCCTTCGTCCCCACTACTCCTTTTGACAATTTGCAATGGAAGGTTGATCTGTTTAAACTTAACAGAAATATTAAACTTAAAGAACACTTTGGTAAAATGACTCCTTCTTCTGAAGCAAGTATGTTACCACCCCACCTTATGACATTCAGAACACGCTCTAAATTTGACCCCATCAGTAATAATCCATCTTTAAAGACATTTACCAGGTTACTTAACCATGAGGTAATGAGTAATCCAGGAGCGTTTAAACCTAATTATTGGAATTTACATAAAAATGAAAAATTGGCTCTAAAAACACTTTCCTCCTATGATGACATCATCATTCGTCAGTCGGACAAAGGTGGTTCTATTGTCATACAGGACCTTTCGTCATATCGGGCTGAGATCTACCGACAACTGTCGGACACTGACACTTACAAATTGTTGACGCAGGACCCGACGGCTATATTCAAGAAAGAACTGGATTCTGTCTTGGACAATGCTGTAAAAGAGAATTTAATTTCTGACCATGTTAGGAATTGTTTAGTGACTACCCGTCCCATTAAACCGATTCTATACACGTTGCCTAAGGTGCATAAGCACCCCACTAGACCACCGGGGCGACCTATTATATCTGCACGGGGATCGATCTTCCAGCCGGTATCCGTTTATTTAGATGGTTTTCTGCAGCCACTAATTCAATCTAAACCTACTTTTCTGAAAGATACCACGTCATTGCTTATGTCGTTGAGAAAGTTACCCTCATTACCTACTGATTTGTTGCTTATTTCTGTTGATGTATGTAATTTATACACATGTATTCCCCATACACAGGGGCTGTTGGCTGTGAGGTTGCTGCTGGCTAATGTTGTGAAATATGTGGGTCCAGATATAGAGTTATTTATGTCTTTGTTAGAAATGATTTTATCCAAAAATTATTTCTATTTTGATGGGAAATATTACCTGCAGACATCCGGTGTGGCGATGGGGTCCTCAGTGGCTCCGTCGCTAGCAAATTCTTTTATGTTTATGATCGAGCAGGATGTATTTTTCACCAACCCCACAGTTGCTAGTAAAATATTTGCATATTTTCGCTATATAGATGACGTGCTCATTTTGTGGCAGGGTTTGGAATGTGAATTTGTGGCTTTAATGGAAGAACATAACCAGTCTAACAGCCCTGTTAAATTTACTTACCAGATTAGCAGAGATACAGTCAATTATCTTGATGTAACCATCACAAGAAAGGGTGACGTTTTGGATACGTCATTATTTACTAAATCTACTGACAGAAATAATCTTTTGTTGGCTTCTAGTGCACACCCTAAGGCGTTAAAAGATTCTTTGCCTTATAGTCAATTTTTAAGGGTGTTACGTATTTCCAGCAATAGAACTGAAGCTCTGATGCAGGTTGATCTAATGTATAAAAAATTCTTGGAGAGAGGTTATTGTCCCAAGAACCTTGAGTTAATGAAACGTAAAGCTTTAGCAGTACCTATTGATAAGCTACTAGTGGGCAATAAGAAGGCAACTAAGGCCACTAAACCCTTTGCGTGGCCCAACACATATACTCATTTAAGTCCTTTTGTGACTAAAACTGCCAAGAAACTTTGGCCTCTTGTCCAGACTGACAGGGATTTAAATCTGTCTGATTCTTCATTAATGCCTTGTTATCGCAGGGGCAAGAATCTTAAAAACTTTCTGGTTCGGACGGATATTACAGGTATGGGAGGTGATACAGTACGGGGCACAACCTTTTGGGGATCCCCTAAACATGGCTGTTTTCGTTGCCCGAACTGCACGACGTGTGGTTTTTTACAAACAGGTGCTGTATTCAATCATCCCTATTCTGGAAAAAAGTTTTTCATTAGACACCACCTTACCTGTTCAAGCCAATATGTGATTTATGTGATCACTTGCCCTTGCTCTTTACAATATGTGGGGAAAACGGAGCGCCAATTTAAAGAGAGAATGGCACTTCATAGATCGGCGATTAAAGCCGCAATTCTCAAAGGCACTAGTGATCAGCCTTTAGCTCGCCACTATGCTACTGCTAAACATAGCTTAACAGCAATTAAATATAGAATGATCGATCATATTCCTGTCCTTAGCAGAGGAGGTGATAGAAAAAAACTGCTGTTACAGCGGGAGACACAGTGGATTGAAAGGCTTGGTACACTTTCCCCTCGAGGGTTAAATGAATCACTAGGGTTACACTGTTTCTTGTGATAATAAGATTGTTGCATCTTTAATACATTATTATAGATGGACACACAGCATGTTACTTTATAAGCTATCTCCAGGTAAGGAATTGTCTTAGACTATGGAGTGTTTATTAGCACAGGCATTCCGTTCTGTTGGATATGTAGCTACTTTTGTATATAGCTACATGAGGAAATACTTGTTCTAAAAAGTCTAGTGCTTGTTGTTGGTTTTTAATATGGTCATTTTTTCACCTTTTTTATCTAGATGTTTTTTCACATGTATGTGTGAGTTCTGTGATTTATACATTTTTGATCACTGTGATGTTTATAATGTGCATTTCTTGTAATTGTGAACTTGATTCAGCTGCCTGCACGCCACGCCCGACACCACATTGATTGGTAGTGGGGTGGGACCTGACGTGCAATGTGTGGTTTCACTGATGCTATATATATGGTGTATACACAATGGTTTCTTATGCTGTCTGATAATCTTGATAAAAGTGCCGCCGAGCATTGAAACGTCGATTTAATCCAAGATGACTTTGTAGTCTTCATTTTATTTGTCCGGAGTGCCGCCGAGTGGTGTGTGGATATATATATATATATATATATATATATATATATATATATATATATATATATATATATATATATATTTTGAAACAAGTATATACAGGTGCGCTGGTGACTCTATGTTAGGTAGTCCACAGACCAACAATCCGGGCTTCAGGCACAGGTAAGTTTAATTACCGCAGCACTTTACTCCTATATTCACTCCGAACTCCAGGAGATAAGTTTTCTAAAGATACAAATGAGGAGAAAGTGCGCTCATAGTGCAGATAAGTATTTTAATGGATAAAACAACACTGTGTACAATCCAGGACAGGTAATTTAAAGACTCGTACCCTGATTACCCACTCTGTGGGCTGATTACCACATGATATAATTGTTTCCACAAGGCTGTCTCAATGATCGCCTACCACAGTCCGGGACACAGCACCGTCTCCAGCCGTAAACACGTCAGGATCCGTCCAGCCACTGTGCCGTGCAATCGACCAGATCAACCAGTATACTTGTGGAGAGAAGACGTCAGACAGACCACGCCCCAACGCGTTTCGTATACCACCATATATAATTATACAATTACCGGCCGGTTTTCATATATTGCACAAATCAAGAATATAGCATTTGGTGCCTCTATAGCACATAACTATTCTACACAGAGAAATTTTCTCCTAAAAAATAAGAATTTACTTACCGATAATTCTATTTCTCGGAGTCCGTAGTGGATGCTGGGGTTCCTGAAAGGACCATGGGGAATAGCGGCTCCGCAGGAGACAGGGCACAAAAAGTAAAGCTTTCCGATCAGGTGGTGTGCACTGGCTCCTCCCCCTATGACCCTCCTCCAAGCCTCAGTTAGGTACTGTGCCCGGACGAGCGTACACAATAAGGGAGGAATTTTGAATCCCGGGTAAGACTCATACCAGCCACACCAATCACACCGTACAACTTGTGATCTAAACCCAGTTAACAGTATGATAACAGAGGAGCCTCTGAAAGATGGCTCCCTACAACAATAACCCGAATTAGTTAACAATAACTATGTACAATTATTGCAGATAATCCGCACTTGGGATGGGCGCCCAGCATCCACTACGGACTCCGAGAAATAGAATTATCGGTAAGTAAATTCTTATTTTCTCTATCGTCCTAGTGGATGCTGGGGTTCCTGAAAGGACCATGGGGATTATACCAAAGCTCCCAAACGGGCGGGAGAGTGCGGATGACTCTGAAGCACCGAATGAGAGAACTCCAGGTCCTCCTTAGCCAGAGTATCAAATTTGTAAAATTTTACAAACGTGTTCTCCCCTGACCACGTAGCTGCTCGGCAAAGTTGTAATGCCGAGACCCCTCGGGCAGCCGCCCAAGATGAGCCCACCTTCCTTGTGGAGTGGGCCCTTACAGATTTAGGCTGTGGCAGGCCTGCCACAGAATGTGCAAGTTGGATTGTGCTACAGATCCAACGAGCAATCGTCTGCTTAGACGCAGGAGCACCCATCTTGTTGGGTGCATACAATATAAACAACGAGTCAGATTTTCTGACTCCAGCTGTCCTTGCAATATATATTTTCAATGCTCTGACAACGTCCAGTAACTTGGAGTCCTCCAAGTCACTTGTAGCCGCAGGCACTACAATAGGCTGGTTCAGATGAAATGCTGACACCACCTTAGGGAGAAAATGCGGACGAGTCCGCAGTTCCGCCCTGTCCGAATGGAAAATCAGATATGGGCTTTTGTAAGATAAAGCTGCCAGTTCTGACACTCTCCTGGCCGAAGCCAGGGCTAGTAGCATGGTCACTTTCCATGTGAGATATTTCAAATCCACATTTTTTAGTGGTTCAAACCAATGAGATTTTAGAAAGTCCAAAACCACATTGAGATCCCACGGTGCCACTGGAGGCACCACAGGAGGCTGTATATGCAGCACTCCCTTAACAAAAGTCTGGACTTCAGGGACTGAAGCCAATTCTTTCTGGAAGAAAATCGACAGGGCCGAAATTTGAACCTTAATAGATCCCAATTTGAGACCCATAGACAATCCTGATTGCAGGAAATGTAGGAATCGACCCAGTTGAAATTCCTCCGTCGGAGCACTCCGATCCTCGCACCACGCAACATATTTTCGCCAAATGCGGTGATAATGTTGCACGGTTACTTCCTTCCTTGCTTTAATCAAAGTAGGAATGACTTCTTCCGGCATGCCTTTTTCCTTTAGGATCCGGCGTTCAACCGCCATGCCGTCAAACGCAGCCGCGGTAAGTCTTGAAACAGACAGGGACCCTGCTGAAGCAAGTCCCTCCTTAGAGGTAGAGGCCACGGATCTTCCGTGATCATCTCTTGAAGTTCCGGGTACCAAGTCCTTCTTGGCCAATCCGGAACCACTAGTATCGTTCTTACGCCTCTTTGCCGTATAATTCTCAATACTTTTGGTATGAGAGGCAGATGAGGAAACACATACACCGACTGGTACACCCAAGGCGTTACCAGCGCGTCCACAGCTATTGCCTGCGGATCTCTTGACCTGGCGCAATACCTGTCCAGTTTTTTGTTGAGGCGAGACGCCATCATGTCCACCATTGGTCTTTCCCAACGGGTTACCAGCATGTGGAAGACTTCTGGATGAAGTCCCCACTCTCCCGGGTGAAGGTCGTGTCTGCTGAGGAAGTCTGCTTCCCAGTTGTCCACTCCCGGGATGAACACTGCTGACAGTGCTATTACATGATTCTCTGCCCAGCGAAGAATCCTTGCAGCTTCTGCCATTGCACTCCTGCTTCTTGTGCCGCCCTGTCTGTTCACATGGGCGACTGCCGTGATGTTGTCCGACTGGATCAACACCGGTTTTCCCTGAAGCAGAGGTTCTGCCTGGCTTAGAGCATTGTAGATTGCTCTTAGTTCCAGAATGTTTATGTGAAGAGACGTTTCCAGGCTCGTCCACACTCCCTGGAAGTTTCTTCCTTGTGTGACTGCTCCCCAGCCTCTCAGGCTGGCGTCCGTGGTCACCAGGATCCAATCCTGTATGCCGAATCTGCGGCCCTCCAATAGATGAGCACTCTGCAACCACCACAGAAGAGATACCCTTGTCCTTGGAGACAGGGTTATCCGCTGGTGCATCTGAAGATGCGACCCTGACCATTTGTCCAACAGATCCCTCTGGAAAATTCTTGCGTGGAATCTGCCGAATGGAATTGCTTCGTAAGAAGCCACCATTTTCCCCAGGACTCTTGTGCATTGATGTACAGACACCTTTCCTGGTTTTAGGAGGTTCCTGACAAGCTCGGATAACTCCTTGGCTTTTTCCTCCGGGAGAAAAACCTTTTTCTGAACCGTGTCCAGAATCATCCCTAGGAACAGCAGACGAGTTGTCGGCATTAACTGGGATTTTGGAATATTCAGAATCCACCCGTGCTGTTTTAGCACTTCTTGAGACAGTGCTAATCCCATCTCTAGCTGTTCTCTGGACCTTGCCCTTATCAGGAGATCGTCCAAGTATGGGATAATTAATACGCCTTTTCTTCGAAGAAGAATCATCATCTCGGCCATTACCTTTGTAAAGACCCGAGGTGCCGTGGACAATCCGAACGGCAGCGTCTGAAACTGATAGTGACAGTTTTGTACGACGAACCTGAGGTACCCCTGGTGTGAGGGGTAAATTGGAACGTGGAGGTACGCATCCTTGATGTCCAAGGATACCATAAAGTCCCCTTCTTCCAGGTTCGCTATCACTGCTCTGAGTGACTCCATCTTGAACTTGAACTTCTTTATGTACAGGTTCAAGGACTTCAGATTTAGAATAGGTCTTACCGAGCCATCCGGCTTCGGTACCACAAATAGAGTGGAATAATACCCCTTTCCTTGTTGTAGAAGAGGTACCTTGACTATCACCTGCTGAGAGTACAGCTTGTGAATGGCTTCCAAGACCGTCTCCCTTTCGGAGGGGGACGTTGGTAAAGCAGACTTCAGGAAACGGCGAGGTGGATCTGTCTCTAGTTCCAACCTGTATCCCTGAGATATTATCTGCAGGATCCAGGGATCTACCTGCGAGTGAGCCCACTGCGCGCTGAAATTCTTGAGACGACCGCCCACCGCCCCCGAGTCCGCTTGAGAAGCCCCAGCGTCATGCTGAGGCTTTTGTAGAAGCGGGGGAGGGCTTCTGTTCCTGGGAAGGAGCTGCCTGTTGCTGTCTCTTCCCCCTTCCTCTGCCTCGTGGCAGATATGAATATCCCTTTGCTCTCTTGTTTTTAAAGGAACGAAAGGGCTGCGGTTGAAAAGTCGGTGTCTTTTTCTGTTGGGGAGTAACTTGAGGTAAAAAGGTGGATTTCCCGGCTGTAGCCGTGGCCACCAAATCTGATAGACCGACTCCAAATAACTCCTCCCCTTTATACGGCAAAACTTCCATATGCCGTTTTGAGTCCGCATCGCCTGACCACTGTCGCGTCCATAAACTTCTTCTGGCCGAAATGGACATAGCACTTACCCGTGATGCCAGTGTGCAGATATCCCTCTGTGCATCACGCATATAAAGAAATGCATCCTTTATTTGCTCTAAAGACAGTAAAACATTGTCCCTATCCAGGGTATCAATATTTTCAATCAGGGACTCTGACCAAGCTACTCCAGCACTGCACATCCAGGCTGTCGCTATAGCTGGTCGTAGTATAACACCTGTATGTGTGTATATACTTTTTTGGATATTTTCCATCCTCCTATCTGCTGGATCTTTAAGTGCGGCCGTCTCAGGAGAGGGTAACGCCACTTGTTTAGATAAGCGTGTGAGCGCCTTGTCCACCCTAGGAGGTGTTTCCCAGCGCGCCCTAACCTCTGGCGGGAAAGGGTATAAAGCCAATAACTTCTTTGAAATTAGCATCTTTTTATCGGGGGCAACCCACGCTTCATCACACACCTCATTTAGTTCTTCTGACTCAGGAAAAACTATAGGTAGTTTTTTCACACCCCACATAATACCCTGTTTAGTGGTACCTGTAGTATCAGCTAAATGTAACGCCTCCTTCATTGCCAAAATCATATAACGTGTGGCCCTACTGGAAAATACGGTTGATTCGTCACCGTCGCCACTGGAATCAGTGCCTGTGTCTGGGTCTGTGTCGACCGACTGAGGCAAAGGGCGTTTTACAGCCCCTGACGGTGTTTGAGGCGCCTGGACAGGCACTAATTGATTGTCCGGCCGTCTCATGTCGTCAAACGACTGCTTTAGCGTGTTGACACTATCCCGTAATTCCATAAATAAAGGCATCCATTCTGGTGTCGACCCCCTAGGAGGTGACATCCCCATATTTGGCAATTGCTCCGCCTCCACACCAATATCGTCCTCATACATGTCGACACACACGTACCGACACACAGCAGACACACAGGGAATGCTCTTAACGAAGACAGGACCCCACTAGCCCTTTGGGGAGACAGAGGGAGAGTTTGCCAGCACACACCAAAGCGCTATATATGACAGGGATAGCCTTATAATAAGTGCTCCCTGTATAGCTGCTTTTATAATATAATTTTTGCCACTATTTTGCCCCCCCTCTCTTGTTTTACCCTGTTTCTGTAGTGCAGTGCAGGGGAGAGACCTGGGAGCCGTCCTGACCAGCGGAGCTGTGTAAGGAAAATGGCGCTGTGTGCTGAGGAGATAGGCCCCGCCCCTTTTCCGGCGGGCTCGTCTCCCGCTCTTTAGTGGATTCTGGCAGGGGTTAAATATCTCCATATAGCCCCCGGAGGCTATATGTGAGGTATTTTTTAGCCAAATAGGTTTTCATTTGCCTCCCAGGGCGCTCCCCTCCCAGCGCCCTGCACCCTCAGTGACTGCCGTGTGAAGTGTGCTGAGAGGAAAATGGCGCACAGCTGCAGTGCTGTGCGCTACCTTTAGAAGACTGAGGAGTCTTCTGCCGCCGATTCTGGACCTCTTCTTGTTTCAGCATCTGCAAGGGGGCCGGCGGCGAGGCTCCGGTGACCATCCAGGCTGTACCTGTGATCGTCCCTCTGGAGCTGATGTCCAGTAGCCAAGAAGCCAATCCATCCTGCACGCAGGTGAGTTCACTTCTTCTCCCCTAAGTCCCTCGTTGCAGTGATCCTGTTGCCAGCAGGACTCACTGTAAAATAAAAAACCTAAGCTAAACTTTTCTAAGCAGCTCTTTAGGAGAGCCACCTAGATTGCACCCTTCTCGGCCGGGCACAAAAATCTAACTGAGGCTTGGAGGAGGGTCATAGGGGGAGGAGCCAGTGCACACCACCTGATCGGAAAGCTTTACTTTTTGTGCCCTGTCTCCTGCGGAGCCGCTATTCCCCATGGTCCTTTCAGGAACCCCAGCATCCACTAGGACGATAGAGAAACATACATTAAAACATTAGTGCACATATGGGAACTCCACTAATTCAAATAACTGCCTTTAGGTGACTCCTATAACATTGCAGGCGTCCCTGCAATGTGAGGTAATTCATATACGGTCCGTTTGTTTCTATGACAGAAAGGAATTTTTAAATTATTGCTTCAGGTCACTCATTACGAACTGTCCCAAAGATCATAGGTCAGCAAAGCAGTATTGTTAGAGCAATTTTGACAATCTTATAATATGTCCTTCCTTTTAGCACTAGAGTGTCACAGCTGCCTCTGAGTGAGATGTCAAAACTCAGGTGTAGGAGCGTCCCAAAGACAGTCGGTCAGCAAAGCAGTATTGTTAGTGCAATTATGTCAAGCTTATAGTGTGTCCTTCCCTTTAGCACTAGGGTGTCACAGCTGCCTCTGAATAAGATGTAATATAACTCAGATAGGGGAGCGTACTCCCTATTCCCCCTTAGCACTGGGGTCCGGATGTCCGGGTACTGAGTACGTTAGTGAGATAATGAGACAGCATGCAGTCACTTGAAGAATTGATTAAGCCGGCCGGCTGTAAACTCACTTGTCCACATACGCGTTTCTCCGCCTTAGTATGTCCTCGGCGGCTTCCTCAGTGTGTATGGAGCCTCTCCATGCTTGCCCGGCTTATAAGCCGGGTTCGTATTTCCGTCTTCCTTGTGCATGCGCCATGCGCCGCGTTCCAAGCCTCGTTTTCACTTCTCATTACATACAGCAAGTCACTACCTGCGATATCCATTAAAACCAAGCCTCTTCATGAATACCGGAGGTAGTTCACTCTCGATTCTCCTTACATTATAAAATATCAATATTTAAAATTTTCAATTTACGGAGTCCTCTATAATAATAGCTTCTATATGTGCACATAATTAATCATAAAATCTTGGAAACATATTACCAGCTCATATTTTAAAGCATCCCATTATGCAGACGTGAAGCATACTGGATTTTCCAATTAGATACGATGCTGCCAAATGGACTAAATGACACCGTGGAACTAAATGGGGTCTAGTTGTGGATGGGATTATGGGAGCACATTATTAGACATTATTTCCAATTATTACTTGGCCGTCCCAATATGAATAGGGGATTAGGATTGTAGGATGTGTGTACTATTATGCCTACTATATACTCATTATGGGTATAAGTAGATTCGAATTCGCTGGATGAAAATTAGAGATAGATATAATCAGAATCATCAATTAAAAAAGAGAACGATAATAGAGGGAATTAATTTTGCATGTATATTTATTGATAGTTAATAATTATCTAAGATAATAAAAATATGTTTGTTTATTTGATTTTTTATACTAAAGAGAGGGTGATACATGTATATTTTCATTCATTCATTTTTTCTAATTGGTAGGACCAACACCAAGATAAAATCTTCGGAATAGGAAAGGGAAGAGCGCTTCTTATTTATGATGTGGAGAGTATATAGGGGTAATTGAATGTATAGGGATGCTTTAAAATATGAGCTGGTAATATGTCTCCAAGATTTTATGATTAATTATGTGCACATATAGAAGCTATTATTATAGAGGTGACTCCGTAAATTGAAAATTTTAAATATTGATATTTTATAATGTAAGGAGAATAGAGAGTGAACTACCTCCGGTATTCATGAAGAGGCTTGGTTTTAATGGATATCGCAGGTAGTGACTTGCTGTATGTAATGAGAAGTGAAAACGAGGCTTGGAACGCGGCGCATGGCGCGTGCGCAAGGAAGACAGGAAGACGGAAATACGAACCCGGCTTATAAGCCGGGCAAGCATGGAGAGGCTCCATACACACTGAGGAAGCCGCCGAGGACATACTAAGGCGGAGAAACGCGTATGTGGACAAGTGAGTTTACAGCCGGCCGGCTTAATCAATTCTTCAAGTGACTGCATGCTGTCTCATTATCTCACTAACGTACTCAGTACCCGGACATTCGGACCCCAGTGCTAAGGGGGAATAGGGAGTACGCTCCCCTATCTGAGTTATATTACATCTTATTCAGAGGCAGCTGTGACACCCTAGTGCTAAAGGGAAGGACACACTATAAGCTTGACATAATTGCACTAACAATACTGCTTTGCTGACCGACGATCTTTGGGACGCTCCTACACCTGAGTTTTATGACATCTCACTCAGAGGCAGCTGTGACACTTTAGTGCTAAAAGGAAGGACATATTATAAGCTTGTCAAAATTGCTCTAACAATACTGCTTTGCTGACCTATGATATTTGGGACAGTTCGTAATGAGTGACTGAAGCAATAATTTATAAATTCCTTTGTCATAGAAACAAACGGACAGTATACGAATTACCTCACATTGCAGGGACGCCTGCAATGTTATAGGAGTCACCTAAAGGCAGTTATTTTAATTAGTGGAGTTCCCATATGTGCACTAATGTTTTAATGTATGTTTTTAGGAGAAAATTTCTCTGTGTAGAATAGTTATGTGCTATAGAGGCACCAAATGCTATATTCTTGATTTGTGCAATATATGAAATCCGGCCGGTAATTGTATAATTATATACATTTTATATATATATCTTTTTTATTGTGGGAATGAATAAAATCTTTCATTGAATGCTAAGCGCAGTTCCAGCCTTTTGTTTTTTCTTGTTGTATCCAAGTGGTGGCAGAGGAACTAAGCGCCAGGAACGTGCGGCTAACATTCAATTTAAACATTAGCGCTCAATTCTGTGTTTTTCTTCTATGCTGCAGACTTGTCAGATTTGGAAGCCGGCTGACAGGCAGCCCAGGCACGTTTAGGGTTGGGCTTGGTAGTTTGGAAGTGCGAGACTGTTTCGGGTACGCCTGACCCTTTGTTTTACATGGAGGGCGAAAGGAAGTACTCTTCGCCTTCGGGGCCGAAGGAGTAGTACTAGGTAGACATGCAGTCTTAGCAGACACCAAGTCAGCGACAATCTTGTTGAGATCCTCACCAAAGAGGATGTTTCCTTTAAACGGGAGCACCTCCAGGGTTTTCTTACAGTCCAAGTCCACCGACCAGGACCGCAACCAGAGAATACGGTGAGCCAAAATGGATGTCGTAGCAGCCTTGGCCACCAGAACACCTGCATCTGAAGCTGCTTCTTTAATGTAATGAGATGCCATGACAATATAAGAGACATTGTCTGGCATGCTCAGAAAAATTGGATGGAAACTCAGCCTCTATTTCCTGAGCCCACGCCTCAAAAGCCTCTGCAGCCCAAGTAGCCACAATGGTGGACCTCTGTGCAGATCCTGCAAGGGTATAGATAGCTTTTAAGCAGCCCTCCACCCGCTTATCCGTCGGCTCCTTGAGAGAAGTGACGGTAGTGACAGGCAGAGCAGATGACACCACCAGCCAAGCGATTTGCGAATCCACCAGCGGTGGCGTTTCCCAATTTTTACTCAATTCTGTCGCTAGTATCTTCTTGTGCCGGGTGAATTTCTTTCCTGGGTTCTCCCAGGATTCCTGACGTATGTCAACCAAGTGGTCAGAATGAGGTAAAACCAATTTAGTAACCTTCCGACGTTTGAACCTGTCTGGTTTCTTAGATGTAGTAGCAGGCTCAGGATCATCATCAATCTGAAGAATGATCCTGATAGCCTCTAAAAGATCAGGAACATCCACCTGTGAAACAGATTCCCCATCAGAAATGTCATGATCAGGGTCTGTGGGGTCAGTATACACGACATCTTCATCGGAAGAGGTATCCGAAACATGCGTGGATTTAGAGGAAGTAACAGCCCGCTTAGAGAACTTCTTAGGTTTAGTCTTAGGCGGGCGAGGGTCAGGAATACGTTTATCCAAAGAGTTATTCAAGTGCTGTAACTGAGTGGACAGAGCATCTGTCCATGGCGGATAAACCGCAGGGACCATATAAGGCTGTTAAGGCACAGTAGGTCCCATAGGGGGCACAAGTCTAGTTACCAACGTAGTCAGTAAATTAGAAGAGGCAGACCAAGGTGGGCCCTGATGTGACCCCGTTGTTACAAACTGACCGGGGTTACATAACACCCAAAAACTGACCCCTCCGCAGCCATGTTATCCTCAAATGCATCTGGGACATAATAACCGCACACAGCGGAATCAGCCCCAGACCCATCGCCCCCCTGTAGCTGACATGATATGAAAGTGTAAACCACGGGCGACAAAGTACAATATCAGCAGATATAATACCTAACACAAACCCCCGTGCAGTGTGACAGCACAAACAGAGGATTTCTGAGGTAAAATGTGACTGAAAAACACAGAGAAAAATACAAAATACTTATATCCTGTGAAATACCTATATTATCTAATAACCCTGACGCACGGAGCCCCCTCAGGTTACAGAATATAGGGATAGCAGTAGGAGTAAGATACACGGAGTAGAGATCACCCAGCAGCTATATGCACACACACACACACACACACACACACACACACACACACATGTACAATGCAGGAATTATGACAAACAATAAAACTGGACTACCAATACTATTACTGAGTAAAGCTATGTATATAAACAGATATATCAATGCACAGTAAAACTGGATGAATATCACAGGGTACTTGTATTAAATAACCCTGAAGTATGCACTTGTTCTTAACTAACACTGTCTAAACGGCATGTAGAATACTTAAGTGTCCTGTAAATGCATAGCGCTGATGATGCAGGCGGCTTTAGAGGAGGCATCACCCAGCAGTCCCAGAATCAGCGCAGCTGTGTGTAATGACGCCCAAACACTGACAGGGAGTTAGAGAGACAGAGAGATGCAGCTCCAGGGCGGGAATATTTACTCTGAATGGCGCCCAGGGGCTGGGGGAGGGGCTACAGGCCAGAACCTTATCCCCTTGCTGGACTTCACCACCAGGTGCTGCGGGCCTTAATAAAATGGATTATAGCCTAATCCGACCTATGTCCTTGCCCTAGTGGTCAAGTGGGGTCCCTGTACTGCCACAGTGTCCACGCCAGTGCGCACGGCCCACCTCCTACTGGCAGCAGCGGATCATAATCTCCAACAGATCCCGCCTGGGGGACCCTTTTACCTCCTCCCTGAGTGCGGTCACACTTTCCCGGAAAACTTCGGTTAGTGTGTGTGTCCTGGGTGAAGAACCGGAGCCTCCACTGTAAGTACCCGGCAACCAGAGAAGCGGGAGTATACAGCGCCGCTAGGGGAGGTGATGGAGCTGCAGCAGGAGATATCAGAATGATATCTAGCACTAGAATGCCTCTGCTGCAGCCCTTGAAGTCTTCTATCTTCTTTAAAATAGCTCTTCTTAGGGATGCTGGAGCAGCCCTGTCTGTTAGCTGCTTGCACTGCAGGAACCAACTTACAAACTGAGCTCCTAGGCACAGAGGCGGGGTTAGAGAGGAGGCGGCGCTGAGCATCTTGGGAACAGTCAAAGCTTTTAGCCTGTTGGTGCCTCGGATCAAGATCCTACTCTACACCCCAATGTTATTCCCTGTGGAATACCAGTGTACCCCGCTGCAGAAAGATGATTAGCACCTTTATTTGGAATGGTAAGAGTTCGAATAGGGCTTGTGAAAACTCCAACAAAGTAGAACAAATGGGGGTATCAATTTGCCTAACATTACTGCTTATAGACATGCTGCTCACCACCATTATTTGAGTGACTAGCTACATAACAGTAATATGTATGTAAATATACCTTTAGAATCTGCCTTTTAGATGGAGTCAACTTGATTACTTTTCTTCATTTGCACAGTTTACAACAAATTCCTTTGTCGTTACAATCTAATCCACTATTATTTGCAAACTCAACATTATGTTGTGACTCTTTCTAGAGTACTGTCACCGGTTGACTGGGATAAACCCCCTGATAAGTTACTGCACCAAGAGACCCCTAGTTATAAAGCTATATCCAATCATTACTTGTTTTTATAATGCTCCACTAAAATATGACACAACAACAACTGAACTCCCTCAATGGAGAGAGAATTCCCTTCCTTAACAATACAGTCACTGTTCCGAACACTAGATAATTAAACTAGAATAATTCCTACAGCATCCTATGTCAAACTTTTTCTTAATATATTCCATAAAGACATACCCTTACTATAAATATCTCTGTGTAACAGCGGAGGATCACTCTCGTCTCAGATGCGGATCCTTGAGAGCATACCTATTACATTGTCTATGGAAGTGTCTGGATTTAGACTCAAATATGAAGATATGCCACCCTCCTTTTGGTATCTTATTTACCTTTGACGCATGAATGGGCCATATTCGGCATCTTACCTAGAAACACCCATTTGGCAAAGGGAGTACGTAAGTTATTACTGGTTATATCAGTGGCGGCCAAGAAATGTATTTTACAAATGTGAAAACAACCAAACAGCCTAACATTTTCACTTATTTCTAGAAAA